>NC_047084.1:119295022-119632522 GCF_902459505.1 Geotrypetes seraphini
GGAAATGGTAAGGACTCATACGCAACCTGAAGAAGGGATGTGAACAGTAGTTGTTCATAATAAGAGTGTAATTACTGCAATTTAGCAGACAGTCTCCCAAGCTCTGGAACTCATTGCCAGAGGATGTAGTAAGAGCGGTTAACCTAGCTGGGTTTATAGTATCTGGTCCTGAATATTTAAGTGTAAATTTAAACGTTTAAATTAACATTGACCCTGGTGTGTAAATATTGGGGATATGCTTTTCTATAGCTTAAGAAGTTCAAGGGATTATAATATGAAGTTGCATTGATACAAATTTTATACTGAGAGGCTGACGGATACCTGGAAGAGACTCCGGCAGTGGTTATAGGAGCCAAAACCGTGGCAGAATCTGAGCACTCATAGTATAGATACTGAGCGACTTGGTTTCAAAAGGAGGCTAAGAGAAGACCATAAATCAAGTAGGGTTCTGTGACAGCAGAGAAGGCAAGCTTATTTGGAAAGGTGGTAATAGAGCTGCATTTACAAACAATTAACACAATTGTTTGTAAAAGCCTTTTTTAGGCAATGATTTTTCCTGATTGCTGATTTTCTTAGGATCTGATTATTTATGTTTATTTGTTTTTTATATTGTCTTTAAAACTTACGTATGTAAGATTTTATAAACCATTTAGGCTATAGACAGTATAGAAATTTTTAAAATAAATAAGTAGCCCGTATCAACTAACATCATCTGTATATCTGGCATGCATGCCTATTTTCCTTCAGCGAAATCGTGCTGCATTAAGATAATGAATTCATGTTTGAATGCTCTTATTTCTCCAGCCCTCACTTATTATCAATTTCAGAAAGATCTTAAAACCTATCTATTTAAACAATACAATATTTAATATTTTATGGAACAATGTTTACAGTTTCTTATTTATTTTAGTATAAATAATTTGTATTGTGCATATTTTACATTGAGTAAGTTAGGGTCGAATTTTGTTAGTCAGTATCTTTTATTGAATTGTGTTACTTTCTTTTATCAGACATTGTTATTTGGATCTTTATTTTAATTACTTGTAATTACTATTGTGTAAACCGCCAAGAATTGATGGTTTGGCGGTATATAAAAATAAACTATTATTATTATTTTTCTGATGTATTGTGTTGTTGAAAGATCAGCTAATCTGCCTTTCTTGCTCTTCTTCTTTTAGTGATCAATGATGGGAAGCTTGGAGCACAGTCCGTGTATCATCTACATATTCACGTTATTGGAGGTCGGCAGATGAATTGGCCACCAGGATAGCATCATAGAAGCAGTTTCCTCTTATAATGTCTTCTGATAAAATTGTATCAGTGATAATTTCTCTCTCTTTCTCTGTTCTGGCATATAGCCATGAAAGACTGTATCAAAGTGTGAAAGAAATATTAGACTTGGCCTTAAGAAAAGAGCAATTTGTAACTAAAATTGGAATGTTGACTTTCTTTGCATTTTTTCCACCCTACTTCCATTGTTTAGCCCTGACTCACCTCCCAGCCTTTGATTTATTTCCTCACCTCTCTTCCTTGTACCTTTCCCAGCCCTGAGCTCACCTGTCTCTCCAAAGTTATACCAGCTCTCACCCACCAGTCAATCTCGCTAACCTACAGCTCTGTATTATCCAGGCCCTGACTTACCTTCTCCCCTCTCCTACAGCCCTGTAACACTCCCAATGCCCATCTCCTTTCCTCCAACTCCCTTTGTTACTCCTTGGGCCTTCGGTTGTATTGAGGAGGATTCAGAGAACCAGAATGTAGTGAGTTTGTCCATGTTCCTATGTTTTATGTCACTTGATAGTGTACATATTAGCAATGTAGATGTATAACACTAACTATTTCCTATATTTCTTCTCAAATCTCTATTCTTGTGAAGCCATACAATGGAAATACATCTAAGTTGCTTATTATACATCTACATTGCCTATGTTTTATGTGGCATCGGTTGTGTTCCGAGGTGAGCAACACATATAAAGCTCTGTTTCACCAGGTCAAGATGAACTATATTTGTTTCCCCATTATAAAATCTCTTCAGCATCTCAGTACGAAAAACGAAAAGTCTGTGAAGCAAAGGTTTAAAAGAAGCAGTGCATGCATCGCAGCAGCCTTGTTCTGGATTGCAGGGCAGTCGTCTAATAATAATAATAATAACTTTATTTTTCTATACTGCCAACACCCAAAAGGTTCTAGGCGGTTCACAGAATAAAGAGGCCTGAACATTCCAGTATGATACAAAGCACACAGAAAAGCAGTACAATATTCTAATAATGAAAAATACAATAAGAAACTATGACATAGTTATCAGTCAAGTAACAAATTTTTTGAACAAATAGGTCTTAACCAATTTTCTAAAGGTGTAATAAGATTCTGATTGTTGAATCAGGTCGTCTAACCATACTTGAACTTTATCTGCTTGATAAGCCAAAGATCGATCAAAATATTTTTTATAACGGCAATTTTGGGGATTAGGAAAGGTAAATAAACCAGTATGCTGAGTAGGCCTAGTCGAACAGTACCATTCAAAATGAGAGAGGAGATATAGTGGAGCTAATCCAAATAACATCTTATAGCAAATACAGGCAAATATGAAAAGTGCTCTTGCTTCCATTGGCAACCAGTGCAGCTGACGGTAGTAAGAGCTGACATGTTCCTGTTTTTTAATCCGAAAATTAAACAGCCCGCTGTATTTTGGATTAGCCTTAATCTTCCTAAGAAGGTTTTATAAGCTCCCAAATAGATTATATTGCAGTAGTCAAGAATAGATAAGATTAATGCTTGAACTGGTAATCTGAAAGAAGTAGGGTCAAAGTATTTTTTGATGGAGTGCAACTTCCATAATGCAAAGAAACATTTCTTTACAAGCATATCAGAATCCTCTCCCAGGGTTAAATGGCGGTCGAGTATGACTCCTAAAATTTTAAGAGACGAGGCTACTTTCACCTACAATCTGAGGATTAGAAAAACCTGCTCTAGAAGTCTGAGGAACTCAAGCAGAATCCCTTGCTCAGTGTTGCGTTTCCAGGCCTAACACCAGTGAGGGTCAGCAAAATGCCTGAATTTTCAACCCTTCATACCCACATTCCATGGGCTGAGGGAGAGAGCAGTACTGACAGAAAGATGCTTTCTCCAGTTTCACAGAAAGGAGGGAACTGGAACTGGAATTCTCTGGGAATTTGGAGCTTGGGGTTCAAAATGTTGTGTGCAATTCTGAAAAAATAAACAGCAAATTAGAAAAGCTGCAGAGAAGGGTGACCAAATGATTAAGGAGATATCAAGATGTCATATGAGGAAAGGCTAGAAAGGTCAGGGCTCTTCAGCTTGCAGAGGAGAAAGATGTGATAGAAGTCTATAAAAGTCTGACTGGAGTGGAACAAATAAAAGTGAACCAATAGTTTATCCTTTCAAAAAGTACAAAAGGCAGGGGACACTCCTTGAACTTGCATGATAATACTTTTAAAACAAATAGGAGGAAATATTTTTTTTTTTCTTTCACGAGCAGTTTAGCTCTGGAACTCATTCCTGGAGCAAGGGCAGCTCTCTAAGGTACTCCGCACATAAACTTTGGCTAAACGTTTCATCTTTTCAACAGGCCAGGCTAGAAGTGTATCACTATTCATTTTTTATCTCGCTAGACCACTTCCGCTGAGCTTGTGTATTTGTACTTGCGAAAGCACTTGTTTGAGGAAGCATTCGGTGCTTAATAAGGTCTCACTTTAGTGTCCCAGATGAGTTGCTCAATTTAGTCATCATTATCTTTGCTGATGAGGTAAACTGTTGGATACAGCAGTGTAGCTAAGGATAAGACTGGATGGGCCATTTGGCCTTTATCTGCCATCATGTTTCTGTCTGACTTACCAAAAAGATTTAGCTGTAGTCACCTCGCTTCCTCTTTCCCACCCCCAGATTTGATTTTAATACTTGCAATGCCACTCAAACCGAAGTGTTAGAGCGGTTTACAGTGTTAAAAAAAAAAGAGAACATCTCATCATATAACAATTGTCATTACAGTAAATGAACCTTCACATCAATAAAACCCACTCCAAATATACAATAATTATACAACCCCAAATATAATAATCATTCAATTGCCACCATCATTGTCAAATCCACTCATTAACAGTATAAAAATTTCAATCAAACTCACATGACTTTCCATAAATTTTAATTCAGTTCACAATAATAATAATAGCTTTATTTATCCCAGGACAAGCAGGCAGCATATTCTTAACGTATGGGTGACGTCACCGACGGAGCCCCGGTACGGACACTTTTAACTAGAAAGTTCTAGTTGACCGCACCGCGCATGCGCGGGTGCCTTCCCGCTCGACGGAGGAGAGCGTGGTCCCCAGTTTCTTCGTTTCCGCGGAGCGAAGAAGACGCATGTGCTTTCAACGGCTGTTGAAATATCCTACTTTGCCTTCCCGCTTGCGTAATTTTCTTCCTTTTTTGCTTTCTTCCCTTCGGGTTTCTTTTTCGTCAAAAAAAAAAAAAAATTTCTTTAATTTGTCTTTTTCTTTATTTTTCGGGCCGGCCCTTGCGGGGCCTGTTGCCAACATACAGGCCTCCGGGTTTGATTTTGCGGAGGCTGTGTTTCCATTCATGCCCCCTCAGCTGGGTTTTAAGAAGTGCCAGCGGTGTGCACGCCCGATCTCTCTTACTGACCCGCACAATTGGTGCTTACAGTGCCTGGGTCCAGAGCATCGGGCTGACACCTGCACCCGCTGTGCTACTCTTAAAAAGCGTACGTTGAAGAATAGGCAGATCCAGCAGAACATCCTTTTTGGCACCGGATCTGCCATGGAGTCTGCCACACCATCGTCAGCGCCGCAAAAGTCGGCACCAACTACCTCCACACCGCCTGATCCTTCCTCGGGGTCAATGGCATCAGGTAAGCCGGCTAAGAAGCCTTCCACTTCCCTTGAGCGCCCTCCCACCACGTCGGCGACACCGGTCCTCCCGGCATCCAGCCGACCCCGTAAACGCTCCGCCCCGATTTCGGTGAGTGCCTCGTCATCGGCCTCCTCATCGCCGGGGCGTAGAGCAGCACCTATGGTACCGAAAAAGAAAAGAGCGGTACCGGTGCCTCCTCTGGACGACCGCATAGCGGCTATACTCCAAACTCAATTGCAGGAGCAGCTACAGCAACAACTGCAACACCTGTTGCCAACAATATTGGCCCCGCTCCTTCCGGTACCGGACCGGCCCGAGCCTCGCACCATACCACCGGAGTCGACTCCATCGGTACCATTAAATACTTCCATGCCAGTGCTCGCGGCAGAACCCACCAATCCTCTCGTGCAACTACACTCTGATGCCGATCCTCTCCGACATCGGGACCGTCACCAAGCCTCCCGAGACCGAGACCGGCACCGCTCTTCTTCCCCCGGTACCGTCTCCATGCGTTCTGGCAAATCTCTTTCTAAGACTCGCCACGCCGAACCATCCACACCACCCTCCCGTCCTATACACACCGACGTCAGGGACCCGGACCTCTGGGAAGAATCCCAACCCGGTACCGACGATGAAGCTTCTTCAACCGAAGAGGAGCCCTCCACAATCGATACCGGTTCCAAGCCTGAACAATCCTCGTTCACCAAATTTCTTCGGGAAATGTCAGCGGCTCTCTCTATCCCATTAGAATCTGACTCTAAGAAGTCACAGGCTTTCTTAGATGCCTTAGACTTCGAGCAACCCCCCAAAGAATTTCTAAAGTTACCCGTCCACGACATCTTACGGGAAACTTTCTACAAGAATTGGGAAAACCCTCTCTCGGTACCGGGGGCCCCTAGAAAACTGGATAGTCTCTACAGGGTCATCCCTATCCCGGGGTTTGACAAACCCCAACTACCCCATGAATCTCTTCTTGTCGAGTCCACCTTGAAGAAAACACAGGGATCCAGTATTTATGCTTCTACCCCTCCTGGCACAGAGGGCAAAACAATGGATAAATTTGGCAAGCGCCTTTATCAAAATTCAATGCTTGCAAACAGAGCCAATAATTACACCTTTCACTTCTCCTTCTACATGAAGCATTTGGTTCAACAACTCTCTTCATTGCAAAAGTATCTTCCTGAACGTAAGGTCCCTCTTTTCCAACAACACATTTCCAGTCTGCTCCAACTCCGCAAATTCATGGTGAGCTCTATTTATGATTCCTTCGAGCTCACCTCTCGAGCTTCGGCCATGGCGGTTGCCATGAGACGTCTGGCTAACGCACCTTGTCTTGGTGATGAACTTTTCGGAGAGTCCCTAGACTCCACCACCCAGAAACTCTCTGCTCACGAGACCAGGTGGGATACTCTCATCAAACTGAAGAAGAAGACTCCGCCTGCTCGCCCCTATAGACAGCATCTTCATACCAACGCAGATTCTCAGCCAGACCTCTTCAACAACCTCGCCGACCTCGTCAGCAACAGCAAACTCAGGCTCGCTCCCAATCTCATCAACCTGCCAAGCCTCTCCCTCAGTCAAAACCTTCTCAGCCCTTTTGACTCCTTTCTCCAGGACATAGCCAGTCTCTCACCGGCGTTACCTCTTCCTCAACCTATCGGCGGACGCCTGCAAATTTTTTTCAACCGTTGGGAGGTCATCACATCAGACCAGTGGGTCCTCACCATCATTCGCCACGGCTACTATCTCAACTTCCAGACTCTTCCACCAGACAATCCTCCCGTAGAGTCTGCTTCTCACTCCTCTCAAACCCTCCTCCTTCTCAAGGAGGTTCAATCCCTCCTTCTTCTCAATGCCATCGAAGAAGTCCCCCCAGACCAAAGGGGTCAGGGATTCTACTCCCGCTACTTCCTGGTACCCAAGAAGACAGGAGACTTACGTCCCATCCTCGATCTCAGGGACCTCAACAAGTGTCTGGTCAAGGAAAAGTTCAGAATGCTCTCCCTTGCCACGCTTTACCCTCTTCTCTCTCAACACGACTGGCTATGTTCCTTAGACCTCAAGGAGGCCTACACTCACATTCCAATCAATCCGACTTCACGTCGCTACCTCCGGTTTCAGATACAGCACCATCACTACCAGTACAAAGTGCTACCCTTTGGCCTCGCATCATCGCCCAGGGTGTTCACCAAGTGCCTTATTGTAGTGGCGGCCTTCCTCAGGTCTCACAACCTCCAGGTGTTCCCCTACTTGGACGATTGGTTGGTGAAAGCATCTACGTCTCCGCTTGTGCTACAAGCCACTCAACACACCATCTCTTTCCTCCATCTTCTGGGGTTCGAGATCAACTACCCCAAGTCGCATCTGCTTCCCACACAGCGACTTCAGTTCATTGGAGCTGTTCTCGACACCACTCGGATGAGGGCGTTCCTTCCCTCTGACCTTCAACAGACCCTGCTCCATCTTTGCCGTCAGGTGCTCCTTCATCACTCCATTACTGCTCGGCAGATGATGGTCCTCCTGGCTTCCACGGTCCATGTGCTCCCTCTGGCGCGACTCCACCTCAGAACACCCCAGTGGACTCTAGCCAACCAATGGTCACAGACCACGGATCCTCTTTCTCATCCCATCTCTGTAACATCGTCTCTTCAGCAATCTCTTCAATGGTGGTTGAACTCCTCCAATCTTTCCAGGGGTCTACTCTTTCATCTACCCCCTCACTCCATGATCATTACCACGGATGCCTCCCCTTATGCATGGGGAGCTCACCTGGGAGATCTTCGCACCCAGGGACTCTGGACCCATCAGGAACGTCAACATCACATCAATTTCCTGGAACTCAGGGCCATGTTCTATGCTCTCAAGGCCTTCCAGCACCTTCTCTACCCTCAGGTTCTTCTCCTGTGCACAGACAACCAAGTCGCCATGTACTACATAAACAAGCAAGGCGGCACCGGATCTCCCCTCCTCTATCAGGAGGCCATCCGCATCTGGACCTGGGCCACGGCCCACAGTCTCTTCCTCAAGGCTGTCTATATCCAGGGCGAACAGAACTCCCTGGCCGACAATCTCAGCCGCATCCTTCAACCTCACGAGTGGACTCTGGATCCTCCAACACTCCGCTCCATCTTTGCTCGGTGGGGCACTCCTCAGGTGGACCTCTTTGCAGCTCCTCACAACCATCAGCTGCCCCAGTTCTGTTCCAGACTCTTCTCTCCTCATCGTCTGGCCCCGGATGCATTCCTGCTCGACTGGACGGATCGGTTCCTCTATGCCTTCCCTCCACTGCCTCTGATGTTGCGGATGTTATTCAAACTCCGCAGGGACAGAGCCACCATGATTCTCATCGCCCCTCGGTGGCCTCGCCAACACTGGTTCTCCCTCCTGCTCCAGCTCAGCTCCAGAGAACCCATTCCTCTTCCTGTGTTTCCTACTCTACTTACACAGCAGCATCGGTCTCTACTAAATCCCAATCTGTCCTCGCTCCACCTGACAGCTTGGTTTCTCTCGGGCTGACCTCTCCAGAGAATCTGTCTCAGCCTGTCCGTCGCATTTTGGATGCCTCCAGGAAACCGGCCACCCTCCAATGTTACCATCAGAATTGGACCAGGTTCTCCTCTTGGTGTCTACTGCATCACCACGATCCCACTTCACTGGCGGTGGAAACTGTACTGGACTATTTGCTCTCTCTGTCCGACGCTGGCCTCAAGTCTACTTCAATCAGAGTTCACCTCAGTGCCATCACTGCGTTTCATGAACCTATCCTCGGGAAACCGCTCACGGCTCATCCCCTGGTTTCCCGGTTCATGAGAGGCCTCTTCAATGTCAAACCACCTCTGAAGCCTCCTCCAGTCGTCTGGGACCTGAATGTGGTTTTATCAGCCCTCATGAAACCTCCGTTTGAGCCTCTTGCCACTACTTCACTCAAATTTCTGACGTGGAAGGTGCTTTTCCTCATTGCCATCACCTCTGCCAGGAGGGTTAGTGAGCTGCATGCACTGGTTGCCGACCCACCTTTCACTGTTTTTCACCATAACAAGGTGGTTCTGCGTACCCACCCTAAATTCCTTCCCAAGGTGGTCTCGGACTTCCACCTCAACCAATCCATTGTGTTGCCTGTCTTTTTCCCGAAGCCCCATTCTCATCCTGGGGAACAGGCGTTACACACGCTAGACTGTAAGCGTGCCCTTGCATACTACCTTGACCGTACCAGGGCTCACCGCTCGTCTCCTCAGCTCTTTTTATCTTTCGACCCTAACCGTCTAGGTCGCCCTGTCTCTAAACGGACGCTTTCTAACTGGCTTGCTGTCTGCATTGCGTTCTGTTATGCTCGGGCCGGTCTCTCACTGGAAGGTGCTGTCACGGCCCACAGGGTCAGAGCTATGGCTGCTTCTGTGGCTTTCCTCCGTTCCACGCCCATCGAGGAAATCTGCAAGGCTGCCACTTGGTCCTCAGTTCACACGTTCACTACTCACTACTGTCTAGATGCCTTCTCCAGACGGGATGGACTCTTCGGCCAATCTGTGTTACAAAATTTATTTTCCTAATGGCCAACTATCCCTCCTCCCCCTCTGTTAGCTTGGAGGTCACCCATACGTTAAGAATATGCTGCCTGCTTGTCCTGGGATAAAGCATAGTTACTTACCGTAACTGGTGTTATCCAGGGACAGCAGGCAGATATTCTTAGGACCCGCCCTCCTCCCCGGGTTGGCTTCTTAGCTGGCTTATCTTAACTGGGGACCACGCTCTCCTCCGTCAAGCGGGAAGGCACCCGCGCATGCGCGGTGCGGTCAACTAGAACTTTCTAGTTAAAAGTGTCCGTACCAGGGCTCCGTCGGTGACATCACCCATACGTTAAGAATATCTGCCTGCTGTCCCTGGATAACACCTGTTACGGTAAGTAACTGTGCTTTATATCCCATCATACCTTTTCAGTTCAAGACGGTATACTGTAGTGGATACAGAACTCTCATTGAAAAGCCACGCTTTAAAGACTTCCAAAAGCTCAGATAGCTTTGAATGATTGCAATTCAATTTCCAAACTAGATACTGCATAACAAAATGCTCTTTTCCCTGTTCCAATCATTATCCCTGGACAAGCAGGCAGCATATTCTTAACTGATGGGTGACGGCACCGACAAAGCCCCGGTACGGACAATTTTAGAGTGATTGCACTCTAAGAACTTAGAAAGTTCTAGTTAGGCCGCACCGCACATGCGCGAGTGCCTTCCCGCCCGATGGAGGCACGCGGTCCCCAATTTCTTAGTTTCCGCGGAGCTAAGAAGACGTGTTTTTTTCAACGGCCATTGAAAAACTTTTTTCGCCTTCCTGCTTGCTCGGTTTTTGCCTTGGAAGTTTCTCTTTCTTCTTGTTTCTTTTCTTTTAGTCTTATTTAAAAAAACAAAAAAACCCAACAACTTATATATCTTTATTTTTCTCAGGTTCGCCCCGGCGGGGCATGGTATAATCATCGAGACCTCCGCTTTCGATTTAGCAGAGGCCGTGTTCACCTTCATACTCCCTCAGCCTGGATTCAAAAAGTGCCAACGGTGTGCTAGGCCCATCTCATTGACCAACCCGCACAATTGGTGTCTCCAGTGCTTGGGTCCGGATCACAGGGCTTCCACCTGCACCCATTGTGCTACTTTAAAAAAGTGTACTTTGAAGAACAGGCAAATTCAACAAAAACTCCTGTTCGGTACCGCGATGGCTGATCCTGCGGCATCGACACCGGCATCGACTTTCTCAGCCGGCGTCCACTTCCTCGACGCCGCGTGACACCATACCGGCGTCGCACCCTACAGGTAAGCCGGCTAAGAAGCCTTCCTCCTTGGAGCGTCCTTCGGTCGCTGTGGCAGAGAGTCCAATCCTGCTGACCTTGAGGCGCCCCCGTAAACGCTCCGCCCCTATAGAGGTGAGTGCATCCTCCTAGGCCTCCTCATCCTCTGGGCGTCAAGTGGCACCACAGGTACCGCAGAAAAAGAAAGCGGTACCGGTGCCCTCCCTGGACGACCGTATTGCGGCCGTCCTTCAGGTGCAGCTTAAAGAGCAGTTGCAACAACTCCTTCCTGCTCTCTTGGCACCGAGCCTTCCAGTCCCGGTCCGGTCTGAGCCACCGTTATTGTCGGCTTCCACTCTGTTGGTACCGGTCCACTCTGCTTCTTCGGCTTCCATGCCGATATTGTCTGCGGAACCGAGAGGTCAGCATCGTGTGGTTCAAACTACCGACCCCGCACAAATTTCTGACTCCCGGCATCGGCAACCATTGACTTCTCCAGGTACCGCATCCCTCCGTTCTGGGAAGTCGTTGCGTAAGTCCAGGCATCTTGAACCCTCGACGCCAGACTCTCGGGGCCGTAGTTCACAAGTCAGAGACCCTGATCTTTGGGATGATTCTGAAGAGCCTCTATTATCTCATGCAAAGGCCTCTTCTGCTGAGGAATATCCTTTTCCTCAGGATCCTTCTGTTAAACCCGATTCTTCTTCTTTCACTTCTTTCCTGAAATAAATGTGTGAGTCTCTCTCCATTCCTTTAGAGGCTGAATCTAAAAAGTCCAAGGCTTTTCTTGAGGCTTTGGACTTTGACCAACCTCCCAAAGAATTTCTCAAATTACCACTCCATGATATTTTAAAAGAGACTTTCTATAAAAACTTGGAGACCCCTTTAATAATTCCTGAGGCTCCAAAGAAATTGGACACTCTATACCGAGTAATTCCCATTCTAGGCTTTGACAAGCCTCAGTTACCACATGAATCTTTACTTGTGGAATCCACCTTGAAGAAGACTACGGGCTCTAGTGTCTATGCTTCTGTCCCTCCTGGCAGAGAAGGCAAAGCTATGGATAAATTTGGCAAACACCTTTACCAAAATGCAATGCTTGCCAACCGTTCAGGTAACTATTCTTTTCACTTTTCTTTTTACCTGAAACAGCTTATCCAACAGCTTTCCACCTTTGAGAAGTATCTCCCAGACAGGAAACTTCCTTCATTCTGTCACTACACATCAAGTTTATTACAACTTTGTAAGTTCATGGTGCGATACATCTATGATACCTTTGAACTTACCTCCAGGGCTACAGCAATGGCGGTTGCTATGAGACGTCTCGCTTGGCTTCGAGTCTCTGAACTCGATGTCAACCACCAGGACCGTCTTGCCAACGCCCCCTGTTTAGGTGATGAGTTGTTTGGCGAGTCCATGGACTCTACTATTCAAAAGCTTTCTGCGCATGAGACTCGTTGGGACACTCTTCTCAAGAACAAGAAAAAGCCTCCACCTGCTCGACCTTTTCACCAGCAGTCAGCTTATCAGCGTCAATATTCTGCTAGACCTTTACCATCTGCTCCTCAGCAGCCAAGACGTCAGCGTCCACAGCAACGCCAACCACCTCGTGCACAACAACAGGTGAAGCCGCCTCCACCACCGAAGTCAACTCAACCCTTTTGACTCCATTCTCCAGAGCCTCGCCAGCCTTCTTCCATCAGCCCTGCAGTCTCAGCCTATAGGAGGACGTCTATCTTTTTTTCTCAGCCGTTGGGAGACCATCACCTCAGACCAGTGGGTTCTCAACATCATCCGCCACGGCTATTCTCTCAACTTTCAGACTCTTCCCATCCAAAGTCCTCCAAAAGAGTCTGCTTTGAACACATCTCAGTCCTCCCTCCTCCTTCAGGAGGTACAATCCCTTCTTCTGAACGCCATAGAGGAAGTTCCTCTAGATCAGAAGGGGCAGGGATTCTACTCCCGCTATTTTCTGGTCCCCAAAAAAACCGGAGACCTCAAACCCATACTAGATCTCCGAGATCTCAACAAATGCTTGGTCAAAGAAAAGTTCAAAATGCTTTCTCTGGCCACACTTTATTCTCTTCTCACTCAGGGCGACTGGCTATGCTCCCTCGATCTCAAGGAGGCCTACACTCACATTCCGGTCAACCTAGCCTCCAGACAGTATCTCCGCTTCATGATCAATCGCTGCCATTACCAGTACAAGGTGTTACCCTTCGGTATTGCCTCCTCTCCCATTTACAAAGTGTCTCATTGTGGTGGCCGCTTTTCTACGCTCTCACCATCTTCAAGTCTTCCCCTACCTGGATGACTGGTTAATCAAGGCTCCTTCATCTCAGGAAGTGCTTTATGCCACCAATCAGACCATCCTATTTCTCCAACTTCTGGGTTTCGAAATCAATCTACCCAAGTCACATCTCATCCCTACTCAACGACTTCAGTTCATCGGAGCGATCTTGGACACTGTTCTTATGATGATACTCTTGGGTCACATGGCCTCGACAGTTCATGTCACCCCCTTCGCACGTCTTCACCTGCGCACTCCTCAATGGACCCTAGCTACCCAGTGGTCCCAGGCGACGGATCCTTGTTCGCGACACATATCTGTGACATCATCTCTTCGACAATCTCTGCAATGGTAGTTGAAATCTTACAATCTCTCCAGAGATCTTCTGTTCCATCTGCCTCCTCATCAACTAGTCATCACCACAGACGCATCCCCATATGCCTGGGGAGCCCACTTGAACGATTTTCGAACTCAAGGTCTTTGGACTGCCCAGGAAAAGAAGCATCACATCAATTTCCTGGAACTCAGAGCGATGTTTTATGCCCTCAAGGCTTTTCAGCATCTTCTCTTTCCTCAAGTTCTACTACTTTGCACAGACAATCAAGTTGCAATGTACTACATCAACAAACAGGGTGGGACGAGCTCTTGCCTGTTGTGTCAAGAAGCCCAAAAGATTTGGTTTTGGGCGATAGCACACCATTTATTCCTCAAAGCTGTTTACATTCAGGGAGAGCAGAATTCTTTAGCAGACAATCTCAGCAGAATTCTCCAACCCCACGAATGGACTCTCAATCCCGTGACTCTCCAGTCCATTTTCACTCAATGGGGAACTCCTCAAGTGGACCTTTTTGCAGCTCCTCACAATCATCAACTGCCCCAATTTTGCTCCAGACTCTATTCCCCTCACCGTCTGGCAGCAGATGCGTTTCTCCTGGACTGGACCAATCTATTCCTTTATGCATTCCCTCCTCTGCCTCTCATGTTGCGGATCTTGTTCAAGCTCAGGAGGGAACAAGCCACCATGATTCTCATCGCTCCACGGTGGCCCAGGCAACATTGGTTCTCTCTTCTGCTTCAACTCAGTTCCAGGGAGCCCATTCTTCTTCCACTGTTTCCTTCTCTGCTCACTCAGCAGTCCCTCCTTCATCCCAACCTGCAGTCTCTGCACCTGACAGCTTGGTATCTCTCGGGCTGACCTCAGCTCATTCACTTCTTTCTCAGCCTGTTCGTTCTATTCTTGATGCTTCCAGGAAACCGGCTACTCTTTAATGTTACCACCAGAAATGGTGCCTTCTGCATCATCATAATCCAACTTCGCTGGCAGTAGAACTAGTGTTGGATTATCTCCTTTCTTTGTCTAACTCTGGTCTCAAATCTACTTCTATCAGAGTCCACCTCAGTGCCATTACTGCTTTTCATGAGCCAGTTCACGGAAAACCTCTCACTGCTCATCCTTTTTTTCCAGATTCATGCGGGGTCTTTTCAATGTGAAACCACCTCTCAAGCCCCCTCCTGTGGTCTGGGATCTTAATGTGGTTCTTTCCGCCTTAATGAAGCCTCCTTTTGAATCCCTAGCCACAGCTCATTTCAAATTTCTCACTTGGAAAGTGGTCTTCCTTATTGCTCTCACCTCTGCCAGGAGGGTCAGTGAGCTGCATGCACTAGTTGCCGATCCACTTTTCACAGTCTTTCACCATGACAAGGTGGTTCTGCGTACACATCCAAAGTTTCTCCCTAAGGTTGTCTCTGACTTTTATCTTAACCGGTCCATTGTCCTGCCTGTATTCTTCCCGAAACCTCATTCTCATCCTGGAGAACAGGCTTTGCATACTTTGGACTGTAAGCGTGCTTTGGCTTACTACTTAGAGCGCACTAAGCCTCACAGATCATCTCCCCAACTTTTTCTCTCTTTTGATCCTAATAAGTTGGGTCATCCTGTTTCTAAATGTACGTTATCCAATTGGCTTGCTTCTTGCATATCGTTCTGTTATGTTCAGACCGGACTGACACTGGAAGGTTCTGTCACGACCCATAAGGTTAGAGCTATGGCAGCGTCCGTAGCTTTCCTCAGATCAACTCCTATTGAGGAAATCTGCAAGGCTGCTACTTGGTCCTCAGTTCATACTTTCACATCTCATTATTGTCTGGATGCATTCTCCAGACGGGATGGACACTTTGGCCAATCTGTTTTGCAAAATTTATTTTCCTAATGGCCAACCTTCCCTCCATCCCTCTTTTTGTTAGCTTGGAGGTCACCCATCAGTTAAGAATATGCTGCCTGCTTGTCCTGGGATAAAGCACAGTTACTTACCATAACAGGTGTTATCCAGGGACAGCAGGCAGATATTCTTACGTCCCACCCTCCTCCCCGGGTTGGCTTCTTAGCTGGCTTATCCTAACTGGGGACCGCGCGCCTCCATCGGGCGGGAAGGCACTCGCGCATGCGCGGTGTGGCCTAACTAGAACTTTCTAAGTTCTTAGAGTGCAATCACTCTAAAATTGTCCGTACCAGGGCTCCATCGGTGCTGTCACCCATCAGTTAAGAATATCTGCTTGCTGTCCCTGGATAACACCTGTTACAGTAAGTAACTGTGCTATCTCACTTTGTCCAATGATGGTTATTAGAGTAAGTGCTTTTGAGATCTGACATTTTATCCCCCGCCCATGGCCTGGGAACTCCCCTCCCTCCAGATCTATCTCACTGTTTTCACTGCAGCCAGCAGTGGCGCACATCCGCTGTCTGCATCAGCCCCACAGGCTCATGTCCTGCCCTCGTTGACATCACTTCCTGTTTCCACCATCTCGGGATATGGCAGTTATGCGTTACTGCTGCCACCAGCAAAGATACAGGTGGGGGGAGTTGCATGGGGATGGGGGGGCAAATGTTGGAACCAGGGGCAGGGAAGAGAGAGAGAGAGAGAGAGATGCAGGACAAAGAGGGAGGGGAGTTTTGGAAGGCCCATTCATCTGAACTGTGGGCCTACCCAAAATGAGAGGTCTGGTTATGCCACTGGTTTGTTGGTCTTTGTTATTTAAATGATGTATGTTTTATCGTTACCCATCTAGAACTGTGAATGGCATGGCCTATAAAGTTTTAAAATAAATTAATTTATTTTTATTTATATAGCTGTGTTATAAGAAAGGTTTGGACAGATTCCTAGAGGAAAAGTCTATAAACTGTTATTAAGGCAGAACTGGGGAAGGCAGCAATGCCTCTTAGCAAACTCTTATGATCCTTTCAGCCCTGAAGCAGCCGTACTCACGAAACGCCTGCCATCGGCGGTGGCGGGATCTTATTTAGCAATATGAGCATACAAAACTAATCCATCTACTTATTTTTTGCAAATGACATTAAATTTGTCTTTAAAGTACAGATTTTGTGCATCAAAGAAAATTGTTCTTTTGTAGCGTAAAGTTTGGTGATGAAGATTTTATGCCATGACGAGGCACAAATGGATCCGAGAGGACAGTGGTTCTGGGCTGTGCCCTGAGGCTTTTTGTCCTTACTACTATTTATCCATTTGGTTTTATATCTCATCCTCCCCAAAGAGCTCAGAATGGGTTACAGTTTACATTCACGGTGTTACAGTATATTGTTACATAAGGTTACGCTCTAGTGCTACGAAGGGTTATGACTAAACTAATTTCTGACATTTCAAGATTGGATGAAGAATATCACTAAACATTGCATAGTTTTAGATGAATTTTGGATAGGGTCCCTTTAGAATCAAGTGAGTGATACAAGTAAGGTGAATAATAAAGGATGCATGATACAGTGGCATATGATTTGGGCATAATTTATACATAAAAGATCAGTGTCTATAAGTCACAGTCCATGGAAAATTCCGCTGAGGCAATAAGGAAAGAGGATGGGGTAGTTTAGGGGTTTTCATGAGAGCTCTTTTATAAATTAATCAATTAAACTTTGAAATTACTTTCTGCTTGAAACTTGTCCAAGTTCTTCTTAGCTTCAGTTTCAGAAACAATTGAAATCTCATTTGTGTAGGAAATTTTTGTTACAATAAGCTATACATTTTTATTTTCTACTTTTGTAATTATCCTACTACTATGAATAATTTTCATAGCACTACCAGACGCACGCAGCGCTTTACAGAGTTACAAAGAACACAGTCCCTACTCGAAAGAGCTTACAATCTAAACAGACAAGACGGACAAACAGGATGTCATAGACACAGTTAAGGGGAACAGTTAATCAGAGGGCAGAGGAGTAGGGTTTAGGATTGAAGGCTATAATCAAAAAGGGTTTTCAGTCTGCTTTTAAACAAGGGAAGGGGCTTGACGTACAAACTCGGGTAATTTATTCTAGGTATAGGGGGCAGCTAGATGAAAGGAACAACGAAGTCTGGAATTGGCAGTGGAGGAGAAGGGTAACATTAAGAGTGACTTATCTGAGGAACAGAGTTCTCTGGGAGGTGTATAAGGAGAGAGAAGCGAGGAGAGAGCACACTTATAGGTCAGTAGTGCTGCCCGATTCAGAAAATAAAAATTTTGATTTGATTCAGCCTATTGAATGGTTTTTTGATTTGATTAGATTTTCCTGCCCAATTGGGTGTGTTTTTTTCCAAGCTTCCTGGTGGTTTTATTTTATAGCCTCTTCACCCCCTTTGCCTTCTCCTAACCACACTGGTGCTGTGGTGTAAACAAAATAAACAAACAAAAAAGACTTTTCCTCTCTCTGTTAAATCCTAGCTCACGTTTGCGGTCTAACACCAGCTCTGGCAGGATACATGTTTCAAATCTGACATATTGAAATTACAAAACAGAAAATAAAATTAGTTTTTCTACCTTTTGTTGTCTGGTCATTATTCAAATCTTGATGGTCCCAGGCTCTGGTTGTCTTCTGATAACTTGCTTGCCAGGGTCTCCTTCTTTCTTCATGCTAACCATCTATTTGCCATCGCTGTCCTCCCCTTCCGTTTCCCTTCCCTCCCCAGGAGGTCTGGCATCTTTCCTTTTTTTCATCTCCCTCCACAGATCCACTTTTCTTAACTACCCTTTCATCCAGCATCTCCCTCTTTTCCCACCACCCCAGGGTCCACCATCTCTCCCTTTCTTTTCCCAACCCTCCTATCCAGTATCTCTATCCCCCCCTCCACACCATCCCTTGTGTCCAACTTCTCTCCTTTTCTGTTCCTTCCCTCCCCAAATCCCATTGTCCATCATCTCTCTCCTTGTCCTCTATTTTCAGACCCATTATTTCTTCTACAGGGTACTTCTACAGGGCCCCCCTCCCCTGAAGGTCTGTCCCCCCTGAAACCCTGCACCCCACCCCTAAAGGCCTGCCTGTCCCCCCTGAAGGCCTGTGCCACCATCCCTGAAGGCTTGTTTCCCCCAGAAGGCCTGTGCCACCATCCCCGAAGGCCCGTTTCCCCCTTCCAGCATCTCTCCCTCTTTTCCCACCACCCCAGGGTTCATCATCTCTCTTTCTTTTCCCAACTACCCTCCTTTCCAGTATCTCTATCCCCCCTCCACACCATCCCTTGTGTCCAACTTCTCTCCCTTTTTGTTCCTTCCCTCCCTAAATCCCATTGTCCATCATCTCTCTCCCTCTCCTCTATTTTCAGACCCATTATTTCTTCCCCCCAAAGTCCGGCATATGCACATCACTTTGAACCCCCCCTTCCCTCCCTCCGTGTACTTCTACATCAGGGCCCCCTCCCCTGAAGGTCTGTCCCCCTGAACGCCTGCACCCCACCCCTAAAGGCCTCCCTGTCCCCCCTGAAGGCCTGTGCCACCATCCCTGAAGGCTGTTTCCCCCTTGAAGGCTAGTCCCCCCCTTAAAGGCCTATCCCCCCCTTAAAGGTCTGCATCCCACCCCTGAAGGCCTGCCTGTCCCCCCCTGAAGGCCTGTCCCCCCCTTTGAAGGCCTGCACCTTCCCCTGAACACTTGCCTGCATGTCCCCCCTGAAGGCCTGTCCCACCCACCACCCCAAAGGACTGCTCACACAACCCCCAGAAGACCTGCGTGTTCCCCCTGGCCTCCCACTGGTGTCCGGCTTTCCCCCTGGCCTCCCCGCACCATTTACTGTTGAGCAGCCTGCAGACAAAATCGCGATGCCAGCGATCTTTGCACTGCTTCTGAGCTGTTTCCTCTGCCGAGGTCCCGCCCCTCCTCTGACGTCAGAGGCAGGATCGCGGTGGAGGAAACAGCTCAGATGCAATGCTGGCATCGCGATCTTGTCTGCAGGCTGCTCAATGGTAAACGGTGCGGGGAGGCCAGGGGGGAAGCCGAACGCTGGGGGGTAAACGGACGCCAGGGGGGAAGCCAACAGCAGCACTTCCCGACTGACCCCCCTCGCCCTCTAAAGCAGGTGCAGCAGCGGCTGGCCAGCAAGAGCAGCACTGCCGCTCCTGCTTTAGGGGGCGAAGGGGGAGGGTCAGCCGAATCGGGAACCAATTCGAATCAATTCACCCGAAGTGAATCGGTGAACCGATTCGAATCGTGAATCGGGCAACACTACAGATCAGCAATAAGATCATGAACTGTATGCGATGGCAGATAGGGAGCCAGTGAAGTGACTTGAGAGGGGTGACATGAGCATAGCGAGGTTGGTAGAAGATGAGTTGCACAGCAGAGTTTTGCACAGATTGCAAAGGGGAGAGGAGGCACTGAGGGTTACCAGTTAGGAGTAGATTATAGTAATCTAAATGTGAAGTTACGAGAGCTTGGTCAAGGGTCCAGGTAGTGTGCTCAGAGAGGAAGGGGTGAATTTTGGTGATATTGAAGAGATAGAAGCAACAGGCCTTAGCAGCTTGTGGATATACGTAGAAAATGAGAGGTCAGAATGGAAGACCACTCCAAGGTTACAAGCAGAGAAGACTGGAACAATGACAGTATTATTTACTGAGATGCAAGAAAGGAAAAGTTGGAGGAGCAGAGGGTTTAGGAGCAAAGAGGAGCAGCTCAGTCTTGGACATATTTATTTTCAGATGACGGCAGGACATCCAGGCAGCAATGCCAGCCAAACAAGCAGAGACTTTTCTTGAACTTTAGGTGAAATTTCAGGTGTAGATAGGTAGAGCTGGGAGTCATCAGCATGAAGGTGATACTGGAAGCCATATGAGGAGATCAGGGCACCGAAGGAAGAGGTGTAGAGAGAGAGATCCTAAGATTGGGGTACACCAATCGCTAGCGGGGTAGCAGCAGAAGAGGACCCACCAACACATACACTAAAGGTGCTTTGGGAAAGGTAGGAGGTAAACCAGGAGAGGACAGAATCATGGAATCCAAACGAGGACAGCATATCAATGAGTAAGCTGTGATGTACAGTATCAAAGGCAGTGAATCGTCAGGTAAAAAAAGGCCCTAAGATGTTTGTCTAAGTATTCAGACCCATAGACCTCAGAAGTACCGTGCTGTATGTCTAATCTCTTCAAAGAACATACAGACCAATTGCGGCACCCATGGTCGTCATAGGTCTCTATAACATTTTTTAGTTTTTAAATTTTTATCTTAGTTTTTTAGCTTATAGATATTTAGCATATCAAAAAAGTACTTATCTTTCATCTATGCGGGTGGGGTTACGCGCTCCGACATAGACTACGTTTCGCCCCGAATGGGCTGTATCAAGGAATCCCCCTTATATCAAGCGACTCATGCTTCCCGCTATAGATTTTAAAATCTATACATGATATAAGGGGGATTCCTTGATACAGCCCATTCGGGGCGAAACGTAGTCTATGTCGGAGCGCGTACCCCCACCCGCATAGATGAAAGATAAGTACTTTTTTGATATGCTAAATATCTATAAGCTAAAAAACTAAGATAAAAATTTAAAAACTAAAAAATGTTATAGAGACCTATGACGACCATGGGTGCCGCAATTGGTCTGTATGTTCTTTGAAGAGATTAGATATACAGCACGGTACTTCTGAGGTCTATGGGTCTGAATACTTAGACAAACATCTTAAGGCCTTTTTTTACCTGACGATTCACTGTTTTGATTTCTAAAGAGGTCTTAAAACTTTTGAGCCTGATATAAATCAGTATCAAAGGCAGCAGACAGGTCAAGAAGGATAAGGATAGAGTAAAGGCCCTTAGATCTGGCCATGAACAAGTCATGGCAGACCTTAGTGAGGGCAGTCTCTATGGAGTGTTGGGGCGAAAACCAGATTATAGAGGATCGAGAATCTGTCGAGTTGAAAGGAAGTCCAGGTAGCAATGGAGAAGAGCACGCTCGTGTATCATGGATAGGAACGGAAGAAGGGAGACAAGACGATAGTTGGATGGGCAGGAGGGGGGTCCAGCGAGGGTTTATTGAGAAGCGGCTTAACCTCCGCATGTTTGAAGGCAGCAGGGACAGTTGCAGTGGAAAGAGATAGATTGAGAATATGGCATATGGGAGTGATAACAGTATGTGAGATGGGGTCAAGTAGAGGGGTGGGAATAAGGTCTGACGGGCATGTACTAGGCTTGGATGAGGACAGAAGTTGTGCAGTTTCTTCCTCTGTGATTACAGAGAAGGCAGAAAAGTCAGCAATAGTTGACAAATGGGAGGGGCCAGACAGGAGAAGCTTCCTGAGCTGTTTGGGTGAAGGATGAAGGGGAGGTGTGAGGTTGAAGTTCAGGAGAGTAGATGGTAGGTAGGGGAGAAGGAAGTGACTTTATAGTGAACTCAGGGCGATCTTGCGGACCTTGTCATGAAAGTAATCAGCCATTATCTGGGGAGAGAAGGAGGGGTCGGAAGTGGGGGCGCTTTGAGGAGGGAATTAAGCATGGCAAAGAGAGGAGGGTTGGAAGAAAGAGAGTGAGTTAGTTGGATGTAGTAGTCTTGCTTGACCCGTGTAAGTGCAGAATTAAAGGAGGTCATCATGAATTTAAAGTGAAGAAAGCACATGTGCGAGATTTGAGCCAATGGCGCTCAGTACAGTGGGGTGCAGGAATATAACGGACACTAGGAGTGAGCCAAGGTTGAGGTATGGTATGCCTGACAGAGCTAAGCTCTGGAATGGGTTGCCAGAGGTTGTGGTAAGAGCGGATAGCGTAGCTGGTTTTAAGAAAGTTTTGGACAAGTTCCTGGAGGTAAAGACCATAGTCTGTTATTGAGAAAGACATGGGGGAAGCCACTGCTTGCCCTGGATCGGTATCATGGAATATTGCTACTCCTTGGGTTTTGGCCAGGTACTAGTGACCTGGATTGGCCACATGAGAACGGGCTATTGGGCTTGATGGACCATTGGTCTGACCCAGTGGGACTATTCTTATGTTCTTATGACCAAGCAGGTCTTTCTCTACTGTCAGTTACTGGATTGCTGTGTAAGGTGATATCCAATCTCCCAGTCTTGCCAAGTCCTCTTGCAAGTTTTCACAATCTTGTGATTGAGCAACTTTGAATAACTTTGCGTTATAACCAAATCTGATTACTCATTATTCCTGTTTCCCCAGGTTATACTTAAATATGTTAAAGCAGTGATCCCAGTACAGATTCATGGGGAACCTGTCTCCTTTAAGAATATTGACCTTATAATCCTACTCTTTGTTTTCTGTCTTTTAACCAGTATTTAATGCATAATAGAACATGACCTCCTATCACATGACTTTCTAATTCCCTCAGGAGTCTTTCATGAGATACTTTATCGTAAGAACATAAGCATAGCCTCTGTGGGTTAGACCAACATTCCATGCTAGTGATCCAGGACAAGCAGTGGCTTCCCCCATGTCTCTCTCAATAACAGATTACTGTATGGACTTTTCCTCCAGGAAATTGTTCAAACCTTTCTTAAAACCATTTACACTATCTGCTTTTACCACAACCTCTGGCAAATGCTTTCTGTTAATTTCTAAATGGCTTCTACACTTCCAGTTCTTGGGTTTGTTCCATTTTAATAAAAAAACTCCCATTGGAGAAAGAGGAGGGCTTCAACAGGTGCATCTTAAGATCAAGGGGGAAATGCAATTATCAAATCATCTCTAATTTTCCAATAGACCATTTCCCACAAGGAATGAAATTGAGAACACTGGAAGGCCTATTATATGTCTTGTTTCTTAGTGTGTGCTGTATTTTAGAGCTTATGCTTATCTTCAGACTGCTTTTAGGGATGTAGGAGTGGCAGAGGAGATGATGCTGACTTACTGGCTAGGTCAGCCAACTGGCATTTTGACAGTCTTGAGTGTGATGCCCTTTGCATTGATGGAACATGTCCAGATATTTCAACAGTACTTGTATGAGAAGCAGATTGTGAGAGCTGACTCTGCTTATAGTCTTTAACCCCAGGCTGTGGTTCATGGATCAGACAAAACTGAGGAAAGGGCAAATTAGGACAGTCAAGAAAAGGACCTGACCCCAACAGAGAGCTCCACAAGCAGTGCCAACACCTACAAGAGTGGGAGGAACCACAGGAACAAATAAGTGAAGGAAAAACTGAGAGGCACGTTCAGAACAGACAAGGAGAAACCCCTGTCCATCTGTCTAGGACTTCCCCAACGGAACATTAAGCAAAGGAGAAATGCTGGTCCTTAATCTCACTGTGTGTGCTCACAGATTTCATGGAGATCACAACCTCCTGTCCTACTGCAAGAGGTTCAGCTTTGCATTCTTTGGTGATGGAGCTGCTTGTACAGCTGAGATGCACATAGTCAATCAAGAGGAATCGAGAGGCCAGTCTTTCAACTGTAAAAGTGGGTCATCTGATTTAACCTACCTCTTCTTTGCCTTTTAATCCTTTGCTTTCTGTTATCTTATTAACCCTGCTTTCTTTTCCCCACCTTTATTTCCTCTCATTCTCCATCTCACTGCTTCTCAGGCCCCTATGAGGTTTAAGGAAAAGCATGGACTTCCTGTCTCTTATTTTTATTTTAAAAATGTATTAATCGATAACATCCAACAATTCTGTGTAAAACAATTAAAAATCAACAAACTGAAACACATACTAAATCCTCAATATATAACCGAATTCCGGCTTTCTTTTAAAGTATTGTAACCTGCTTGATTGGTCTCCTCAATGTCTTAAAACATCCGAAACCTCAATATGTAACCTCTATTTGTAACCAGAAACCTGCTTTCTTCAATGTTATGTAATTCTCCTGGAAATGCAGTTTCAAATTCAAATTTATTAAGATTTTATATACCACCTATCAAGGTTATCTAAGCGGTTTTTACAATCAGGTACTCAAGCATTTTCCCTCTCTGTCCCGGTGGGCTCACAATCTATCTAACGTACCTGGGGCTATGGAGGATTAAGTGACATTCCCAGGGTCACAAGGAGCAGCACGGGGTTTGAACCCACAACCCCAGGGTGCTGAGGCTGTAGATCCAACCACTGCACCACACACTCCTCCAAATGTCCAGCTATCTTCTGTTTAGAACCGCAAGGTACAGGTGGAATAGAAATCACTAATGTAATATAATAATATATAAAAACTAAATTTACAATTACAAGAACATAAGAATAGCCTTACTGGGTCAGACCAATGGTTATCTAGCCCAATAGCCCATTCTCACGGTGGCCAATCCAGCTCACTAGTACCTGGCCAAAACCCAAAGAGTAGCAACATTCCATGCTACTGATCCAGGGCAATCAGAGGCTTCCCCCATGTCTTTCTCAATAACAGACTATGGACTTTTTCTCCAGGAAATTGTCCAAACCTTTCTTAAAACCATCTATGCTATCTGCTCATACCACAACCTCTGGCAATGTGTTCCAGAACTTAACTATTCTCTGAGTGAAAAAATATTTCTTCCTATTTGTTTTAAAAGTATTTCCCTGCAATTTCATCGAGTGTCCCCTAGTCTTTGTAATTTGTAACGGAGTGAAAAATCGATCCATTTGCACCCCTTCTACTCCACTCAGGATTTTGTAGACTTCAATCATACCTCCTCTTAGCCGTCTCTTTTTCAAGCTGAAGAGCCCTAACTGTTTTAGTCTTTCCTCATATGAGGAGTTCCATCTCCTTTGTCATCTTGGTCAAAACACAGAAGAGACAGTTCGTTCTGGAAAGTGCTTACACTCTAGTCAAGACAGACAAACTGGATAAGAAGGTGCATCAATACACTGCTCAGTTGAGGGAATTATAGACAGAATTATAAGACAGATATTAGTGCTTAGAAGGTGGGTTGGAGTTTGGAATTGAAAGTATCTTCAAAAAAGTGGGCTTTGAGTCTGCATTTCAATACTGCCAGAAACGGAGCCTGACATACCGAGTCAGGCAGTTTGTTCCAGGCATATGGTTTAGCAAAGTAAAAGGGATGGAGTTTGGAGTTGGCTATAGAGGAAAAGGGTACAGATCAGAGAGACTTATATGATGGGTAGAGAGTGTGGGGAGAGGTAATCTTGCAGGCAGAATAGTATCTATATACTGTACTAATCCCCCAGATATTCAGCTGGCAGTGGTCAGCATTTTTTAACCTATACTATCCCCGACTAAATTAGTCCACAATATTCAGTGCTGGGGGCTCATTTCTGTAGAGTTGGCTGCCAGAACCTTTGTAGGTCCCAGCCAATAGTCAGCTAGGGCCCATATAACACAGGTAATAATGTTTTGATGGAAACCGTCTAGATGTAGACAGTATATACATTTTTAAATAAATAAATGCTGCCCTGGGTGAATATCAGCTGGGACCCACTTAGCTATTTTTTAAACTTTAAAGCCCTCCCTCCGACTTTCTGGCTTCCTTCCAAACCTACCTGATGATCCTGTTGGTCTGTAGGGGTTGGGTACAGATCCAAAGAAGAGAATGGCACAGGGATATATTTATCACTGTTCCCGCCCTGTCCCCACAAGCTCAGTCCTCATCTCCGCCCCGCAAGCTCGGTCCCCGAAAACTGTCAGATCCCATCCGCACAAGCATAAGAACATAAGAATTGCCACTGCTGGGTCAGACCAGTGGTCCATCATGCCCAGCAGTCCGCTCATGGTCAATGATCAGCACCCTAACTGAGACTAGCCTTACCAGCGTCTGTTCTTGTTCAGCAGGAACTTGTCTAACTTTGTCTAACTTTCCCCTATAACAGCCTCCGGAAGAGCATTCCAGCTTTCTACTACTCTCTGGGTGAAGAAGAACTTTCTTACGTTTGTACGGAATCTATCCCCTTTCAACTTTAAAGAGTGCCCTCTTGTTCTCCCTACCTAGGAGAGGGTGAACAACCTGTCCTTATCTACTAAGTCTATCCCCTTCAGAACCTTGAATGTTTCGATCATGCCCCGTCTCAGTCTCCTCTGTTCGAGGGAGAAGAGGCCCAGTTTCTCTAATCTTTTGCTGTACGGCAGCTCCTCCAACCCCTTAACCATCTTAGTCGCTCTTCTCTGGACCCTTTCGAGTAGTACCGTGTCCTTCTTCATGTATGGCGACAAGTACTGGATGTAGTACTCCAGGTGAGGGCGCACCATGGCCCGGTACGATAACCTCTGATCTGTTCATGATCCCCTTCTTTATCATTCCTAGCATTCTGTTTGCCCTTTTTGCCGCCGCCGCACATTGTGTGGACAGCTTCATCAACTTGTCGATCAGAACTCCCAAGTCCCTTTCCTGGGAGGTCTCTCCAAGTACTGCCTGGACATCCTGTATTCATGCATGAGATTTTTGTTACCGACATGCATCACTTTACACTGATCCACTTTGAACCTCATCTGCCATGTCGATGCCCATTCCTCGAGCCTGATTATGTCATGTTGTAGATCTTCGCAATTCCCCTGCGTCTTCACCACTCTGAATAACTTTGTATTGTCCGCAAATTTAATTACCTCGCTCGTCGTACCTATGTCCACATCGTTTAAAAAGATGTTAAAAAGCATGGGTCCAAGCACCGAGCTCTGTGGCACCCCACTGGTGATGCTCTTCCAGTCCGAATATTGTCCATTTACCCCCACTCTCTGTTTCCTATGCTCCAGCCAGTTTTTAATCCACGTGAGTATTTCACCCTTGATTCCATGGCTCTCAATTTTCCGAAGTAGTCGTTCATGTGGAACCTTGTCGAACGCCTTCTGAAAATACAGATATACAATGTTGACCAGATCGCCCTAGTCTGCTTACTCCCTCAAAGAAGTGCAGCAAGTTCGTCAAACACGATCTGCCTTTGCTAAAACCGTGCTGACTGGTCCTCATCAGCCCGTGTCCGTCAAGATGATCAATGATGCTGTCCTTTATCAGTGATTCTACCATCTTTCCCAGTACCGAGGTCAGACTCACAGGTCTGTAGTTTCCCGGATCTCCCCTCGAATCTTTCTTGAAGATCGGCGTAACATTTGCCACCTTCCAGTCTTCCGGAATCTTTCCCGATTTGATCGACAGATTGGCTATTTGTTGAAGCAGTTCTGTTATGGTCCCTTTCAGTTCCTTGATGACCCTCGGATGGATGCCATCCGGTCCCGGGGATTTATCACTCTTAAGCCTACACACCTCCTCTAGACTGACCATCAATCCTGTCAGCTTTCTGTCTTCGTTTCCAGCAAATAGCCTGATGGGTTCCGGTATGCTGTGTACATCTTTGGTAAATACAGACGCAAAAAATGTGTTCAGCTTGTCAGCAATTGCTTTGTCCTCTTTTAGTGCTCCCTTTATTCCATGGTCAGCCAATGGTCCCATCGCTTCCTTCGCGGATGGTGCAGAGAGATGAACTTCGGTTTCCTGGACCATGGAGAGGCACTTCAAGGACTACAGGGACCAGACGGGCTCCACCTGACCAGAAGAGAGAAGAATGTTTTCGGTAGACAACTGGCTCGCCTGCTCCAAAGGGCTTTAAAGTAGGTGAGTTGGGGGAGGGTACCCACTCTCATCCTGGTATGGTAAGTAACCACTCCATTACTGAGTCTGAGGTAAGTACTTTCATTGCAGACAGTACTGTAGGGGATAAACTAACTCAAAAGGGACAAAATAACTCAAATGGGGAAATAAGGGACACACTAAATCAAACGGGAAAATCTCCACACCGACCAGGCAAACACGAAGTATGGAAGGCTATGTACATTAATGCCCGCAGTTTAGGCAATAAAATTCTGGAATTAGAGACGGAAATGAGAAGCACCGACCTAGCTGTGGTAGCAATATCTGAAACCTGGTTCTCGGATTCCCATGGATGGGATGTGGCTATACCAGGATATAATTTACTCCACCGAGACAGAGAAGGCAAAAACGGAGGAGGGGTAGTGCTATATATCAAGGAGGAAATCAAAGTTACCAGAATCACAGGTGTTAAATATACAGGGGAGTCCCTCTGGATGAACCTTGCCAGGGGAAGTGGCAAATGCCTGTATCTGGGCATTGTATACAGACCTCCTAAACAACAGGACGACATAGACAAAGAATTAATCACGACTAAAAGTCAAAGAAGCTTATCTAGAGAAATCTAGAACTGTCAAAACAGCGGTCAGAAACACCAAACTCCAGATGGAAGAAAAGTTAGCTATGAATATTAAAAAAGGGGATAAATCCTTTTTCAGGTATGTTAATGATAGAAAGAGGAATACAGATGGGATAGTGCGCCTAAGGAAACCCGACGGTACCTATGCAGAATCGGACTCCAATAAAGCCAAACTACCAAACAAATACTTCTGCTCAGTCTTTACCTGTGAGGCGCCGGGATCCGGTCCACAGCTGCAAACAAGGGAGAGCTCAGAAGACCCATTCAGGAATTTTGAATTTACTACCAGCAGCATCTACCAAGAATTATCAAGGCTCAAAGTGAACAAAGCCATGGGACCGGATAAATTGCACCTCAGAGTGTTTAGGGAATTGAGAGATGTCCTGGCAGAACCGTTAGCCGCGCTCTTCAATCTTTCTCTGAGCACGGGAAAAGTTCCATTAGACTGGAAAACAGCTAACGTCATTCCGCTTCACAAAAAGGGATGCAGGTTAGAGACTGCAAATTACAGTCCGGTAAGTCTTACATCAATAGTGTGTAAACTTATGGAAACGTTGATTAAACACAAATTAGATATGGTTCTGGATGATGAGAGGCTGAGGGATCCCCACCAGCATGGATTTACAAAGGGAAGGTCCTGCCAATCCAATCTAATCAGCTTCTTTGACTGGGTAACAAAAAAACTAGATAAGGGAAAGTCCCTGGATGTAGTGTATCTGGACTTCAGTAAGGCTTTTGATAGTGTCCCACACCGTAGATTATTGAACAAGATGAGCTCGCTGGGACTAGGAGAAACATTAACTGCATGGATTAAAGACTGGCTCAGTGGCAGACTTCAAAGGGTGGTGATAAACGGTACTCCCTCCGAAACGTCAGAGGTGTTCAGTGGAGTACCGCAGGGCTCGGTCCTGGGTCCAATCCTATTTAATATCTTCATACGGGATCTGCCTCAGGGACTTCAGGGTAAAATTGCATTATTTGCCGACGACGCTAAATTATGCAATGTAGTGGGCAGAGGTACCGTACCTGACACTATGACATAGGACCTACTTTTACTGGAGCAATGGTCTACTATTTGGCAGCTGAGCTTTAATGCCAAGAAGTGTAAAGTTATGCACCTTGGTAGCGGAAACCCTTGCAAACCTACACTCTGAACGGTGAGACCTTAACTAGAACTGTTACAGAACGGGACCTGGGAGTAATCATTAGTGAAGATAAGAAGGCTGCCAATCAAGTGGAGAAAGCTTCATCCAAGGATAGACAAATGTTGGGTTGCATCCGGAGAAGTTTTGTCAGCCAAAAGCCCGAAGTGGTAATGCCACTTTACAGGTCCATGGTGAGACCACATCTGGAATACTGTGTTCAGTTTTGGAGGCCACTTTATCAAAAGGATGTACTGAGAATAGAATCAGTTCAGAGATTGGCCACGAGGATGGTCTCAGGACTCAAGGATCTCCCATATGAAGAATGTCTAGGTAAGTTACAACTATACTCTCTCTAGGAACGCAGAGAGAGGGGAGACATGATAGAGATGTTCAAATATGTTACTGGCCATGTGGAGGTGGAAGAAGATATCTTTTTCCTTGCAGAACCTACGGCGACAAGAGGGCATCCGCTAAAAATCAGGGGTGGGAGATTTCATGGTGACATTAGGAAGTATTTCTTCATCGAAAGGGTGGTTGATCGTTGGAATGATCTTCCACTTCAGGTTGTAGAGGCCAACAACGTGCTCGATTTTAAAAATAAATGGGATAAACATGTGGATTCACTTTGAGGAAGTGCTTAGGGAGCTGGGTTATTCGAGTGGGCAGACCTGTTGAGCCAACGTCCCTTTTCTGCCATCATACTCTGTTTCTATTTTAATATATCGAAAGAATGGCTTGAAGTTCATCGCCTCCTGAGCTATTTTTTCCTCGTCTCTTTTGGCCCCTGCGTTGATGTTGTTTGTGCTTGTTCCAGTTTTCATCCGTTTTTGACCTTTTCCATTCCTTAAATTAAGTTTTCTTGTCTGATTGCTTCCTTCACCTCTACAGTGAGCCACGCTGGTTCTTTGTTCTTTTTCCTCTTGGATCCCTTGTTGATATGTGGTATATATAGATTTTGCGCCTTAAAAAGGGACCAAGCTTGCTCTAGCATTTTTACAGTGCTTATCCTCTTCTTAATCTTCCCTACCATGAGTCTCATCCCTTCGTAATTCCCTTTTCTGAAGTTCAGTGCCGTGGCTGTCATTTTGGACCGATGTTTCTCCCCTGCGTCCAGATCAAAGCGGATCATATTGTGATTGCTGCTTCCCAGCGTCCCTTCTACTTCTACATCTTGTGCCGGTCCTCGCAGGCCATTTAGAATTAAGTCCAGAATTGCATTTCCTCTAGTATTTTCCTTGACAAGTTGTTCCAGGAAACAATCGCCTACAGCAGGGGTGCCCACGCTTTTTGGGCTTGGGAGCTACTTTTAAAATGACCAAGTCAAAATGATCTACCAACAATAAAATTTTTAAAAAACACAAAGCACACCATATGCAGAGAAAATGTTAATTATCATTCCTATTCCGGGGTTTTTTCAAAGAGGTCAAGGCAGATGACTCTGTGCACTGTCACCTCAGTAACAACCATACAAAAATAGACAAATATACCCCCCTCCCTTTTTACTAAACCACAATAGCAGTTTTTAGCGCAGGGAGCTGCACTAAATGCCCAGCGCTGCTCTCGACACTCATAGGCTCCCTGCACTAAAAACCGCTATTGCGGTTTAGTAAAAGGGGGCCATAGTGCAAAATATAGACAGCAGATATAAATTCAGACACATTTTTATCACTAAATTTAAAATAAAATCATTTTTCCTACCTTCCCTGCTTTCAGCCTGTATACTTCCTCTCCTCCAGACCTCATTTTCTCCCCCAACTTTTTCTTCCTCTCTCCCTGACCTTTCTTTCTCCTGCCTCCCTTTTTTTTTTTGTCTCTTCATGCCCCCTTTTTTTTTTGTTTCCCTTCTTTCCTTCTGTCTCCCTGCCTGCCCCCTTTCTTTCTTTCTTCATGCCCTCCCCCAAGCCACTGCCGCTGCCATATGGGAAAAGGCCCTCAAGCCACCGCCGCCACTATCGGGTAACAGGCCCCCAAAGCCGCTGCCGCCCCAAGCTCTCCCTGCCCTACCGGGCCGACCAGCATTCCTCTCCCCGACGTCAATTGGCGGTAAAAGGTCTCGTCCCCATTCCTGCGGGGCGGTGAAAGGTCTTGTCCCCATTCCTGTGGTAAACCAGTTGCAAATGTCTCCATTCCTGTGGATTTACTGTGGTGACCACAGTTTCCCACAGTAAATGGTACCCTTGTCATTCTCTAAACCAAAGTCCCTTTGCTCCTACCCCTCGGCAAATGCCTTCCAGATCATGATACAATACTTTGTAGTATCACAAGCTGCCGCAAGAATTCATAGCTGCCATTTACTAAGGGAAGCCGCAAGGGGCAGGAACTTTTACGTATCACCAGGGATATCAGGTAGGCCCGGGGAGGGGGGGGAATTTTGGAGGAGAGGAGGACTTTTGATTCTTGTGGGTTGGTAGGAGGGAGGGAGCTATTTTGGAGACCAGAAAGGGGATGGGCGAAGGGCTATCAAGTTAGAAAATAGTTATACAAGTGAGGTCCAGTATTCATTGCTGGGCCCACAGAGCTAAACCTTTAATTTAGGACAGCTTTTGAGCTGTCCTAAACTAACCCACTTAGCTATGTGCGCCCTGGCACTAAATATTGCCAGCACCCACATAACCCCCGGGCTCTTCCCAGTGCTGCCCCTGACCTGCCCACTTGGGGGGAGTGATATTCAGTGGCACTGTCTGCTTAAGTGTTGCTCAGTATCACCTCTTAGGCATTGGAAACCTGCTTCTTGCTGGCTTTCCGCTAAACCATCTCTCTCCCCTTCCATCTGTTCAGAACTCTGCTGCACCCCTCATATTCCGCCAATGGCACTATGCCCACATTACCCCTCTGTTCAAGTCCCTTCATTGGCTCCCTATCCATTTCCACAAACAGGTCAAACTCCTCTTACTGACCCACAAATGTATTTCCTCTGCAGCTCCTCAGTATCTGTTCTCCTCCCCCCCCCCCCCCCTGTGTTTATAGCTAGATAAAATTTGGCATATTGCTGACATGGAGAAATTGATCTGGCTTCGTAAACATAAATTCCAGAAATATGAGTTATTCTGGGCACCTCTTTCAAATTGGTAAAGTGTCTTAATATCCCTCTAAATTCATTGCAATTTAGACATACTGTACTCTCCTTTATACTAATATAGATTATGAAATGATATATTACATCTTGTGTTTCTGGTAATTGTTACCTTTTGGTTTATATATGATCTTTCTCTAGATCACCTGTTGATTTCTTGAGCTTGGTTACTGGCTCTGTGTTTATGTTTCTATGTTCATACATTTGCCCATACATTACATGTATACAGTGGTACCTTGGAATCCGAACTTAATCCGTTCCAGAACCCTGTTTGAATTCCAAAATGTTCAAGTTTCAAGACAATTTTTTCCCATTGAAAATAATAGAAACTGGATTAATCCGTTCCTTGGTCACACAGATCGGGCCCCCGCCGGCATAGGCAGCAAGATAGACAACAGCAACTGCAAGCGGTGCTCAGCCCAAAGCTTCCCTCCCAGGTGGAAACAGGAAGCTGCGTCAGAGGGGAAGCTTTGGGCTGAGCACCGCTTGCAGTTCCCATACGTTCGGATTCTGGGGCAAAATTTAATTTAAAAAAGGTTTGGATTCCAAATTCGAGTTCTGGGGTGTTTGGATTCCGAGGTACCACTGTATTTCCATTACATTGATTGTAGTTGTTGGTCAAACTGAAGATCTCAGTTATGTATTTCAAATGATTGTTTTGTATGTACTGCTCTTAATTTTTTCAAACTATAATAAAAATGATTTGATATTAAAAAATAAAGAATGGACATAATTGCAGTTATCTTTTCTGGGTGACTTCTTTTTATGTTTCTGTGTCATGAAGTTATGATGATCCATTTATACAGTTCTTCAAATTAATGGACTGATATTTTCCGTAGTTTATCTAGGAAACAATCTGACATTGAGACCTGTAAGGATTTGCCCCCCCCCTCCCTTTTTACAAAACCTTGAGAGTGGTTTTTAGCGTCGGCCGGCACACTGAATGCTCCACGCTGCTCCCAACACTCATTAGGAAAGCATCGGGAGCAGCACACTGGTCAGCGTTAAAAACCACTATCACAGTTTTGTAAAAGGGGGGTTGGTGTCTGTGTTGCTCTCTCATTTTTGCTTTTGATGTAATGTGTCTTTATATATCTTATATATTCCATATATATTTTAATTTATTTGTAATCTCTGGCTACTCCATATTTTATTTCATTTGCAATCATACTGTTATTGTATATTTTAATTTATATATTATTTTATATTTTATTTTGTATCAATGTTTTGAAATGTTTGTGTATTTTTTAGACCCCGGATGCCGGATGGGTCTTGTTCTCTCCTTCATTAACCATTGTTTTGCCCTCGTGATCATTCTCTATTTCTATGGGCAACACTCTCCTCCTCCCTGTCAGCTCACAACCTCAGGGTTGACTCCTCTCTCTCCTTCTCCACTCAGATACAACAAACCGCTAAAGCCTGCCGCTTCTTCCTCTATAATATTACCAAAATCCGACTTCTCCTTTCCAAGCACACTGCCAAAACCCTTTTCCACACCCTCAGTTTACTGCAACTATTTCTCTCAAGTCTTCCGCTCAACTATCTTTCTCCCCTTCAGTCCATTCAAAATTCTGCTACATGACTTATATTCCATGAAAGCTGCCATACTCACATTATCCCTCTCCTCGGGTCACTTCAACTGGTTCCCCATCCATTTCCGAATACAGTTCAGACTCCTCTTACTGACTTACAAGTGCAGCCCCTCAATATCTCTCCTCACTTATCTCCTCCTATTCTCCCCCGTGTGAACTCTATTCATCAGGCAAGTCCCTCCTATCCATACTTTCCTCCTCCAATGCCCACTCCAGATCCCGTCCTTTCTATTTTGCTGCCTCATATGCCTGGAACAGACTGCCTGAGTCAATACTTCAAACTTTGCGTCTAGTAGTATTCAAATCCAAGCTAAAAGCCCACTTTTTCAAGGCTCCTTTCAACCCCTAACTCCCATTCTGTAATTTACCTATGTCCATCCTATCATTCTCTCTGCAAGAAACTCCCCAACCCTGTCTGTACAAATTAGATTGTAAGTTCTTCTGAGCAGGGACCATCTGTTAAATGTACATCACTGCGTATGCCTTTCAGCACTATAGAAATGATAACATTTCATTTTTAGACTGCAAAACCTTTCAGTTCAATGGGGTTTACAAAAAAATAAAAAGAAAGCTGTATAACAATATCCTTCAAATCAGTGTATTTCCTACAAATATAGCAGCCATTAAAACAATCAGTTGATTTTAATCATTTCTGAAGTGCATATAGGACGATGAAAGCACGAGCAATTTGCGAAACTCAACATCCCAGCTGGCTGCCTGATAAGCTAACGGAAGGAAACACGAATAACTTTCAAAACACTTCAGACCAAATCCCCCCAGTTTATTGAAAAATACCTGATCTCATATGAGCCATCATGCCTCCTCAGATCTTCAGACCATAAATTACTTACCGTTTCCTTGTTGCAAATTATCGGCACTAAATGTCAAGACACTTTTTCCGTGGTTGCCCCTCAACTTTGGAACGCCCTGCCCACTTTTGTGAGGGAAGAAAATAACTTAGGGCTAGATTCACTAACCTTCGATCCGTGTCCGTTTGCATGCAGGCCGACAAATTTACTAAAAACCTGCATGCAAATGGGGGCAATCGTTGGCATGCCTCCCACTGACCGCACAGATCGTTAGAGAGCGATCCTTGAGCATGTGCACACCATCTTCCTTGCCTGTAGATGGTCTGCACATGCTCTCAGCAGGAAACCTTTTTTTTTTTTTTTTTGCAAGCACGTGGTTGTAACCTGTTTTAAGCCTGCGGGTTAAAACCACGGGCTTGCACTGTGGGGAAGGGCAGGAGATTGGGGCAGGCAGCAGATCGGGGTAGAGAGCAGGAGATTGGGGCTGAAGGCAGGGCAGTTGGAAAGGACCTGAGCAACTGGTCCTCAGCAGCCACTTATTTTGGATCGGTCAGCCCAGTCGGTGTCTTTTTTTTTTTTTGTGAATCGCGTCCCTGCCTTCTTTGCATGCCGTTTCCCCTCATTTGCATGCATGGATCGGTACACAGGTTAGTGAATTGGGTCAGAGGGAAATCGGGTCACAAAGCTGACGCATATCGATCGGTACACGATCGGTTTGCTTAGTGAATCTAGCCCTTAGACCGCTTTAAAGGCCTTCTCAGGAGCCATCTATTCAAAGAAGCCTTTGATACTAATCACTTTTCATTCTTTTGCACTTCAAGCTTTCCAAAGAAACAATAGGCAGTATTTCGCCTCCTTTTCTTCTCTTCTGCCTTTCGTTTCTTGTAAGTTTAGTCTAGTCTGTTCAATATTACTTTACAGCTATTGGCACTTTAATTTAATTCATTACGTCTTGGGAGATTATTTGCTATACTTTTTCCAGGAGTGAATGGTTGAAAGGCATTTATTTATTTACGTTTGTTTTTTTTCACACATAAAGGACAACATGATGTATGAGGCAGTTCTTATCTAGACTTTTGTCTGGTTGATGCTAGTCATCAGTGAGTTACAGCCTGAGCCAAAAAACTTTACGTGCCATTCGAAAGGCTCATACTGATGTCCATTATATATAAGGGGCTTATGTATTACAGGCCTGCCTAATATTATTTAAATTTAATCTCAATTTTACTTTTTCCTTTCAAACTTTCCCTTTTGGGAGAATTCTTACTGTGAGCCAATTCCCCCCCTTTTTTCAATATTAAGTACAAGTTTCAAGTTTATTAGTTATTTGATTAATCGCCTATCACAATTACTAAGCGATGTACAAAAAATAACATAAATTTCTAAAATGTACAAAAAATAAGAGGTAAACATTAACAACAATATAAAAATCATAAAAAACAGACAAATTAAAACAAGGTAATTAAAACTATAACAGGGAAACAATGGGGTAGAAGGGGAAGAAATACAATTTATGATAGGAAAGAGAAAACGATTAAAGGTAAAATACAAAAGGAATGGGAAAAACAAATAAATTATTGGAAATAAAAATGCACAAAAGAATAAAATAGAAAGCAGATAGAAAGAGCAATTAACATTTCAATTAGACATTGAAAGCATCTTTAAAAAGAAAGCTCTTAAGTTGGCTCTTGAATTTATCCAGATTCTTCTCCTCTCTTAAATAAAGTGGGAGAGAATTCCATGTCTGTGGTGTCGTGTGGTTCGAGTATTTATGATTTTAAGAGTAGGAATGACCAATAAAAGTTGTTCATTAGATCTTAAAATTTTAGGAGAAGTATATGGAATTAAAGCTTTGTAAATAAAAGCTGGGGTTTTGTATAGTAACGATTTAAAAGTGAGTACATCACTTAATTAATTTTGTTTTAACTTCTTTAAGATATTTGTATTCTTATTGGTGTTTTTTTATTTGAACCCCACCATTTTAAATTGTTAACTTGCTTAGACAATTGATAAGTGATTCTATCAAATTTTAATAAAAACTTGAAACTTGGGGCTCCTTTTACAAAGCTGCGCTAGGGCCTTAACGCACAGAATAGCACGCACTAAATTTCCGCATGCGCTAGCCACTACCACCTCCTTTTGAGCAGACGGTAGATTTGCGGCTAGCGTGCGCACGATAAAAGCACTAGCGCGGCTTTGTAAAAGGAGCCCTTGATAATGAAGTAACTCCTAATGCGCGATTTACATGACAAAAGTAAAAACGAGCAAATTGATCTACCAAATACCCAAGAGCCTGCCTTGAAGTGCTTTAAAACAGTGAGACCCAAATTTAAACAATATTCCAGCCTCAAATGGAAGCCAATAGTAGTGGAAATTAAGCTTCCCTCAGGTCACAACTTATGAATTCAAATTATAAAACGGCTTGTTTCAAGTCTTCCATTTTTATTTAAGTAAATAGAGAATTTCCATAGTCCTCTGGCATCTTGCATCCTTACCAACTGGGTTTTATGGTATAAAAGCAAGATTGATATCAATAATCTGTGCATCTACTTGGGCAAGTGTTTCTTTGATGTAATTGATCATGCTATAGTATTAAAGTGTTCTGAAGTCAATGGAACAGGCTTGGATTTCCTCAGTTTGTGAAAATTGAAACTAAAGGGTATGTTTAGTAACGTGGTCTAATAAATGGGCTTTGTGTGAGCCAACGCGGGACTTTCCCCACACGCTAAGCCCATTTTAGCACATCCAGGAAATAGGGCAATTCCAGTATTTTTCTTTCCGGAGTCGATCTTAACAATTGTGGGGCTCTCTGCAGTGAAACCCCTTCCTCCCAGCCTTGCCCCAGCCCCTGTTGATAAAAATTTTTTAATGAAATTTCAAATAACTTAAAACATTTCTCTTTAAAGACGCTTTTGATAATTGACGAAACTTACTGTAGCTTAGAATATTTTATTGTACTATATTACACTGTTTTTTTTTGTTATTCATTTTGTATTTTTCCTTTTTTGTTCTACTTTCCTATAATGATTTGTATTTCATCTCCCTCCTTTCCTTGTGTTCTCAAGTTTGTAATCATAATCGTAATTTTTTTTTTTTTTTTGTTAATATTGTAAGTTAATATGTATTGTTCTGTTTTGTATAATTTCCCAGAAATTGTAATTTTAATTTGTTCATCGCTTTGAAATACGATTAAGCGATTAATCAAAACAACTATTAAACTTGAAACTTGATAATGACAAATCAAGAAAACCTTGCACAAAAAACCATACTCAAATAACCACAATGTTATCATAGGAAACCTGTGTTCGAGTGGGTGCTCACCTGGGAAGTAGCGATCATCAAACGGTTTGGTTTGATATAACGGCTAAAGTGGAGAGCGGCCGCACGATACATAAAGTCCTAGATTTCAAACGTACGGACTTTAATGCAATGGGAGAGTACCTGAAGAAAGAGCTGTTAGGATGGGAGGACATAAGAGAAGTGCCACTGTATCGAGCAATGGTGCGCCCACATCTGGAATACTGCGTCCAATACTGGTCGCCATACCTCAAGAAGGACATGGCAGTACTCGAAAGGGTCCAGAGGAGGGCAACGAGGATGATAAAGGGTATGGAGAACCTTTCATATGCCGAACGGTTAGACAGGCTGGGGCTCTTTACCCTGGAGAAGCGGAGACTGAGAGGGGACATGATAGAAACTTATAAAATCATGAAAGGCATAGAGAAGGTGGAGAGGGACAGATTCTTTAGACTAGCAGGGACAACTAAAACAAGAGGTCATTCAGAAAAACTGAGAGGAGACAGATTCATAACGAATGCAAGGAGGTTCTTCTTCACTCAGAGGGTGGTGGACACCTGGAACGCGCTTCCCGGAGAGGTAATAAGACAGAGTACAATTCTGGGGTTCAAAAAGGGACTGGATGACTTCCTGGAAGCGAAGGGGATAACAGGGTACAGATAGAGGTTTACCGTACAGGACATTGAGCGAATAGGGTATGGATATTTCAGGTTAGGTAGGAAACACTTTCAGGTCATGGACCTGGGGGGCCACCGCGGGAGCGGACTGCCGGGCACGATGGACCCCTGGTCTGACCCGGCAGAGGCAACGCTTATGTTCTTATGGAAAGACAGTGGTCTAAGCTGAAAGGAGCGATAAAAATGGCTACGGACCTTTATGTGAAGAAAATCAATAAAAACAAGAGAAAAAGGAAGCCGATATGGTTCTCCAACCTAGTGGCTGAGAAAATAAAGGTGAAAGAGTTGGCGTTCGTGAAATATAAAAAAAAACAAGAAGAGGAGAGCAGAAAGGACTACAGGGTGAAACTGAAAGAAGCCAAGAGAGAGATACGTCTGGCGAAAGCACAGGCAGAAGAACATATGGCTAAAAATGTAAAAAAGGTAGACAAAAATTTTTTCAGATATATTAGTGAAAGGAGGAAGATGAAAAATGGAATTGCTAGGCTAAAAGATGCTGGGAACCAATATGTGGAAAGTGATTAGGAGAAAGCAAATGTGCTAAACAAATACTTCTGTTCTATGTTCACAGAAGAAAATCCTGGAGAAGGACCGAGATTGTCTAGCAAAGTTACACGAGAAAATGGAGTAGATTCTGCGCCGTTCACGGAGGAGGGTGTTTATGAGCAACTTGAAAAACTGAAGGTGGACAAAGCGATGGGACCAGACAGGATCCATCCCAGGATACTAAGGGAGCTCAGAGAGGTTCTGGCGAGTCCTATTAAAGACTTGTTCAACAAATCTCTGGAGACGGGAGTGATTCCTGGGGACTGGAGGAGAGCGGATGTGGTCCCTATTCATAAAAGTGGTCACAGGGATGAAGCAGGAAACTACAGGCCGGTGAGCCTCACTTCAGTTGTTGGAAAAATAATGGAAGTGTTGCTGAAAGAAAGGATAGTGTATTTCCTTGAATCTAATGGGTTACAGGATCCGAGGCAACATGGCTTTACAAAAGGTAAATCGTGCCAAACGAACCTGATTGAATTTTTTGATTGGGTGACCAGAGAGCTGGATCGAGGACATATGCTAGATGTAATTTACTTGGATTTCAGCAAAGCCTTTGATACAGTTCCTCATAGGAGGCTGTTGAACAAACTTGAAGGGCTGAAGATAGGACCCAAAGTGGTGAACTGGGTCAGAAACTGGCTGTCGGACAGACGCCAGAGGGTGGTGGTTAATGGAAGTCGCTCGAAGGAAGGAAAGGTGAGTAGTGGAGTCCCTCAGGGATCAGTGCTGGGGCTAATCCTGTTCAATATGTTTGTAAGTGACATTGCTGAAGGGTTAGAAGGAAAAGTGTGCCTTTTTGCAGATGATACCAAGATTTGTAACAGAGTAGATACCGAAGAAGGAGTGGAAAATATGAAAAAGGATCTGCAAAAGTTAGAGGAATGGTCTAATGCCTGGCAACTAAAATTCAATGCAAAGAAATGCAGAGTAATGCATTTGGGGATTAATAATAGGAAGGAACCGTATATGCTGGGAGGAGAGAAGCTGATATGCACGGACAGGGAGAGGGACCTTAGGGTGATATTGTCCGAAGATCTAAAGGTGAAAAAACAGTGTGACAAAGCAGTGGCTGCTGCCAGAAGGATGCTGAGTTGTATAAAGAGAGGCGTAGTCAGTAGAAGGAAGAAGGTGTTGATGCCCCTGTACAGGTCATTGGTAAGGCCCCATTTGGAGTATTGTGTTCAATTTTGGAGACCGTATCTGGCGAAGGACATAAGAAGACTTGAGGCGGTCCAGAGGAGGGCGACGAAAATGATAGGAGGCTTACGCCAGAAGACGTATGAGGAGAAACTGGAAGGGGCAGAGATGGGCGGGCCTGGGGGCAGGTCTAGGGGGTCCAGATTTTACTGACATAAATTCTGGTAATCCTAACTCTAACCCTTCAGTCTGGAGAGGCAATTCTGACCCTGTCAGGCATTTTCTGTGGGATTGATTTTGGCGTGTAATCTTGTCTAAATTCTGATTTGAATGCATACTGCTAGCAGAGTATCATTAGCTCCCATCAGTAGGGATCTTGGCGATCCAGGTCCTCCCGCTCAGCTAATGACCCCCCAGAATAACCACGCTTGTCAGAATAAAGATATTATCACAGTCTGACTATTACACTTTTCTCTTCCTTTTCCTTCTCAGGAAACAGGCTAGAAGGAGTCAAAGATGATAACCCAAGAATGATGGGGAGGAAGAGCATGAACGCCAAACGCTGCTGCTTCCTGTTTTCTAAAAGATTCACATCTCATCCAGCACTTACCCTGGTAAGAAACCACATGCTAAAGCAGCCTGACAACCTGGGGAACTGGATTTGATTCATGCTACAGCTCCTTGTCTCTCTGGGCAAATCACTTAGCACTCCATATGTAAACCGCTGTGATTGTAACCACAGAAAGCCAGTATATCAAGTCTGATTCCCTTTCATGTTCTATCTTTTGGGATATCTTGTGCAAGTGATGAACTTGGCATTCTCGAAGGTTAATTCTTAGCGACATGGTTTCTCCTCCTTATAATTATATTATGTGGTTATTATTGATAATTAATACTGTAGTTTGGTGTTTCAATCCTCAGATAAGTTGTTTTTATCCTCCACTACCAATTCCAGACTTTGTTCCTTTCATCTCGCTGCCCCGTATGTCTGGAATAAACTACCTGAGTCCGTGCGGCATGTCCTTTCACTTCCCTTGTTCAAAAGTTGACTGAAAAGCCTCATCAACTCTCGCCTAGACTACTGCAACCTGCTTCTCACTGGCCTTCCACTAAACCATCTCTCTCCCCTTCAATCTGTTCACAACTCGGCTGCACGCCTCCTATTCAGCCAATGGCGTTATGCCCTCATTACTCCTCTCCTCAAGTCACTTCATTGGCTCCATATCCATGTCCGCATACAACTCAAACTCTTCTTACTGACCTACAAGTGTATTTGCTCCTCAGCTCCTCAGTATCTCTCCTCTGTCATCTCTACCCACACTCCCCCTGGGTACTCCGCTCATCGGATAAGTCTCTGTAATCTGTACCCTCCTCCTCCACTGCCAATTCCAGACTTCATTCCTTTCATCTTGCTGCCCCATATTGCTGGAACAAACTACCTGAGTCCAAGTGTCAAGCATTACATTACATTGTACTTATTAACCGCATTACCAAAAAGTTCTATGCGGTTTACAAAAGATTAATGATAAACATGATCCATGAAATAGAATGAATTAAGTAGTCAAATATTAGGTTTTCAGCTGTTTTCTGAAATGTTTATAAGAATCAGCTGTGAGCAGCAATGAGTGAAATTCTTTTTCGTGAGAGGCTGCCTGAGATGCTAAAGAGTGATTAAGGAATTTCTTACTTTTACAACACTTTACAGAAGGAAAATCAAACAAGGCCTGAGCTTTTCTACTATACAGTGGTACCTCGGTTTACGAGTGCACCAGTTTGCGAGTGTTTTGCAAGACGAGCAAAACACTCAGCAAACTTTTGTCTTGTAAACCGAGCACTGCCCCGATAAATGAGCACTCAGCAATGGTGGCCCAGGGGTGAGTACTTGCCTGCGGGTGCTGCACAGTGATTCCAAAGTGGTGCCTTCCTTGCCTCGGGGTCCCCATGCGGCTGCCCTCCTGCTTCAGCGATGCCTCTGCCTTCCGTCAGCGCTCTCCCGGCTCCCATCTAAACTGGCCATCCTGAATGAGCATGCGCGCGACTTCTCTCTCCTCTCCTAAGTCAGCCACTGCCCCAACAACACGCTCACCACGTACAAGCACCCAGGACGTCCTTGTACATGGTGAGCGTGTTGTCGGGGGACAGGCTGACTTAGGAGAGGAGAGAGAAGTCGCGCACATGCTCATTCAGGATGGCGGTCGGTTTAGATGGGAGCCGGGAGAGCGCTGATGGACGGCAGAGGCATCGCTGAAGCAGGAGGGCAGCTGCATGGGGACCCCGAGGCAAGGAAGGCACCACTTTGGAATCGCTGTGCAGCACCTGCAGACAGGTACTCACCCCTAGGCCACCATTGCAAACTTCGGTTGTGGAACAAATCTTCTGAGTTTGCATTAAAACCTATGGGGAACTTTGCTTTGAAAAACGAGCATTTTGGATTACGATCCTGGAACAGATTATGCTCGTAAACCAAGGTACCACTGTATTTATATGTAGCTATGGAGAAACTATCAACCAGATAGATAGGAGCTAAGCCGTGCAGAACCTTATAGCAGAAACAGGCCAGCTTAAACAGTACCCGGTCTCCACAGGCCATAAAACAACGTAACATGATCGCAGTTCTTCAATCCGTAGATCAATCTGACTGCCGTCTTTTGAATTCATAGTAATCTTGACAGTTCTTTCTTGGTGGTTGACAGATAAACAATGTTACAATAGTCAAGGAGACTCAATAGGAGCGACTGGACCAATAATTTGAAGGCAGAGAATTCAAAGTAAGGTCTAATTGTTCGCAATCTCCATAAAGTAAAATAGCTTTTACGTACGACAAAGTGCCAGGTTTTGAAAAGCCATCCGGATGCTAGGACACCCCACCCTCACCGTTTGCAGCCTTAACTCTTCTCAATGGTATAGCCAGCTTCTGGAGCGCAATATAGGGGGATGCACATTCAGTTAGATATTGTGGGCCATGGGATTACTATGTAGCAACTGATTTAGGGTAAATGACCATAAATAAACAGACACTCCATGAAAGCAGCTGCCAAAGCGTTATTTTTTTCTTGTCTTTTCAGTAACTTCTGTCCATCTCACATTGAACAATCTATAAAAATACTGGGAGTAACGTTGGATAAACATCTTACATTGGAAAAACATACTGATTTATTGTTTTTTCGGTGCTTTGGAAGCTTTGCAGCATTAAGAAGTATTTCGATGAAGCCTCCTTTCGCCTGTTGGTTCAGTCCTCTATCTTAAGTATTCTTGACTACTGTAATATTGTATATTTAGGGGCTTAGAAGAAAATTCTCCAAAAAATAAGAGTAGTCCAGAATACTGCTATTCGCCTCATTTTTGGCTTTAAAAAATGGGAGCACGTTACTCCATTTTATGAAAAACTCCATTGGTTGCCGATGGAGTCCAGAGTTTTGTTTAAGTTTTCATGCATCTGTTATAAAGTAGTTTTTGGCATGTCACCAGACTATCTTATTCCTCATTTTTCTTTGAGGCACTCTAATAATAACCGTACACGTAGAGTGCATCTGTTCTCATATCCTTCCATAAAATCTTGTCATTACAAAAAGTTTCTTGAGAGAACTTTCTCATTTCAGGCCGCTAAATTAAATTCATGGCTAGGAAAAATAATGTTAGAGGCTTCTTCTTCTTTAGATTTCAGAAAATTGTTAAAGACACAATTATTCGATAGGCTGGTATCTTAATGTATGTTGTTATTTTAACTTGTTCTTCCTTTTTTAACCAGATGTATTAATTTGCTTGGTTTTACTATTTTATCCGTTGTATTTTTATGTATTGTATGTATTGCCCCTGTTGTGAGCCGCCTAGAACCCTCCCGGTATGGCGGCATACAAAAATAAAATTATTATTATTATTATTACTAGCTTTATAGCCCGTTACATTAACGGGTGCTAGAATATATGTGTGTATCTGTCTTTATTTCTTTCTCTCTCTGTCTCCTTAGCCGCTTTCTGTATTTCTGTCTTTCTTTCTTTTGGCTGTCCACCACCCCTTTGCTTGTTCCCCCTGTCCATTCTCCCTTCTTTTTACCTCCCCTGTGTCCACCACCATCCCTTCACTGTTCCCCTTATCCAGCAGCAGCCCTTCTCCCTTTGTTTTACCTCCCCCCTGTCCATCAGCACCTCTTCCTGCTCCCCCTGTCCAGCAGTAGGCCTCCCTTCCTTTCCCCCCCGTCCATCTGCACCTCTTCCTGCTCCCCCTGTCCAGCAGTAGGCCTCCCTTCATTCCCCCCCGTCCATCAGCAACTCTTCCTGCTCCCCCTGTCCAGCAGTAGGCCTCCCTTCATTTCCTCCCCCCGTCCATCAGCACCTCTTCCTGCTCCCCCTGTCCAGCAGTAGGCCTCCCTTCATTTTTCCCCCCCTGTCCATCAGCACCTCTTCCTGCTCCCCCTGTCCAGTAGTAGGCCTCCCTTCATTTCCCCCCCCCCTGTCCATCAGCACCTCTTCCTGCTCCCCCTATCCAGCAGTAGGCCTCCCTTCATTTCCCCCCCCCTGTCCATCAGTACCTCTTCCCGCTCTCCCTGTCCACGGGAGTTAGTACAGGCCCGGTCTCTGCCGTTTGTTCTTTACTCGGATAGAGAGTCTTTGCCGCCCCCCCTTCACTTCCCGCGGGCCCGACTACGAACCTGGTGATTCCAGCAGCATGTGCAGCAGTTTTCACACGCTGCTTCGAGTCCTTCTACTGCCCTGATTTATTCGGCACGTCCCTGATGACATCATCAGAGATGCGGCAGAGTAAATCAGGGCAGTAGAAGGGCCTGAAGCAGCGTGTGAAGACTGCTGCACACGCTGCTTGAATCACCAGGTTCGTAGTCGGGTCTGCGGGAAGGGAAGGGAAAGGGGGGTGGCAAAGGACTCGGACTCCTCTAGTCTGTCGCAGAGGGCGGCCCTGCTCCATTTCTCAGTTCGTCCTGGAGAGGGGGGGCAGGAGACGCTCTTTGTGCCCCAGTCCCGGCTTGTGGAGGCGATCGTCGGCTGGCTGGGAGCGGCCTTGTGGAGGTGATCGTCGGCTGGTGACATAGTATGCGCATGCACAGTCTCGCCAGCACAGTGCGACAGATCAGATCTCAGGGAACACGCGGTGAGAGTGCGCATGCGCGGCTAGCATTTTATTATTATAGATTTCTTCTCTCTCCATGTCCACCATCTTCTTCCTGCAGCCTTATCTGTCCTGTATAACAAACATCTCCCTTCTATATCCTGTTCCTTTCTTCTCTCCTTTTTCTACTTCTGCCCTCATATTCAGCATTTTCCTTCTGTGTGTGTGTGTGTCTTGTCCTGTCCTGCATTTCATCCTCTTTCTCCCTGTCCCTCCCTCTCCCCCTCTGATCAGCATTGCCCCTCTGTGTCTCTGTCCCTTCTTCCATGGCCACCATCTCTTATGTCTCCCAGTCCCTCACCCCCCCCTGAGATTAATATAGCGCACTGTTGCTTCCCACCCCTCAACTCCCTCAGTATGACTCTCTCATGGGTCTTCACCGTCTTTCTCCTATCCAGCACAGAAGGAAGGAGCGGGCTTGGGGGATCCGCAGTCCAGCAGCCCGTGCGCAACTCTCTCATGGATCTCCAGCATCTTTCTCCTATCCAGCACGAAAGGAAGAAGTGGGCTCAGGGGATCTGCAGTCCAGCAGCCCATGTGCTGTTCCACAGCATGCCTGCCGCACAGCATGCCTGCCAGCACGCAACTTCCACCCGGGTCTCACTCGGTCACTACCGTCGCTCACCAATGCCTTAGAGCAGGGGTGTCCAACCTGCGGCCCCAAGTATTTTGTGTAGCCCCGGTCAAGGGCGATGCAGTGTTTTTCTCTATTGCCCCCAGGTGTTTAGCATCTTGCCAGCTCCCTCCTCTGTCTTGCTGCAGCATTTGTGCAGCCCCAGAAACATTTTTTTGGGCCAATGCGGCCCAGGGAAGCCAAAAGGTGGGACACCCCTGCCTTAGAGCATCAGTGTCAATCATGCATGTGCATGGGAGGCAGCGGACGAAGATTGGACGGCGGGGGCCATCGGGAAGAGAAAGGCCTGGTGCAAAAAGCCAAGACTCGTGGCAGGTGGAAGAGAAACATGAGGTGGAAACGGCTTCGCAGGGCTGGCAGGCTGGTGGAGCTGGCTGCCAAGACAGGGGCTATTCCAAACTGCGATCTGGCTCAATCACAGTTCTGCTGACCTCTGAGCAATGCTCAGCACTGTGGGAGTTTGGAAGGCTGCCAGTGGAAGCGCTGGACCGCCGTGATTACAAAAGGGGGGGGGGGCAGTATTCGCTCCATAAGACACACTCTTATTTCCACCCACTTTTGTGAAGAAAAAAGTGCGTTTTATGGAGCGAAAAATACAGTCTAACCTGCCTAGAATTATGGTATGGTGCTGGATAGAAAGTTTTAAATAAATAAATAAATAGGAAATAACTGTGGGCAACTTGCCTCAGACTTCAAACGAAAAGCTGTTAGCTAAATTTAGATAAACAACCTTTCAGGTACCGACAAGTTTAAGCCCTGTTTATTGAGAGCTTCTATACTGCTACTAATGACTGGGGAGTCAATTCAGAGCGGTTTGCATGAGCTTCTGTAAAGGTGTTACAATACTTGGGCTCTACACAGAGTTACAGGGCCTTCTGTAGTGGTGTTACAATACAGAGCTATTAATACCAGCATCATTATGCCATAATCAATCATCCTACTTATATGCAGAAAGCAGGATCCAGATTTAGTTATTTTATTTAGTTATATATCACTTATATCCTAAGTGGTTTACATTCAGGTACTTTATCATATTTCCCTATCTGTGTACCTGGGGCAATGAGGGGATTAAGTGACTTGCCCAGAGTCACAAGGAGTAGCGAGGGATTTGAACCCAACCCTTGCGCCACACACTCACTTTCCATTTGTCTGTCCTGAAACTCAAGACCTTTCAAATTTCCTAGGCTTCACATCTATCTACGCTTCCCTCTACTAAGCACCAGGAGGTACCAGAGCAAAGTGAAAGGAAAGGAGCAGCAGGGACACAGCAACACGGCAAGGGGAGCACTGCAGAGGGACATGAAGGAATGGAGGGGCAGAAGAGGACTCCGGATGGAGAGACTGCCCAGAGGCTGAATGGTCCAGAATCAGCAGGGGCAGCAAGCATCACCTTATCTTTCGGAGGTAAGAAATGATGTTCTTCTTAGAGAGGAGTGTTGATGTTTCATGGGACTGGAAGGCCCGAATGCAGGATTTGAACCTCAATGCTCTGAATTAAGTTTGCAATGCTGATACTTAGGCAAAGTGAGTCACAAGCAAAATGGTAGAAAGAACAGTTAATAGTACTATACCCATAAGTCCAATAATTCTAAACGCATTTTAATGGGAAAAAGCCTCTTTGACTAAGTAGTTTGGTCAGAGAGGTGCTCTATAAATACATACAGTAAAAGCATTAACTTTTAAAAACGTCACACCTTCTTATCGACTTCTGCATTGGCTACCGATGGAGGCGTGTGTGAAATTTAAGTTTGGCTGTTTTTGTTTTAAGGTTTAATTTGGATTAGCTCCTAAATAATAATAACTTTATTCTTCTATACCGCCATAATCTTGCGACTTCTAGGCGGTTTACAACTGAAGAGAGCTGGACAACCAGCGATAGAGAAATGACAGTATACAGAATCTTAGAAATGCAGCAATTATAATATACAGTTTGTTTAGAAATTCAGAGAGGTCCTTTTTGATGAAGTGGTGAATTACATAACACTGTTTGTTTAGAATTTTTTCAGGGAGGAACATATTAGGTAAAAGAAAAAGGAAAAAGAGAGAGGTGTAGTTGAAGTTTAGTTGACATATTTGTCGAATAAGGCAGTTTTTATGGTTTTTCTAAAGGCGACGTAGGTCAGTTCAGCTCCATTTGTGTTGTTGGTACTTAAAAGTTCTGTCCAGGAAGGTTTTGTATTTACAGCCGGTAATGCTTGGATATGCGAATATATAACTGACCTTTTTTCTTTTTCAACCAATAGACATAAGAGAAGCTCACACTTGAATTTTGTTTCTCCACCAGTTAGAGGATGTCAACTTTATTTTTTTTTTTTTATAATTCTTTATTCATTTTTAAACTTTCAGCAAGTGCACAATATAAGTAATGCATAGATTTACTAACATCACTTGATAAATCTATCAAGATCATAACAAAGGTATATATATCTAAACCCTTCTTCCCCCCTCCCTTTCCATACAATTATTTAATTGAATCAATCTTTGTCATATTTCTTTATTTATTTTTTTTCATTTATATAAACCCTCCCCTTTCCCTTCCAATCATAAATAATGTTAAGAAAATGGTGTTTATTCATTACAAAACAATGTCAATGGCCCCCATATTTCATTAAACCTTTTATAATTTCCATTTTGTATTGCTATTGAACGTTCCATTCTATATATGTGACATAGTGAATTCCACCAGAAATTAAAATTAAGTCTTGTGTGATCTTTCCAATTTGTAGTAATATGTTGCATGGCAACTCCTGTCATAATCAATAAAAGTTTGTTATTACTTGCCGATATCTGACTCTTTTTCCTCATAGATATGCCAAATATCATAGTATCATAAGTTAATGCAACAGGATTATCTAATAAAGAATTTATTTGATCCCAGATCGAATTCCAAAAGGCTAATATATAGGGACAGAAAAATAAAAGATGATCCAAAGTCCCTACTTCAAGCTTACAATGCCAGCATCTATTAGACATTGAACTATTTAATTTTTGTAATCTAACAGGGGTCCAAAATGCTCTATGCAAAAGAAAAAATCAAGTTTGTCTCATAGATGTAAACTTTAAAAAATATCATCAACATCTTTTCTCATATCAGGCAGCATTATGGGGTAAAGATCTGGAACAATTACTTATGCTCACTAATACTTATGGGGAATTTAGGAAACACCTAAAAACATGTCTGTTCCTGAAGTACTTAGATAGCCGATTTGTACAATCTTATTCCACAATAACTGATCTCTAGAGCTGTTAGTCACTAGCTTTTAACTTTGTTAGTTTTACTCAATTTGTAGCATTTTTAATCATTGTAAACCGCAAAGAACTTCACGGTCCTGCGGTATATAAACTTTTTATTATTTTTATTATTATTATTGGTGGTTCTACATTTGCACGGTTGCATGTGCATGGAACATGTATGATTACATAATTGACATGTGGGTAGGGCCGTCATCAGCAGGGCAGATATTATGTGTGTGTAACACACACAGCATCTGTGCCCATTTAAAAAAAAAAAAAAGTTTCCTGCCCCGAATAGCTGGGTGGCAAGAGGCTGCTTTTGGTGCTTCCCCTGCCTCTCAGCTGTTTGGCCTTTCCTTACCCTCCAGGGATTCAAGAAAAGGTTGGATAAGTTCCTCCTGAACCAGAACGTACGCGAGTAAGGCTAGTCTTAATTAGGGCACTGGTCTTTGACCTAAGGGCCGCCGCGGGAGCAGACTGCCGGGCGCAATGGACCACTGGTCTGACCCAGCAGCGGCAATTCTTATGTTCATATGTATATCTTACAAGTAGTGGCATAGTAAGGGGGGTGGGGGGTGGACTGCCTCGGGTGCCATGTAGGTAGGGGCACCGGCACCTCTCCACTCCACCCTGCACAACACGTCATGCTTGCGCCATCCCTCCCTCCCACTCCTGTAGATCTTCGCTTGCGTAAGGAACTTCTCCTACATGTTGCTCATGCCAGCCTGGTTCCCTGGGCAGAAACTGGTGCCAGAAATGGTATTCAGTGCTGATGAATCAGAGAAACTGTAGCACTGAAAGATGTCCTGGGGAAATTTGACAAATTGAACAGTAGCAAATTGCCTGGACCGGATGGTATACATCTCAGAGTGCTGATACAGCTGAAAAATGAACTCGCAGAGCTATTATTAAACCGTAATTTATCTTTAAAATCCAGTATAGAAACATAGAAACATAGAAGATGACGGCAGAAAAGGGCCACAGCCCATCAAGTCTGCCCACTCCAACAACCCTACCCCCTTGAATTTACCCCCCTAGAGATCCCACATGTGTATCCCATTTCCTTTTAAAATCCTTCACGCTGCTGGCCTGAATCACCTGAGGTGGAAGTTCATTCCAACGATCGACCACCCTTTCGGTGAAGAAGAACTTCCTGGTGTCGCCATGAAATTTCCCATCCCTGATTTTCAGCGAATGGCCTCTTGTGGCAGAGGGGCCTTTAAAAAAGAAGATATCATCCTCCACCTCAATACGGCCGGTGATATATTTAAACGTCTCTATCATGTCTCCTCTCTCTCTACGTTCTTCAAGTGAATATAGCTGCAATTTATTCAGCCTTTCTTCATACGGGAGGTCTTTGAGTCCCGAGACCATTTTGGTGGCCATTCTTTGAACCGACTCAACTCTCAGCACATCCTTTTGGTAATGTGGCCTCCAGAATTGTACACAATACTCCAGATGAGGCCTCACCATGGATCTGTACAATGGCATTATAACTTCGGGCTTCCGGCTGATAAAACTTCTTCGGATGCATCCCATCATCTGTCTTGCCTTTGATGAAGCCTTCTCCACTTGATTGGCAGTCTTCATGTCTTCGCTAATGATCACCCCCAAATCACGTTCCGCCTTGGTCCTAACTAAGGTTTCACCATTTAGTGTGTAAGTTTTGCATGGATTCCTGCTGCCGAGGTGCATGACCTTACATTTTTTAGCATTGAAGTTTAGCTGCCAAGTCGAGGACCAATGTTCCAATAGAAGTAGGTCCTGCGTCATACTGTCTGGTAAAGTGTTCTCACTTACTATGTTGCATAGTTTGGCGTCATCGGCGAATAATGTGATTTTACCCTGAAGCCCCTGAGTCAGATCTCCCACAAATATGTTGAAGAGGATCGGGCCCAAGACCGAGCCCTGAGGCACTCCACTGATCACCTCCGACGTTTTTGAAGGGGCACCATTTACCACCACTCTCTGAAGTCTACTGTTTAGCCAATCACCGACCCATGTAGTTAACGTCTCTCCCAGTCCCATTGATTTCATCTTGTTCAATAGTCTGCGGTGCGGAACGCTATCAAAAGCTTTACTAAAGTCCAAGTAAACGACGTCCAGGGACTCACCCACATCCAGTTTCCTTGTTATCCAGTCAAAGAAACTAATCAGATTGGATTGGCAGGACCTGCCTCTGGTAAATCCATGTTGGCGGGGATCCCGTAGATTCTTCTCGTCTAGGATTGTATCTAATTTATGCTTAATTAGTGTTTCCATGAGTTTACTCACTATGGATGTGAGACTTACCGGTCTGTAATTCTCAGCCTCTGTCCTGCAGCCCTTTTTGTGGAGTGGGATTACATTGGCTGTTTTCCAGTCCAAGGGGACTTTTCCCGCCTTCAAGGAAAGATTGAAGATCACAGACAATGGCTCTGCCAGGACATCACACAGCTCTCTAAGCACCCTGGGGTGTAGATTGTCCGGTCCCATGGCACCGGAAGACTGGAGGGTGGCCTAGGTAACACTGATTTTTAAAAAGGGTTCCAGAGGTGATCCAGGAAATTATAGATCGACAAGTCTGACACCAGCAAAATGGTAGAGACTATTATAAAGAACAAAATTACTGAACATGTACATCGGCATGGAATAATGAGACAAAGCTAAGATGAAAATGTAATAATGCTTTTTTATTGTTCTTTGGTATGGTCGCACCTTGAATACTGTGTATAGTTCTGATCATCATATCTGAAAAAAGATATAGTGGAATTAGAAAAGGTACAGAGAAGGGTGACAAAAATGATAAAAGGGATGGAACGATTTCTCTATGAGAAAAGGCTAAAGTGGCTGAGACGGCTCAGGGGTGATATGATAGAGGTCTATAAAATAATGAGTGGTGTTCACTCTTTCCTAAAATACTAGGACTAGGGGGCAAGTGATGAAGCTACTAAGTAGTAGATTTAAATCAAACCGGAGAAAATATTTCTCCATTCAACATGTAATTAAACTCTAGAATTCATTGCTGGAGAACGTAGTGAAAGCAGTTAGCTTCGGAGGTTTAAAAAAGGTTTGGATAATTTCCTAAAACAAAAGTCCATAAGCCATTGTTGAAATGGTTTGGGGAAATCTACTGCGTATTCCTAGGATAAGCAGCCTAAAAATCTGTTGTACTCTTTGGGATCTTGCCAGGTACTTCTGACCTGGGTCGGCCACTGTTGGATCCTGGGCTTGATGAGCCTTCGGTCTGTTCCAGTAGGGCAACTCTTCTATTCTTTTGCCATCTGGTTTCTATATATCTCTTAAAAGGGCAGAGGTATGAGAAGAGAGATTGTGATGGACGGCCTTCCTTCCCTCTCTCTTTCTTTCCCAGGTGACTTGTCCTCGGATACTCATGGAGACCTTTCCATAGCATCGAAACTAGTTCCTGCAGACAGTCTGTGGACAACAGAGAAGGACGGTGCAGTGAGATTACGCATGGGGCAGTCAGGACCTGGGGCAGAGCCTCCCATCACCATACACCAGCTCTTCCAGCAGACCCTGGAGCGTTACAGCAACCGACCGGCACTGGCTGTAAAGAGAGATGGACAGTGGAAAACCACCACATACTTGGAATATTACCAGGCGTGCCGGGCAGCAGCTAAAGGCTTCCTAAAGGTGAATCTATTCCCTCTTCCACCCTTCCCTTTCTCCGTAGAGATATATCGTAGCTTCCTGAAGGTAAATCCACGTGCCTTCTTTCCTTTCTTAGTAGCAGGAAGAGTATAAAGCTTCCTTTAGATGCGTCAAAGTGGTCTCTTCTTGTTATTGACATAACACAAATGAAAAGCCAAATGTCTGTCATAGCTTAATTCCATGTTGTAGGATTTATAGCATAGTAGACAGCAAAAAAATATCACTTGGCTCATCTTTCCTGCCCACACTGTTGAGTTTCTCATCCCTAACTTGTTTGGGAGCTGGAGAAGATGCAGAAATGTTTCTTTTCAATTTGTCCTAGTGAATTGCAGAGAGCTCTGGTAGGCGTCAAGCGGAGCCATTTCTTTCCTTTTAGGAGAAAAGTTTTTTTTTTTAAAAAAAAGGAATTATAAAGGTTTAAAGAAGAGCAATCAAAGTGATTAAGGTGGTGTCCCGCAAACTTTCTCGAGCCGCGGCACACTAAACATAGTGGCCGTGGCTTGAAGCATCTGGAAGGGTGCGGATGTTACCATAATAACATCACGCGCATGTGTGGCATCATCATGTTGATGTCTGCGTATGCGCGAAGGCCCTCCAGACGGGCCCTGAGACACCAGTTGAGGGGTGTCAGAAGGGAGAGGATTCCGGAATTCCAAAGAGTAGCAACATTCCATGCGGAATCCCAAACAATAGCAAGATTCCGGAATCCTAAAGAGTAGCAACATTCCATTCAAGGTGCATCTGCCAACTTGCAGTTCAAATTCCTTAAAAAAGGCAGGGCTGCAGTCCCAAATCAGGGGGGAGGGCACAGTAAATGAAGTGTCATTCTGAATTCAGAATCCAGGACGTTCTCTAATGCTGCTGTTTCTCTGTGATCTCTCGTAGCTTGGTCTGCAGCGTTTCCATGGTGTTGTAATCCTGGGCTACAACTCCCCGGAGTGGCTCTTCGCAAATATTGGAGCCATTCTGGCCGGGTGAGAGCATATTTTGTCTGCCTCTTGCTTACTTAGCAGCATTGGCATAGCTAGGATGAGAGGCGGCCGGAGCGGTGACACCCCTCCCTCGCTCCCCCCACCCCCATCTACTCCTTCTCTTCCCCCATAGCTCTTAACAACCCGAACCTACTAGTCGCATCAAGCATCGGATCTTCCTCTGATGTCACTTCCTAGGCACGGGTCCAGGAAGTGATGTCAGAGGAAGAACTGACACTGGTGCAAGGAGCAGGTTGGAGTTGCTTCTCACGCCATGAACATTCGAGGTACGAGGGAAGGGAAAGGGCGTGCATGGGTGGTTGGGGGGGGGCGGGGAAGGAGCAGGGGGAGGCAGAGAGGAGGATGGGTCCGGTGCCAGGACAGACAACCCCTCCCCCCTTTACTATGCCACTGCTTAGCAGTCAGTGCATACAGGCAGGGACATGATTGGATATAAGATCTGAGTTCTCTGTTTATGATATAGGAATACTCTCTGTTCTGCCCCCTATGGCATGGAGGCATAAGAACATAGGAATAGCCATACTGGGTCAGATCAACAGTCCATCAAGGACAGCAGCCCATTCTCACGGTGGCCAATTCAGGTCCTTAGTACCTGGCCAAAACCCAAGGAGTAGCAACATTCCATTCAGAATCCTAAAGAATAGCAAGATTCCGGAATCCCAAAGAGTAACAAAAGATTCCGGAATCCCAAAGAGTAACAACATTCCATGCTATTAATCCAGAGCAAGCAGAGGCTTCCCCCATGTCTTTCTCAATAACAGATTATGGACTTTTCCTCCAGGAACTTGTCCAAACCTTTCTTAAAACCAGCTACGCTATCCATTATTACCACATCTCCTGGCAACGCATTCCAGAGCTTAACTATTCTCTGAGTAGAAAAACATTTCCTCCAGTCTTGTAGTTTCCTGTACTTGGCTCTTTCAAAGCACATGTTCAGCTTCTTGTGTCTTATGGAACTCTTTCTCTTGCTTTGTTTGTTCTCTAAGCATGCTAGGTAGTACCCCCCTTTTATCTCCATTAGTGCTGCCCCAATCTGGGAAAACATTTTAGATTCAATTCGATTTGGCCCATTGAATTGATTTTTCGATATGATTCGATTCACTTTCAATGGGCCTCCCAAAGCAGCAGTAGCGGCTACCAGGAAGAGGCAGTTTCTGGCCTGCCCTGCCAGGGCTTCTGTCTCTTGCATTATCAGTGATGTGGCCGAGGGAAGGCCAGGAGCAGCTTGTTCCAAGTGCTGCCTCTTCCTGCCGGCCACCACAGCTGCCGCCGCTGCTTTAGGAGATACAGAGATATGTCAGGACTCACTCAATCAGTGAAATTAATTAGTGCTAAAATGGCTGGGAACTGAGTCAGCCAAACTAGTGAAGGGATTAAAAGATGCATATTTGCATGACCAGAAAAAAATGTGGGAATTGCTCAAACAGCACTATGGCAGCTCAGAAGCTATCCAGAAGGCATTGATGAAGAGAGTAAGGAATGTTCCAAAGATAATGACAAGTTACAAGAATTAGGAGATCTCCTTCAGGAACTGGAAGCAATCATAAGAACATAAAACTTGCTGATGCTGGGTCAGACCAGTGGTCCATCGCGCCCAGCAGTCCGCTAATGCGGCGGCCCTTAGGTCAAAGACCAGTGCCCTACTAGAGTCTAGCCTTACCTGAGTATGTTCTGGTTCAGCAGGAACTTGTCTAACTTTGTCTTGAATCCCTGGAGGGTGTTTTCCCCTATAACAGCCTCTGGAAGAGTGTTCCAGTTTTCCACCACTCTCTGGGTGAAGAAGAACTTCCTAACGTTTGTACTTAATCTGTCCCCTTTTAACTTTAGAGAGTGCCCTCTTGTTCTCTCTACCTTAGAGAGGGTGAACAACCTGTCTCTATCAACTAAGCCTATTCCGTTCATTATCTTGAATGTTTCGATCATGTCCCCTTTTTTCAAGGGAGAAGAGGCCCAGTTTCTCCAATCTTTCACTGTACGGCAACTCCTCCAGCCCCTTAACCATTTTAGTCACTCTTCTCTGGAGTAGTACCATGTCCTTCTTCATGTACGGTGACCAGTGCTGGACGCAGTACTCCAGGTGAGGGCATATCATGGCCTGGTACAGCAGCATGATAACCTTGTCCGATCTGTTCGTGATCCCCTTCTTAATCATTCCTAGCATTCTGTTTGCCCTTTTTGCCGCTGCGCATTGCGCGGACAGTTTCATGTGTTACTTGGATACATCTTGGGGCCTAAACGAGACCATTAGAAAGCTGCTGTATAACATAAAAGACAGTGTGTGGTGCATAAGAACATAAGAACATAAGCAGTGCCTCCGCCGGGTCAGACCATAGGTCCATCCTGCCCAGCAGTCCGCTCCCGCGGCGGCCCAAACAGGTCACCTGTCTGAATCACCAGAAGGGGCCCCCTTGCCACCCTGGTTTCCCATTGAAGTCCTATCTTCCCATCGAAGTCCTAACCCTCCGGTTTTGCACATGCACGACCTGGTCGGGTTTATATACTTATTTCCTGGATACTTCTCTCAGTATCCCACGATCCCTTTATCCCTCAGGAATCCGTCCAATCCCTGTTTGAATCCCTGTACCGTACTCTGCCCGACCACCTCCTCCGGCAGCGCATTCCAAGTGTCCACGACCCTCTGGGTGAAAAAAAACTTCCTTGCATTTGTTTTGAACCTATCTCCCTTCAGTTTCTCCGAGTGCCCCCTCGTACCTGTTGTCCCCTTCAGTCTGAAGAATCTGTCCCTATCCACCCTCTCTATGCCCCTCATGATCTTGAAGGTCTCTATCATATCTCCCCTGAGCCTCCTTTTTTCCAGGGAGAAGAGCCCCAGCTTATCCAACCTCTCGGCGTATGGGCAGTGTTCCAGCCCTCTTACCAGTTTCGTCGCTCTCCTCTGGACTCTCTCAAGCACCGCCATGTCCTTCTTGAGGTATGGCGACCAATACTGCACGCAGTATTCCAGATGCGGACGCACCATCGCTCGATACAATGACATGATGACTTCCCGCGTCCTGGTTGTGATGCCCCTCTTTATGATGCCCAGCATCCTGTTGGCTTTTTTCGAGGCTGCTGCGCACTGTGCAGATGGCTTCAGTGATGCATCCACCAGCACACCCAAGTCTCTCTCAAGTCTGCTGTCTCCCAACAATGCCCCCCCCATTTTGTAGTTGAACAACGGGTTCTTTTTCCCTATATGCATGACCTTGCATTTTTCCACATTGAAGCGCATTTGCCATTTGTCTGCCCAGTCCTCCAGCTTCTCCAGGTCCCTTTGCAGGTCCTCACACTCCTCCCTGGACCTAACTCTGCCGCACAGTTTGGTATCATCTGCAAATTTTATGACCTCGCACTTTGCCTCTTTTTCCAGGTCATTGATAAATATGTTGAAGAGTAACGGCCCCAGCACCGATCCCTGTGGCACACCGCTTGTGACTCCCCGCCAGTCAGAATATTGGCCCTTTACTCCAACCCTCTGCAGTCTACCCGACAACCAGTGCTCGATCCATCTGTGCACATCTCCTCCCACCCCGTGGTTCCACAGCTTCCTAAGCAGTCTTTCATGTGGCACCTTGTCGAAAGCCTTTTGAAAATCGAGGTAAATGATGTCGATGGGTTCCCCATTGTCCACCCGACTGCTTATTCCCTCAAAGAAGTACAGAAGGTTCGTTAAGCACGACCTTCCCTTACAGAATCCGTGCTGGCTTGTTCTCAGTAGACCATTTCTTTCAATGTGCTCGCAAATGCCGTCCTTGATCATAGCTTCCACCATCTTCCCTACAATTGAAGTCAGGCTCACCGGCCTGTAGTTCCCAGGGTCACCCCTCGATCCCTTCTTGAAGATAGGTGTGACATTTGCCAATTTCCAGTCCTTTGGTACCTCTCCAGTTTTCAAGGATAGGTTACAAACATGCTGGATTGTGCCCGCTATTTCCTGTCTTAGTTCCTTCAGAACCCTTGGGTGGATCCCGTCCGGACCCGGTGATTTGCCGCATTTTAACCTGTCTATCTGTTTGAGGACATCCTCCTTACTTACCTCTATGTGTTCCAATTTTTCAGCCTGTTCCCCACTCATGAGTTCCTCTGAGTCCGGTATATTAGATGTGTCCTCTCTCGTGAAAACCGACGAGAAGAACGTGTTCAACCTCTCAGCTACCTCTTTATCCTCCTTAATCACTCCCTTCCTATCCCCATCGTCCAACGGCCCCACCTCCTCTCTCGCTGGTCGTTTCCCCTTTATGTAACTGAAGAATGCCTTGAAGTTTTTTGCCTCCCTGGCCAGCCCCTCTTCGTATTTCCCTTTTGCTTTTCTAACCTCTCGGTGGCATTCTTTTTGGCATTTCCTGTGCGCCTGGTGGTTTTCCTCCGTTGGGTCCTTTTTCCATCTCTGGAAGGATACTTTTTTGTCATTTATTGCCCTCTTTACTTCTGCTGAGATCCAAATCGGGTCCTTTGACCGCTTGTTCTTGCAGCCTTTCCTGAAATTGGGGACGTACATTTTTTGTGCTTCTTGCAGGGTGTCCCTGAATAGGGTCCAGGCGCTTTCCACCGTCTCCATCTTAAAGATATTTCTGAGCTTCTTCCCCACCATTTTCCTCATAGCAACATAGTTCCCTTTCTTGAAGTTGAGCGCAGTTGTTGCGGTCCTCCTTACTATGGGTGTCCCCCTTTCTAATGTGAATCTGATCGCATTGTGGTCACTGTTGCCTAGTGGTCCTCCCACTTCTACCCCGCTTGCAGGCCCCCCTAATCCGTTCAGGATGAGGTCAAGAGTAGCACTCCCTCGCGTCGGTTCCCTGACCAGTTGCTCCATGAAGCAGTCCCTCACAGCTTCTACAAATCCTGTTTCCCTAGTGCAGTTGGAGTGACCCGTACTCCAGTCTATCCCCGGGTAGTTAAAGTCCCCCATCACTGTTACATTTCCAGTCCTGCACTCCTGTCTCAGTTCAGCTTCCAAGTCGTGTCCGACTCCTTCTGGCGTACTAGGTGGGCGATAGTACATCCCCAGTTTTATGTCTGCACCCTTGTTTCCCGGCAATTTGACCCATAGCGATTCCAGCCCCTCTGCCTTCTTTGCCATATCCATCCCGACTGAGTCGATAGAGTTCTTTATATATAGTGCTATGCCTCCTCCCTTCATGTGGGTCCTGTCCCTCCTGTAGAGCTTGTACCCCGTCAGCGCCACATCCCATTGATTCTGCTCTGTCCACCATGTTTCTGTAATTCCATTTATATCTAGGTCTTCCCCCTTGGCCACGACCTCTAGTTCACCCATCTTGGCCCTGAGGCTTCTTGCATTTGTGTAGAAGCACCGCAGGTCTCGTCGTTTTTCCTCCACCTCTGCATTCACCTCTGCATTCACCTGGGCCGCCTCTCCTGTTCCCTGTACTTCTGCTTTGCCCTCCGCCTTTACCCTTGTAGCTTTCAGCTTCCCCACATTTCCGCCACTCCACTTCCCCGCTTTTCCTCTGGGTTTTCTTGCCCCCACCTGGGCCCCGGCCTCCGTTCGATCCCCCTCGCCTTGTTTAGCCCCTATAATGCCCTCAGCTTTCGCTTTCTTGCCATCCAGTCCCCCTGTGTCTCCATGCCCCTCAGTCTCCTCCTTCTCCCAGCAAGCTCCCTTTACCTGTTGTTTCCCTCGCTGTCTGATCATGAGATCCACCGGTCCCTCTACTTCTTCCTTGCAGTCAGCCCTTTCAGTATCTGTTCTGGATACTGTTGTCCGAAGCGTCAACATCAGATCAGCTGTCGGCTTTCCCCCTCTCCTCAGTTTAAAGCCCTCTCGATCTCCTTCCTCACATTGGCAGCCAGTAGTCTAGTTCCCTCTGTGCTCAGGTGCAGGCCATCCCGCCGGTAGAGCTTACTCTTTCCCCAGAAGGACGTCCAGTTCCTCACAAAGTGGAAGCCCTCCTCCTGGCACCATCTCCTCAACCATGCATTCACAGCCTGGAGGTCTGCCTGCCTCTTTGCATCTGCTCTCGGTACAGGTAGGATCTCTGAGAATGCTACCCTCCGGGTATTCCGCTTCAGTTTTCGTCCCAGGACCCTGAACTGGTCAGTCAGCGTGGCCATGCTGAAGTTCCTCCGGCTCACATCATTCGTTCCGACGTGGATTATCACCGCTGTCTCCTCTGTCTCTGCTCCATCCAGGATCCTCTCGATCCTATCAGAGACGTCTCGTGTCTTGGCCCCTGGGAGACAAGTCACTAGCCGGTCCTCCCTTCCTCCAGCTACGTGACTATCTACCTCTCTCAAGATCGAGTCTCCTACCACAATAGCAGACTTCCCTTTCCTCAGCAACCTCCTCTGTCTCAGGTCCGTGTCCTCGGTGTAGTGTGGTGTCTCACCCTCGGGGTCTCGGTGAGTCACGGTCTCCTCCTCTTGTGTGGTTCCTCCGCTAGGTCCTTCCTCGGTTTCGCCTTGTGGATCCTGGGTCTCGTCTGCCGACATCCGTCTGTGCAGCTGCTGGTCCTGTCCTTCCACCTTCCTATAGGCCTCCTCGATGAATTTCTCGAGGTCCCTCACCTGGTCCACAATGAGGCCTGCTCCGTCTGTGTCCTTGGTTGGCCAGCTCGTCTCCTCTGTGTTGCGCAGTTCCTCCAGTCCCTCCAGTTCCTGGACCTTGACCCTCAGTCTGCCGACCTCCATCCTCAGGCTTTCCAGTTCCTGACACCGACCGCATATGTATGCCCGCCTCCCGGAGGGGAGGTAGTCATACATATGACACTCGACGCAGTAAACTGGGTAGCTCTGCTGGGTTCCTGTAGCCTCCATTTCTTTCTCCTTGTTCCTACGGTCCCTCGGTGGTTGAGAGTGGCTTTCGGCTTGCAGCTAGCTGAAAGAGTAGAGAGAGAGAGAGAAGGATGACAAGCTGAAGGGTTGAGAGAGAGAGAGAAGAATGAGAAGCCTAAAAGTTAGAGAAAGAAGAAAATAGTGAGAAGAAACAATTTTTTTTTTTTTTTGTTAAAGTTAAAGTTAGGTTTGTTGCTGGGCTGCCTGGGCTCCTTCTCAAGGCTCCTTCGCAAAGGCGCTCTCGCTAAGGCGAGCGCCTTTACCGCTCGCCTTCGCCGCGCGCCGAACGGCTGGGCGCCGTTGGCTCCCTTCCTCTTAAGGGGAGCCCGGGCCGATGCGACCTGTGACGCGCGGGGGTGGGCGGAGCTAACTCTCGCCGCGCGTCACAGGTCGCATCGGCCCGGGCTCCCCTTAAGAGGAAGGGAGCCAACGGCGTAGTGGTTAGAGCTACAGCCTCGACACCCTGAGGTTGTGGGTTCAGATCCTGCACTGCTCCTTGTGACTCTGGGCAAGGTACTTAATCCCCCTTGCTCCAGGTACATTAGATGGAGTGGAAAAATGCTTGAGTACCTGAATCATTTGTAATCTGCATAGAATTGTAGGATTTGCGGAATATAAATTATGAGAAAAAGAGAGTCATCATTAGGAACAAAATATACAGAGGACAATCACAGTCATCTTGAAGCTTATCCAAAATTTGGCAAAGAGGAGAAATGATCTTAGCTTCATGTTTGATGTACCTGGAGCAGGAAAGACAGCTACTTCCTGAATGAAAAGCCAGTCAAGAAGTGTGCAACACCAGGAAACTTAGGGCTAGATTCACTAAGGATTACGATCGTGTCCCAACCATTTTGCGACCCGATTCACTAACCTCGTGGCTGGTCATCCTCCGATCCGATCTGCGCATGCAAATGAGGGGAAACTAAAGAAGGCACACCGATAGAGCTGGCTGATCCAAAAACAAGTGACTGGTAAGGACCAGTTGCTTGAGCAAAAACCCTGCTCTCTGCCTCGATTCTACTTCTCTACTCTCTGCCCCGACTCTGTGGTTTTAACCCGTGCTGCAGCCCCGCTTTCAACCAGTGGCTTAAAACCACGGGCTCATGAAAGTTTCCAGCTTGATAACAACAAAAGGTTTCGAGCGCGGTGAGCACTCGCAGACCATCTACAGGCAAAGGAGATGGTCTGCCCATGGACCAGGATCGCTGGAGAGTGATCTGTGCGGTCGGTGGGGGACGTGATTACAATCGCCCTCATTTGCTTGAGGGCGCTTCGTGAATCAGCCCCCAGCCACGGATCCGATCTGATCTCTGGCCTTAGTGAATCTAGCCCTTGTACACCGTCTGACTGTGCTCCTATAGAAAAAGTAGAGGATCCCTATACATAAGAAACCTCATCCTCTCATGAAATGTAAAGGTTTTAAGGAGAAACCATTATCTATCTATAGATAGATAGATAGATAGATAGATAGATAGATATAAAATCAGATGTATCTGTGTGTGTGATGGACCATTGGTCTGACCCAGTGAGGCATGACTCTGAAACGCATGGAGAGATTTCAACCAAACTTGGTATACATATGACTTACTAGCTGGGAAAAAATACTGGGGGTGACGTAAAAATTGTCCAAAAAGTCAGATATTAGTGTCTAATCCATAGTTTTTGGGCTCCCTGAGATGAATACTGACACTTCCGATGCCGTTTAAGTCCAAGTTCAGCCCCATTCTTGCTGCTAAAAATGAAGATCTCCACGAAATAAACAATCAAATACTTCCCGTTTTACCTGGCATAATCACTCAATACAATATCATATCTATCGATACCATATACCATACAATATACTATCGATACCAGAAGATTGGGATCAATAAATATCCGGGCAACACCGGGTGAAAATAATACAGAATTTGTTAAAAATGTTGCTGTTCATCCAAGCATAGGGTTAAAGACTGTAAAGCAGCCATGAAGTGTACAGACTGTGATAGTGACCCACAGGTCAGCCCTTTACACCATGAGAAGACCAGCCTCAGAGTCAAGTCACAGCGGGAAGAAGGAAGCAGAGCAATCGTCACAACCAGTGGCGTACCTAGCATATGTGACACCCGGGGCCCATCATTTTTTGACCCTCCCCCCCCATCTGTATGAAAAACATGATTTTTAGTAACAATCCATGAGTACCTAGGAAAAGGCAGCATCTTACATATGCAGTGAGCAGTACATCAATAAACCCATTGTAAAACTAAACAAGCCAGACTAGTACAGATCAATCCTACACAGTCAATCCTAACTGAAAACCATGTCTTTCGAACACACAGAACACAGAAAACACCTTCATCTAGTATATAATCACAAACTAACCCCTCCCCCTTTTTCAAAACTGTGGTGTGGTTTTTAGCCTTGGGGGTAACAGCTCAGATGCCAACGCTAAAAAACACTCTACAGTTTTGTAAATGGGGAGATAGAATAAAAATACGTAGACAAAGGTTAAACTAAAGCACCAAGAAGCTGGACTCTGCATACAATGCAACACCACAGAAACAGCTATGCATCTCCCCTAAAGCAAAAAAATAAATAGAATTTTTTTTTACCTTGTCTTCTGTGGTTTCTGCTTTCCTCATCTTCTTGTCACTCTCTTCCTTTCATCCACTGTCTACTCTCTCTCTGCCCCTTCTATATGGCATCTTCTCTCTTTCTATTCCCGTTCTAGAAACTTTATGCATCCCCTTCACCCCCATTAGTCTGGCATCCATCTTCTTCCCTTCCCTCCTCTGATGGTCTGGCATCTCTCCTCTCCTCTTCTTCCCTTCCCTCTTTCACACCCACATGGTCTGCCATTTCACTCTCTCCTCTCCCTTCCCCCCACTTCCATCAGCATCTGCCCCCTTTCTCTCCCTCCAACCCAATTCCATACAGTATCCTTCCCCCTTATGTCTCTTTCCCTGCAATTCCATCAGCATCTGCCCCTTTCTCTCCCTCCACCAAGCTTCCATACCACCCTGACTCCCTTTCTTACTCTTCACCATGATTCCATACCACCCTGACCCCCTTTTCTCACCCTCCACACCCTTCCATACCACCCTGATCCCCTTTCTCACCCTCCACACCCTTCCATACCACCCTGACCCCCTTTCTCATCCTTCACCATGTTTCCATACCACCCTGACCCCCCTTTCTTACCCTCCACACCCTTCCATAACACCCTGACCTCCTTTCTCTCCCTTCACCAACCTGCTATGCTCCTTTCTTTCTACATCCCAAATCAGCAATGTCCCGTGATGACTGCTTCTGCTCCAGATGGAAGAGGTAAGTGATGTCGGAGGGGGCTGGTCCGGCAGACGCAGGGAGTTGCGGCAAGATCCCGCGATGACAGCAACTGCTGGTCCACCACCCCCCCAATGTCATTTAGCTCTTCAGGAACAGAGGCGGTAGACGGCGCAGTCATCGCGGGACCTTCGTTCACTTCAGTGCGGCTGCTGACTCTGCTCTGTTATAAGTACGGCAGCCGCGCTGAGGTGCCGTTTGGAGCAGTGCGGGAGGTTCCGGATCCGGCCGGCTGTGCACTCCCTTGTTGCATGCATCCGGGGTGGACCGCCCTCCCTGCCCCCCCCTTGGTACACCACTGGTCACAACTAAATGTTACTCCAAATTGTACAGCAGTGAATGGAGAAGGCTGTCATGGAAGGTCATGCACTAGTGGTGTGCCTCAAGGTTCTGTTCTTGGGCCTGTTCTTTATAACATTTTTATAAATGATATTGCTGAAGGGTTGTTGGGTAAGATTTGCCTCTTTGCAGATGATACCAAAATCTGCAAGAGTAGACACGCCGAATGGTGTGAATAACATGAAGAAAGACCTGGCGAAGCTTGAAGAATGGTCTGAAATTTGGCAACTAAAATTTAATGCTAAGAAATGCAAGGTCATGCATTTGGGCTGCAAAAACCCGAGAGAATGGTACAGATTAGGGAGTGAAGAGCTTATGTGCACGAAAGAAAAGCGGGACTTGGGTGTGATTGTATGTGATGATCTTAAGGTGGCCAAACAGGTTGAAAAAGTGACGGCGAAAGCTAGAAGGTTGCTAGGTTGCATAGGGAGAGGTATGGCTAGTAGGTAAAAGGAGGTATTGTTGCCCCTGTATAAGACTTTGGTGAGACCTCATTTAGAATATTATATACAATTCTGGAGGTCACACCTTCAAAAAGATATAAAAAGGATGGAGTCAGTCCAGAGGAAGGATAATAAAATGGTATGTGGTCTTAATCATAAGGTGTATGGGGACAGACTTAAAAATCTCAATCTGTATACTTTGGAGGAAAGGCAGGAGAGGGGAGATATGGTAGAAATGTTTAAATACCTACATAATGTAAATGTGCATGAGTTGAGTCTCATTTGAAAGGAAACTCTGCAATGAGAGGGCATAGGATGAAGTTAAGAGGTGATAGGCTCAAGAGTAATCTAAGAAAAGGGTGGTAGATGCATGGAACAATCTCCCAGAAGGTGGAGGAGTAGCTCTCTATGTAAAGATCGATATCCAAGCAACCGATATGCAAGGGATCTGGGGAGAGGTGCTGCTGTTGGGAGATTTCAACCTGCCGGATGCGGACTGGAATGTTCCATCTGCGGAATCAGAAAGAAGTAGAGAGATTGTGGATGCCTTTCAAGAGGCTCTGCTCAGACAAATGGTGATGGAACCCATGAGAGAAAAAGCAATATTGGATCTGGTCCTCACAAATGGAGAGAGTATCTCTAATGTTTGAGTGGTGCTCACCTGGGAAGTAGCGATCATCAAACGGTTTGGTTTGATATAACAGCTAATAAAATGGGAGAGTATCTGAGGAAAGAGCTGCTAGGATGGGAGGACATAAGAAAAGTGGAAAAACAATGGTCTACGCTAAAAGGCGCGATAAAAATGGCTAGGACTTTTATGTGAAGAAAATAAATAAAAACAAGAGAAAAAAGAATCCGATATGGTTCTCCAAACTAGTGGCGGAGAAAATAAAGGCAAAAGAGTTGGTGTTCATGAAATATAAAAAAACCTAAGAAGAGTGCAGAAAGGACTACCGGGTGAAACTGAAAGAAGCCAAGAGAGAGATATGTCTGGCAAAAGTGCAGGTGGAAGAACAAATGGCTAAAAATGTAAAAAAGGGAGACAAAATTTTTTTCAGATATATTAGTGAAAGGAGGAAAATGAAAAATAGAATTGCTAAACTAAAAGATGCTGGGAACCGATATGTGGAGAGTGATGAGGAAAAAGCAAACGTGCTAAACAAATACTTCTGTTCTCTGTTCACGGAAGAAAATCCTGGAGAAGGACCGAGATTGTCTGGCAAAGTGATGCGAGAAAATGGAGTAGATTCTGCGCTGTTCACGGAGGAGAGTGTTAGTGAGCAACTTGAAAAACTGAAGGTGGACAAAGCGTTGGGACCGTACGGGATCCATCCCAGGATACTGAGGGAGCTCAGAGAGGTTCTGGCGGGTCCTATTAAAGACTTGTTCAACAAATCTCTGGAGACAGGAGTGGTTCCTGGGGATTGGAGGAGAGTGGATGTGGTCCCTATTCACAAAAGTGGTCACAGAGATGAAGAGGGAAATTATAGGCCGGTAAGTCTCACTTCAGTTGTTGGAAAAATAATGGAAGTGTTGCTGAAAGAAAGGATAGTGTACTTCCTTGAATCTAATGGGTTACAGGAGCCAAGGCATCATGGCTTTACAAAAGGTAAATCATGCCAAACGAGCCTGATTGAATTTTTTGATTGGGTGACCAGAGAGCTGGATCGAGGACATATGCTAGATGTAATTTACTTGGATTTCAGCAAAGCCTTTGATACAGTTCCTCATAGGAGGCTGTTGAACAAACTTGAAGGGCTGAAGTTAGGACCCAAAGTGGTGAACTGGGTTAGAAACTGGTTGATGGACAGACGCCAGAGGGTAGTGGTTAATGGAAGTCACTCGGAGGAAGGAAGGGTAAGTAGTGGAGTCCTTCAGGGTTCAGTGCTGGGGCTGATCCTGTTCAATATGTTTGTGAATGACATTGCTAAAGGGTTAGAAGGAAAGGTTTGCATTTTTGCTGATGATACCAAGATTTGTAACAGAGTAGTCACCAAAGAGGGAGTGGAAAACATAAAAAAGGATCTACAAAAGTTAGATGAATGGTCTAGTATCTGGCAACTAAAATTCAATGCAAAGAAATGTAGATTAATGCATTTGGGAATTAATAATCGGAAGGAACCGTATATGCTGGGAGGAGAGAAGCTGATATGCACGGACGGGGAGAGGGACCTTGGAGTGATAGTGTCCGAAGATCTAAAGGCAAAAAAACAGTGTGACAAGGCAGTGGCTGCTGCCAGAAGGATGCTGGGCTGTATAAAGAGAGGCGTAGCCAGTAGAAGGAAGAAGGTGTTGATGCCCCTATACAGGTTGTTTGTGAGGCCCCACTTGGAGTATTGTGTTCAGTTTTGGAGACCGTATCTGGCGAAGGACGTAAGAAGACTTGAAGCAGACCAAAGGAGGGCGACGAAAATGATAGGAGGTTTACGCCAGAAGACGTATGAGGAGAGACTGGAAGCCCTGAATATGTATACCCTAGAGGAAAGGAGGGACAGGAGAGATATGATTCAGACATTCAAATACTTGAAGGGTTTTAATGTAGAACAAAATTTTTTCCAGGAAAAGGAAAATGGTAAAATCAGAACACATAATTTGAGGTTGAGGGGTGGTAGATTCAAGAGCAATGTTAGGAAATTCTACTTTACTGAGAGGGTGGTGGATGCCTAGAATGCGCTCCTGAGAGAGGTGGTGGAGAGGAAAATGGTGATGGAGTTCAAAGAAGCATGGGATGAAAACAGAGGATCTAGAATCAGAAAATAATAGTAAATATTGAACTAAGGCCACTACTGGGCAGACTGGGCTGGGGAGGGCTTCAATGGCTGGGAGGGTGTAGATGGGCTGGAGTGAGTTTTGACGGAGACTTTGGCAGTTGGAACCCAAGCACAATACCGGTTAGAGTTTTGGATTCTTGCCCAGAAATAGCTAAGAAGAAAAAATTTAAATTGAATCAGGTTGGGCAGACTGGATGGACAATTCGGGTCTTTATCTGCCATCATCTACTGGGTTACTATGTTAGAAGAGGTGGTGGAGACAGAGACTGTGTCTGAATTCTAAAGGGCCTGGGATAGGCATGTGGGATCTCTTGGAGAGAGAAAGAGAAAATGGTGACTGCGGATGGGCAGACTAGATGGGCCATTTGGCCTAATTTTCAAGATCCTACATGGCATTCTTCCTCCCCTAATCCAACTATCCTGGAATTCTTTGAAACCTGACACTATCAGAGCCGTCCACATACTCAAACTATCTTTCCCCTCGTTAAAAGGCGTCATGTATGCAGGTAAATTAGGGAAATCCCTTTTTTCAAATTCACTGAGCTTTGGAATAACCTCCCTGTCCCGCTGTGGAACCTAGGCTCATTCCAATTATTCCGAAAGCATCTGAAAACCTGGCTTTTCTCCAAAACGTAAAGCTATCTATTGAAAATGTAAAGCTAGCTATCCTCTTCATAACCTCTAATTTCTTATTATGCCCTTCCCTCATTTACCTGTAAACCGTGCTGAGCTCCATCTTTATGGAGATGATGCGGTATACAAACTTAAGGTTTAGTCTAGTTTAGTTTATCTGCCATCATGTTTCTATAAGATATGTGTAGCTAAAGTATATCAAAAAGAGCAACCAGGAAAGTAAACTTGTAGGTCATGATAGATGAGCAGAGTAACCAATCCTTTGCGAAGACAAAGTTCTTTGATATCCAGGGAGATCACAATCCCTACAACCTCTTCCATCATTTGCTGTGTCACTTCCACCCACCCTGTCTATTAATCTGTGTTGGAAAACATTGTTACCATAGTATATGCTTTACCTATTTTTTTTCCTCTCTATCTCTCTGTATCCTGCTTTCAGGGGTCTTTCTGCTGGGATTTATATGACAAGTTCCCCAGAGGCATGTCAGCATATTGCGGAGAATTGTGAAGCAAACATTATTGTGGTAGAGGATCACCAGCAGCTCACAAAAATCCTAAAGGTACGTGTGTATACCCTCTTACTTCCTTATGTCGGAATCATTATTTATTTCTCCACTGCTGCTAATAGATCAGTGTTCCCCTGGAGTGAGAAAAACACGTTCTTCATTCTTCATACTATCCCCCATGTTTTCTATCATTACAACTATACTGTTCTCAAATAGCTTGCTGCCTCAGACCAGGACTCTCTAAGCAGACTTGGCTATATGCTACAGAAAGCTAAACCTTAGCATACCAACACGCACGCAGGAAGTCCTTATAACTTTCTGAAATATACTTTATTGAATATAGTAGATGTACTCACAGTTGGTAAATTTTTGAGTATTGCTGCTGAAGGTGAAGATTTGAAGAAAAGAAGCTTTGTGGCAAAGATGAGAGAATAGTTAGACAGTAACATATTCCAAGTTCCAGAGTGAAATGCTGGATAGCTTCAGGTGAAAAGACTGGGCTGTTGCTTGCAGGGGATTGTTTATTGTTTATGCAAAATATTTGATTAAACACTTATCCAGCAGTACAAAGCGTTGTACAAAATATTTAAAAATTACAGGGAGACAAACATGTCTGCATTGTAAACATACATGTACTAAATTATTGGACAAACCTGGACTAAACAGACAAACTCAGGCTATTAAAACAATAGGAGAAGGGGGCAGAAATACAATTTTTTTAATAAAAATAATACATGAAAGGAAAGTACAATAGGAAATGGGAAAAAAAGATCAAAAAATGATTAAGAATTGGTGGAGTGGGAATGAGAAACAGTTGAAATTGTTAAAGTAGGTAGATAACTAATTATCAGTTATATGCATCCTTAAAAAGAATAGATAGAACAACATGTGACTGAGATGGATGCAGAAGTGTGACTGACCCCTAAGACAAAAGTTCCTTAGTGAATACACATAAGGCTAGGGGAGAGAAGAGAAGAGAAGAGACCAGCAGGGACAGACCTTGGCAACAGGCAAAAGTTGAAGAAGTGACCAGGAAGTATAGGAGTGAAACAAAGGACTCAAGCTTATACGAGAAGAAACGGGAGGTGATCATGGTATGTGGGCTTGTTGTATCACTAGGGCTTGCATGCATCTGTGAAGCTGACAGCTATGCCGTCGGTACTTTCATGACCTGCAGTGCCTCCCAAGACAGACAGGTTTCAATGGTGATGTCAGACTACCCATCTGGGCAACAGCAGATAGGTAGTATTGGAGGTGGAGGATTTGATGTGACAACATCCAATTTATACTGCCCGCAATCTACTTCCATATTCAAGTTTCAGTTTTATTTAAAATTTGATAAAAACATTTATGAGAAAAATTTCTCAGCGATTAACAATATAAAATAGGCATTTTGTAACATATAAACGACAGACATTAACCATAACAAACTTGAGAGAGGGGTTAAAGGGTAGAACTACAATTAGTCAGCTACGCAGACGACATCACCATACTCCTACCCTTCGATTCTCCAGACCCCACCTCAACAGAAAAACTGAAAAAAACACTAGAAGCAGTGGAAAAATGGATGGTAGACCACAAATTGAAGCTGAACTCAGACAAAACAAAATTTCTACTGCTCGAAAAGGACAAATACCTCTCCATCACAGAACTAGAAATAAATGCCACCAAATACCCAATACAGTCCACTCTTAAACTCCTAGGAGTAACGCTAGACAGATGCTGCACAATCCAGGTCCAGATCAACAAGACTACCCAGAAAGCATTTTTAATCATGCGCAATTTATGAAAAATTAGAAAATTCTTCGACAAAGAACAATATAGTCTCATAGTCCAATCCCCAGTGCTAGGTCTAGTGAACTATTGCAACATCCTCTATCTACCATGCCCTGCAAACTTGATAAAACAACTGCAGACAGTACAAAACATTGATCTACTCGCTAAGTAAATTTGACCACATCACCATGGCCTACCTAGACTCACACTGGTTACCAATACAAGCACGAATTTAATTCAAATTATACTGTCTATTATTCAAAGCAATAAATGGCACTGCCCCCACTTACCTAAACAATCGCCTAAATCAAAACCTCACTACTAGACAAAGGAGAATCCAGACCCCATTTACCTTTCCCCCATTCAAAGGCACTCAGCGCAAGAAGATGTTTGACAACCTACTAGCGACGCAAGCAGCAAAACTTGACCACACCATCTCCAACTTGCTATTAACAGCGAGCGACTTCAAATCATTTCGAAAAGAAATTAAAACCCTGCTATTCAAAAAATTTATCCAGATGTCTTAACTCTACCCCCTGTTCTCCTCCTTCCTTACAAATTCCCCTTCATAGTCTCTCCCTCTCCGTAATTCTTTCTCTTCAAAGTCTCAACCATGTAAACAGCTCCCCAAACTGTATATTTCCTGGAATTGTCCAGTCATCTTTTTGTAATCCAAAACCCTAAATTGTAATTTTCCTGGAAATGTCCAGTTAGTTTCTTTTGTAATCCGCCCAGAACTGCAAGGTACGGGCAGAATAGAAGTCATTAATGTAATGTAAGATGGGGGAAAACATTAGGGAAGGGATTAAAAACTGCCTAAAATACCATGCCATGAAAACTTGATGATATCATTAAGTCGCTAGGACTCGAACACGAGTTGATGGCACCTATCAACAACTTAGGAGAAAACACCACTGGCAATGAAGCTTATACAGGTAAACAAGAGTGGCTGCAGCATGCATGAGCCTACATTGCATACAATGCCTTGCTCACACATCATAGCAGGAAATAACTGTAGCATTAAAGCTCTATGGAGTGAGCTTAGAGTTATGTCATAAACTAGTATGAAGCTGCTGGGGCAGAACAATGACTCCCTAACTGGAATCTGAGGTATGTAGAAAATGGAGTGACCCAATGCTGGGGAAGGGGGGGAAGTTTTTTCCTGTCCTATTACTTATGTTAATTGCCCTTCATTCTGTTCTCCGGGAGATACAGGCTAGAATTACAGGCACTGTGATGCAGGACCAAGAAGCTATTCCCTCCATACCACATGCAGACCCCAAATGCCTGGGCACTCTCACCAGATTTCATTTACCCACAAGAAGTAATTCCAGAAATGTGAGAAGCTTGTCCCATTGTTTTCCTCTTTACTTGTTCATCGTAGCAGTGGGACCCTAGCCGGAAAGAACTAACCATCTGTCCCAGCTGTATCACAGTAGAATTAATAAATAGCCTGATTCCTTCTCCCTTCCCACTTTTGGAACCTATTACACAGATCAGGAACTAAAGATAAAGGGGATGGGACTTGATATTACATTACATTAGTGATTTTTATTCCGCAGTTACCTTGCAGTTCAAGGCGGATTACAGAAGAGGATTTCTGGACATGTCCAGAGGTGCTACAGAGTAGAGCAGGTTGCTTCAGAAAATTGAAATGGTTCATACGGTGTTAGTTAGTCTTCATGGATTTCTTGAATAGCAGGGTTTTTATTTCTTTTCTGAAAATTTTGTAGTCTGGGGTCATGATTAGTAGATTGGAGAGTTGGTGGTCTAGTTTTGCCGCCTGTGTGGCTAGAAGGCCATCGTACAGTTTTTTCTTTTTGACGTCTCTGATTGGAGGGTATGTGAATGGTGTCTGGGTTCTCCTGTGTCTGGTTGTGGTAGTTTGGATTAGGCGGTTGTTCAAGTAGGCTGGGCTGTCACCATTTATGGATTTAAAAAATAGACAGTAGAATTTAAATACTATTTTTGCTTGAATTGGGAGCCGCTTTTTTTGTGTGGTTTATACAATCAAAGCAATTTATATGAAGTATTAAGTGACTTGCCCAGAGTCAAAAGGAACGGTACTAGTGACCTGGATTGGCCACCTTGAGAACAGGCTACTGGGCTTGATGGACCATTGGTCTGAACTAGTGAGGCTAGTCTTATGTTCTTATGGCAGTGGGAATTGAACTCACAACCTCAGGGTGCGGAGGCATCTGCTCTAGCCATTAGGCCACTCCTCCAATACAATATGCAGATAGACTTTCCTCCCTAGAGTATATTCTTTACTGATGGTTGAAAAGTGCTCCATAGACCCTGATGATGGGGGTCTATTTTCAGCTCTTTTGCTTAGCATCACAGGTCTGCCTGCACTTTTGTTGGGGAACTTACTTGAGAAGATTTCCTTCCAATATTCACTAATAAAGCGATGGGATTTCTTAGCCTACATAGTATGTTATGTTATGTTACATGGGATTTCTAGACCGCATAACCATTAGTTCGATGCAGTTTACAAAAGATTACAGTAAGAAAAAGCATAACCAAATCTAATTAGACAGAAATTTTGAAAAAAGGAAGGTTTTCCACAGTTTTCTAAAATGTTCATAGGAATAGGATGTAAGCAGCAATGATCAAAGACCTTTGTCATAAAAAGCTGCCTAACTTTATTTTTCTATACCGCCAACACCCAAAAAGTCGTAGGCAGTTCACAAAATAAAAAGAACTCAGCATTCCAGTGATGGTACAAAGCACACAAAAAGGCAGGACAATATTTCAGTAATGAAAAATACATAGTCATCAATCAAGTAACAAATTGGTTGAACAAATAGGTCTTGACCAGTTGCTGATTGTTGAATCAGATCGTCTAACCATACTTGAACTTTACCTGCTTGAAAAGCCAAAGATCGATCAAAATACATTTAATAACGGCAATTTTTGGGATTAGGAAAAGTGAATAAACCAGTGCGCCGAGTAGGCCTAGTCGAACAGTACCGTTCAAAATGAGAGAGGAGATATAGCGGAGCTAATCCAAATAACATCTGAGAGAATGCACTCAAGGTATTTCTTACTTTTACATCCCCTGACTGACAGAAAAGTAAACAGGGCATGTGACATTATAGGGAAAGTATTAAAGGTATAAAATATGCTACAGCTTCAAAATAAAATCACATCTCTAGCTCATTTGCACGTTTGACAATAGGACACCAAAGATGGCTCTGTATAACATAGTATATCCGCACATGCAAATGATGCATGTCATTGGGACCTTAATTCTGGCCAAAACAAGGCCCAGTCCAGGATGAAACGGAGCAACTTTTGTAGCAAGAAATGGCATAAAAAAATTTAAAACTACACAATAGAGAGATTTACACCCAAACAATGGTGAAAATTTGTATAAAAAGTGATGTCATGTCTTTGTCATTGTATCTTTGCTTCCAGTTGGCTGCAGTCTCCTAGTACACATCCTAGATGTACGTCATGGGCCATTCCTACTGGTCCAGGAGCAGTGAAGAGTCAAAGTAGGCTTTATATTTCTAATTGTAACATTTTTCACATAGTTCGCTGGCCCTTAAAAAAGAAGGCAAGCTCATGTTAGGTTCCAAACTTTACACAGGAACTTAGTGCCAGGGGTTGTACTAATCCAAAACATTTCATACCCCTGACAAGTTGGGCTTCAGTGCCTGGACAAAGTGGCTTCTACGCCAACATAATTGGTAACACCTCCATAAACAGCAGCAAACTTTTCAGACTGGTCCATGACTTATATGACATTCAATCTCACACAAACCTGACAGAAGAATCCACAGTGACAGCCGACAACCTGGCAGACTTCTTCAACACCAAAGTAAATAACTTAAGACACTCTATAATGGACTCTCCAGACTCCCACTGGGACTACTCTATTCCACAAGACCTAGTCGCCGCCAAAGCAGACATGAACTGGTCCAACTTTAATGAGACCGATTGGCAAACATTTATCAAATTCTACAACAAATACGTCAAATCATACTGCAGATTGGACACTTGCCCCCCAGATGTAATGAAAGCAGCCCCAATCATCTTCAAAGCCAAACTATTCAACTGGATCAACCTACAACTAACCGCAGGAATATTTCCAAAAACCTTAGGTCAAATTGTAATAACACCCATTAAAAAGAACAACAAAAAACCACCCAACAACCTAACCAATTTCGCAAACATCCCTCTCGCGGTCAAAATAATGGAAGGGATAGTAAATGCTGAACTAAACTCATATTTAGACAAATTCAACTTACTGCACAACAACCAGTCAGGCTTCAGACCTGGTCACAGCACCAAAACAATCATGGCCTCACTACTTAACCACCTTCACGCCCTCCTCACCCAAGGTACCAGCACCATGATCCTACAACTGAACCTAGTAGATCACACCATTCTTTTGAACTGCCTAGAAACCACAGGTATCACAGGCTACGCTCACAATTGGTTCCAGGGATTCCTCAGGAACAGATCCTACCAGGTATTCAAAGATGACAAACTTTCCCATAGCTGGAATAACAACTGTGGATTACCTCAGGGTTCCCCCCTATCCCCAACCCTCTTTAATATCTACCTCAGCTCATTAGGAAACCTGCTACAAAGCCTAGGGCTCACCTTCTACATCTATGCAGATGACATTACTGTAGTGATTCCGCTAACTGCCCTAATGTCACAATTCTCCAACTCCTTAACCAACATCCTAAATCAAATAGAGCACTGGATGATGGCCTTCAAACTGAAACTCAACACAGAAAAAACCAAATTCTTCCTGGCATCACCCAACGAAAAGATAAAAGAAAATTCAATTCACCTACAGAGCCGAGAATACAAAATTGACCAAACCATAAAGATTCTGGGGGTAACACTTGACAAACACCTAACCCTGGAAAACCACATAAACCTACTGTTTAAAAAATGTATTTCGGTCCTCTGGAAACTTCGCACTATTAAAAAATTCTTTGATGAAAAGTCCTTCCGTTTACTAGTACAATCATCCATCTCAAGCACCCTAGATTACTGTAACATCATATACCTAGGAGCTTATAAAAAGAACCTCAACAAGCTGAGATTAATTCAGAACACCGCGATCCGACTAATCCATGGTTTAAAAAAATGGGAACACATTTCCCCTTATTATCAGAAACTCCACTGGCTACCCGCAGAATCCAGAGTCCTCTTCAAGTTTGCTTGTTTTTGCTACAAAGCTGTCTTTGGGATTCTTCCAGCTTACCTAATCTCCCAGTTCTCCCCCAACGAGTCCAACAAGAGCACTCGCAGAACAAACCTATTTAATCACCCCTCCTTGAAATCTTACCAATACAAAAAGTTTCTAGATAGAATGTTATCATTCCAGGCAGCTAGGCTGAACACATGGCTTGGAAAGCCCATACTTGAGGCCACTACATACGCAGACTTTAGAAAATCCCTGAAAACTCGACTGTTTAACAAATTCTAAATTCCCATATCCAACTCTTCCTCGCCATGACCCTTCCACCTCGCCCCCTAATTCCAAGGCCCGAAACTAATTATACTTTCCACCTTGAATCTCATGTACTGACATAATGTATCTTTATTGTAACCCATGTACTGACTAAATGTATCTTTATGGTAACCCACCTGTATCCCATACACTGACAAAATGCACCTTGATAGTAAACCACTTGTATTGTAACCCACTTGCATCCTATGTACTGACAAAATATACCTTAACTGTAACCCACTTGTATCCCATGTACTGACAAAATGAATCTTTAATGTAAACCACTTGCATCCCATGTACTGACTAAACGTATCTTTATTGTAAACCGTTTCTATCCCATGTACTGTCAAATGTATCTTTATTGTATACCACTTCGAACTTCACGGTATAGCGGTATATAAGAAATAAATTATTATTATTATTATTATATGGCGCATGACACTCTGAAGGTGACCTCCGTTCAGCTGTCTGTAAGTCTCAAACCAGTCGAGATCCTGCCAAAACATTTTGCATGATTTTGTTTGAGATCCTAGGGAACATCACCATAAAATTTAGAGGAGGTCAAGCATGGACACCTGGTCCACTTGATATGGAATGACAAACATTTGCTCTAGAAATTCTCTCAGGTCTTTGTGAGGCCAAGGGGTGTAGGAATGCCACACAGGAAACACAAACACGCAGTCTTAGAGTCGGAATGGAGGCACTCCCTAATGGATGGTCTCTCACTCTTTTATTGAGAATCTTAGCTCCATTAATTACTTAGCTAATGCTCTACAAGGTTATAATTTCATAATGCATTTACAGTGAGGATTAGACAAAGGTAATTCATTGTTTACATATTTCATGTGCTTCTCAAAGCTACTATCTCACATGACATATGAATACATAATAACAGGTACAATAAAGTGATTCCCAATGTGTACATTTCTGATATGTCTCAAATCTTACTATAGCATGTGACAGTCCAAAGGTTAAAATGCATACTCCTTAAGCTCTCTTGATTAGCCTTAACTCAGGGCCTGCTCAGGCAAAGTTTGATTGTTGCCCATATAAGGGATGCTTAGACAAGATAAGAGATAAGATAAGGGTAAACCTGTGTCAGTTTAATATGTGGCAAGAGTCTTGTGACAAAAGGGGAGGGGGGAATGCCTCAGCATTCTGTCTCAAGGTGCAAACCTTTTTCCTTGTTTTGTCAAGAGGGAAAGAGAAAGGAGTCATACTTCTACACAGGGCCTCAAAGCCTTACACAGGGCCTAGATCCGTACACAGGGCCTAGATACATATACAGAGCCTAGATCAGTGTGCTGACCTGGCCTGGTTCAGAACTGCCTGTGTTCTGATGCCCTGGATCAGAACTTATCAGATCTCCATCCCTACAAAGGGGATTAAAAATTAATTGCAGATAAGATAAATTTTTAGGAAGCAGCTCATGGTATTCACTCAGTCAGTGAAGTTCAGGCGAGTGCTCCAAATTGTTATCCAACCTTTGCTCTTTTGATATCAATTTGTAATGCAGTTTCCAGCGTCCGACAATTCAACATAAAACTTGTCAGCATTTTTCTTCCTTTTGGCTTTGGTATAGGATATACAGGATGTGCCCTCCTGCAATACCCAGGTGCAGATAACATTTCACAACTTTTCATCTATCCAGGCCTCCTTTTTACAAACCCACGAAAGCGTTTTATAGCACCAGCTGAATGTTCTGCACTGCTCCCAACACTCATAGAGTTCTTTGAGCATCGGGAGCAACACAGAGCATTCAGTGCACCGGCCTGCGCTAAAAACCACTTTTGCGGGGGGGGGGGGGGGGTGTATATTATTAATCCTTCATACTCATCGTGTGCTATCAGTATTCTATACATCTTCCTGTCCTTCACAAAGCAATATACTGTTGTTTTATCCATTGCATTTTATAATTTTTTTGTTTTTATTATGTTTTACCTCCTTCTGTATAATTTTCTTTTTAAATTCTAATCTAATATTTGTGTGTCGTGCACACCAAAACAGGCTCTAGGTCACTTGAAGAAGGAAGGGAAATAGGGGAGGGATAAATCCTAGGCAAATTAAATAAAGGTCAGGTGCTTACGATGAGCTTAGAAGAATTAATTGTCGAAGAGTTCTCTGACCAGGGGGCATATCACACACAGAATAAACTTGAAACCTGAAACTTTGTATTTTTTTTTATTCAGGTTCAACACAAGTTACCTCAACTCAAAGCCATTTTACAATATGGTGGAGAACTACAGGAGAAGAGACCTAAACTGTATGCGGTAAGACAAAGCAACGCTTCTCGTCTTTCCTCTCCTGAACTGTACCATGGAGAACCACCTTGAAATTTGAATAAACTTGGAACTGCATAAGAGATTCAGCCAATCACCTTGAGCTCCCCCTCACCAATGTTGCTTATCCTTGCCACAGTGGAAGTTGAATCACTGTACAGAAATATCCCCCATGCAAACGGTGAAAGGAAAGGATAAGTTTTCTGTCTCTGTCTATGCTGGAAGTAATCAAATGCAGAATGTTCGTGTTTACTCTCTTGATGGTTTGGGAAAAGGTCATTTAATTTATGTTAACGAAGTTAGTTGTCTGAGACAATGAAGGCTCAACCCCCCACAGCTCTTAACACCTTTAAGATTTAAACAATGAAGTACATATCCTGCTCATTCATCCCCCCCTTTTCTGGTGTTGATTACTTCTTTGAAGCCTATGTATCCTGTCACTAGATATGGTCTGTACTTACGTCATCTGCTAATACCACTGACCCATGTGAAGGATATATAACTGAATGTACACTGATAATAAAATAGGCAAATCTCTTTGGAACACTGTCTACCTATCTTTCTTTCTAAGGGGAATTGCCTCCAGATGACAGAGTGTTTTGCAGGGCAGTTTCGGGACCAAGAAACGGATCTTGTTCGTTTCAAACGGCAGGGCAGCATATTCAGGACTAGAAATACATAGGAGAATCTGTTACAAAACTAACTGAATCCATCCTATCCCACAACTACTTTGTCTTCAATAATATTTATTTACAAATGATGAGAACCACGATAGGTATCAGAATAGCACCAACCTTTTTATGTCAGAACTGGAGGGGGCATTCCTAAAAAGACCGTCATAATTTGAAATGAAGGCAAAGAGAACTTTAAACATTTCTACCACTCCTTTGGCACATCCCATGGACTATTCCATAGAAAGTATTATCTTTGTAGACCCTACAATCTCAATCTGCAGTGGAAATCAACTGAGGTTGTGACAGAGACCACCATTCTGGGATTCAAGGGCAAGTTGGATGCATATCTTCATGCAAATCACATTGAGGGACACGGGTGAACAAGGTGTCCAGTAGAGAACACCTAGCTTGGCCTCCGCGTGTGCGGGTCGCCGGACTAGATGGATATAGGGTCTGATCCGGTGAAGGCATTTCTTATGTTCTTATGACACATACAACTATTGATTGTAGCTCCAGTTTTCATCCTCCACACAAGATCTATGGGCTTGTTGGGCCACTGGGGTTTGCGCACATCTGGGAAGCCGAAAGCTATGTTGTCGGTACTTTCACTTCCATCAGGGCCTTCAAAAGCAGACAGGTTTCAGGGGAGATGTCAGACTAACAATGTACCACCTATCTGGGAGCAGCAGATGGGCAGTTTTGGAGGCAGAGGATCGTGTTTGATGTGACAACAGCAACAACATCTAATTTATACTGTGCAGAAGAGAAGCCCAGCAATTTACTTCTGTATTCTGCCACAAAAACTTGATGATATTCATCAAGTCTCTAGGACTCAAACACAAGTCGATGCACCTAACAAGACATTAAAAAATTCATTATACACTACCAAAACACAAGACTCTGCATTTGCTCTGGCCCACAAGACAGGAATAAACACTTTAACAGAATCCTTGAAACAAAAGGCCTATCACCCCAAAATCATCTCCAAGAAAATGAATCCTCCCATAAAACACCCAAGAAAAATGTACTATAAAATGCAAAGAAAAAGAAAAGCATTGTTTATACTAACGTAATCCAGAACTAGAGAGTGATTATGCGAAACTATATTGAAATCTAGACTCCACCACTACTGGGTTCCTTGACCTGTTTGCTCTAGAACCCACACAGACGATCAGATCTCCAACCCATGAAAAGAGTCTACAAAGGGGTCAACTTCCTTTAAAACAAGACTGGGAGCATCAAAAGAACACCCTTGTCACAGGCAGAAGTAGACAGAGATTTAAATGAAGACATTCAAACTACAGCTATGAAAGGGGATAAGAACATAAGAATTGCCGCTGCTAGGTCAGACCAGTGGTCCATCGTTCCCAGCAGTCCGCTCACGCGGCGGCCCCCGGGTCAAAGACCAGTGCTCTAAAATGAGTCCAGCCTCACCTGTGTACGTCCCAGTTTAGCAGGAACTTGTTCAGCTTAATCTTGAAACCCTGGAGGGTGTTTTCCCCTACAACAGACTCCGGAAGAGTGTTCCAGCTCTCCACTACTCTCTGTGTGAAGAAGAACTTCCTTACGTTTGTATGGAATCTATCCCCTTTCAACTTTAGAGATTGCCCTCTCATTCTTCCTATCTTGGAGAGTGTGAACAGTCTGTCTTTATCTACTAAGTCTATTCCCTTCAGTATTTTGAATGTTTCGATCATGTCTCCTCTTTTCAAGGGAGAAGAGGCCGAGTTTCTCTAATCTCTCACTGTACGGAGACTCCTACAGCCCCTTAACCATTTTAGTCGCTCTTCTCTGGACCCTTTCGAGTAGTACCATGTCTTTCTTCATGTGCGGTGACCAGTGCTGGATGCAGTACTCCAGGTGAGGACGCACCATGGCCCGGTACAATGGCAGGATAACCTTCTCCGATCTGTTCGTGATCTCCTTCTTTATCATTCTTAGCATTCTGTTTGCCCTTTTTGCCACTGCAGCGCATTGTGCAGACGGCTTCATCGACTTATCGATCAGAACTCCCAAGTCTCTTTCCTGTCTCTCCAAGTACCGCCCCGGACATCCTGTATTCGTGCATGAGATTTTTGTTACCGACATGCATCACTGTGCATTTATCTACGTTGAACCTCATTTGCCATGTCGCTGCCCATTTCTCGAGCTTGATTATGTCACTTTGTAGATCTTCGCAGTCCCCTTGTGTCTTCACTACTCTGAATAACTTTGTATCATCTGCAAACTTAATCACCTCACTCGTACCAGTGTCCAGATTGTTTATAAAGATGTTGAAGAGCACGGGTCCAAGCACCAAGCCCTGCGGCACCCCGCTGGTGACACTCTTCCAGTCCGAGTATTGTCCATTTACCCCCACTCTCTGTTTCCTATGCTCCAGCCAGTTTTTAATCCACGTGAGTATTTCACCCTCAATTCCATGGCTCAATTTTCCGAAGTAGTCGTTCATGCGGAACCTTGTCGAACGCCTTCTGAAAATCCAGATATACAAAGTCGACTGGGTCGCCCTTGTCTATCCGTCTGTTTACTCCCTCAAAGAAGTGCAGCAAGTTCGTCAGGCAAGATCTGCCTTTGCTGAAACCGTGCTGGAAGGTCCTCATTAAACCGTGTTCGTCAAGGTGATCAATGATGCGGTCCTTTATCAGCACCTCTACCATCTTTCCCAGTACTGAGGTCAGACTCACCAGTCTGTAGTTTCCCAGATCTCCCCTTGAACCTTTATTGAAGATCGGCGTAACATTCGCCACTTTCCAGTCTTCCGGAATCTTTCCTGATTTGATCGACAGATTGGCTATTAGTTGAAGCAGTTTGGCTATAGTCCCTTTCAGTTCCTTGATGACCCTCGGATGGATGCCATCCGGTCCCGGGGATTTATCGCTCTTAAGCCTATCAATCTGCCTGCATACCTCTTCTAGACTGACCGTCAACCCTGTCAGTTTCCCATCTTCGTTTCCTCCATATAGCCTAATGGGTTCCGGTATGCTGTATAGATCCTCTTTGGTAAATTCAGATGCAAAAAAAACGTGTTCAGTTTGTCTGCGATTTCTTTGTCCTCCTTTAGCACTCCCTTTATGCCATGGTCATCCAGCAGATGCACCAGTAATAGGTGATTTTAATATGCCAAATGATAATGGGAGATTCCTCCAATCATCTAGAAGTAGGAAGATCCAGGGAGAACCTTTCCAACAGTTGGAACGGCACCATACTGGACTTAGGGCCCGAGTATGTCACCTAAAATATTGCCGCTATCTAGTGCAGTGCTATACGCCAGTCTATAAAAGTTAGGCACCCATTATAAAATCTCACTAGCGCAGTCTTAAGCCTACATGCCTTCATCTGTATTAGGTGCCCAATAGCTCCTAACTCAAAAAGAGGTGCCTATGTCAAAAACAGGCCCACGATCCACCCCCTAACCACACCTACTTTTAACTATGCGTTTTGCACTAGTCGCCTAATGTTTGTAGAATCACGCCGATCAAGTTAGGACCCTATCATAAGAACATAAGCAGTGCCTCCGCCGGGTCAGACCATAGGTCCATCCCGCCCGGCAGTCCGCTCCTGCGGCGGCCCAAACAGGTCACGACCTGTCTGAATCACCAGAAGGGGCTCCCTTGCCACCTTGGTTTCTCATTGAAGTCCTATCTTCCCATCGAAGTCCTAACCCTCCGGTCTTGCACATGCACGACCTGGTTGGGTTTCTATACTTGTGTTACATCCCAGCTCCTCCCTCAGTATCCCACGATCCCTTTATCCCTCAGGAATCCGTCCAATCCCTGTTTGAATCCCTGTACCGTACTCTGTCTATCGTTCGATGAACTCCCTTGGTTACATTTCTAGCTATTTGCTCTTTGGTACTGAATAGATGACTATAACTGTCTAGTAGGTTTCAAATGTGTGAGCAGTGACCGACGACTGCAACCCTAAAGGCCGGTGCTTGTTTGTGCTCACAACTCCTCATGCAGGCCTTTGAGTGGTGAAATAGGGCCCAGCGTTGAGTCGTATCCTCTTGGCGAACGTTGAGAGCTCTTTCTAATATGCTAGTTATTCAATAAAACTTCTACTGGCCTCCTTTTTGGAAGAGCATTTCTCTAGCCCTACTCTCTTTGATGGCTTTTTTTGTTTTCCTTTTGGGTCACTTAATTGTGCCATAATTCCATTCATATGATAAGAGTTTCCAACTTTGGTATAGAAGCAAATGCTATTCCCCGTCCTTTACTTTGGAAGATGTTTATATAGCTTGGCAGGATCCTTCTTGGTGGGGGCGCCAGCACCTGACCTCCTCTCCATCCTCACTATCATGCGGATGCACCCCTTCCCCTCTCCCAATCCTCTTTAACAGTGCCGGTGTGAGCAGCAACCCCAACCTGCTGCTCACGCCGGCATCGTCTCTTTCTCTGACATCATTTCCTGGACCCACGCCTAGGAAGTGACATCAGAAGAAGAGCCGACAGGATGCAGTTGCTGCTCGTGCCGGGAACATTAAAGAGGGAAAGGGGCATATGGCAGGAGGGGGCAGGAAAGGAGAGGATGGAGGCGGGGGCAGAGAAGAGGGTGGGGGAGGTACGCCACTGGTAGGGTCACTATTTTGATCCCCAGTTGTCTCTTCTTATTCTTCTCCGTGTGCAGTGGGAGGAGTTTGTGCAGCTGGGCTCAGATGTTCCAGATTCACAACTGGATGAAGTAATCGCTTCTCAAAAAGTCAACCAGTGCTGTACCCTGGTCTATACCTCAGGGACCACAGGGAACTCCAAAGGGGTGATGCTCAGTCATGACAATGTGAGTATAAAAACAGGATCTTCATCTTCCAGCACCTCCTACAACTCAGTTCTTAAAGTGTATGAGAAAACCAGAATAATCCCAAAGCTTGGGATAGGTAGAAGCCAATTTACTAAGGGGCCTGCAAAATCTAATTTAGAGTGTATGCTTATTTGACATTAGTATCTGCTGCCTGATGCTAATGCAGAATTTGCACATGTAAAAACGGTCTGAGGCCCTTTTAAAATGTTCTCTCTGCATCTTTAAATCCCCTGCAGTAACCATGAGAAAGGTACAAGGCTTGGCACAACGGAGCTCTCTTTCAACCTCCGACTATCAAACAGTAACTTCCAGAGCCTCACATCCCTACTTCTCATCTCCACAAAAACAACCTCCCGTGAGGACCAATTATAGACATTGCCATGGGTGAATCTCAACACCGTACAAATCAGTATCCCCCACTTCATTACCTAGTTCTAGAATGCTTTCTCACTTTTTGTTATAACAAGTTGAGAAAAAAAAATAACAAAAGAAAAAAATAATATAACAGACTTAAAGGTTTTTTTGCCTGTGACTTGAGCAGGAGCAAGTGAGTTATTCATTCTTGAAACCTGAATTGGGTAGAAAGCTCTATATTCTGAGGCTTTTTTAAACCTCGTTAGTAGCATAACACATATTGTAGGTATAGACTTAATGTCGATTACTCCCTTGTTATAAAAAAAAAAAGAAAAGAAAAAGCATTCTAAGACATGGTAAATAAAAACTGAAGAAGTACGTAAAGAATTTCAAGGCCGCGGAACGTCATGATTCTATAGAAGTGGGGGATATTGATCTGTATTGTATTGATGATACTTTTGGGCCGTGTGGTCAGACTATACAGTATATTGGCTTGGGTGAATCTCTTCATAAAAGCCGTTTATAAATCCCAATAAACAAAGTAAAATAAATCTATTTCAGGAAGAGGCAGCCAAAGTCTACCTTCAGCTTCAGGCAGGCTTGGGGCACCCTGTAGCATGGAGGCCCAGTACATAAGCATGAATGAATAAAGAGCCAGAAGGACCAGTTCTGTAGCATTTTAGATTAAAAAAACAAAAGTGAACTGAGGAAAAAGATGGTCTTAATGATGATTTCTTGGTTTGTTTCTACAATAACTAATTTGGTAATGATAATCCACAAATGCTTAAGTGAGACAGGACCCGGCACAGTCCTTGTTTCACCTTCCTCAGAGGTCCAAATTGATGTTAAAAGACAAAATGTGGAGTCAAAATAGTTATATAACCACTTCACCAAGAGAAAAGGCTTGGGAACGAGCTTCACTATTTTCACTTCACATATCAATGCCTTGCACTAGTCATCTCTGGCAAATATGTCATCTTCTGATATCAGAGACGTTCTTCAAGCTGCCTTTCTGATCTCATCATACACACACTTAGATATGGTGTCACAGAAACTCTTTGGAGAAGCTACTAAAGGTTTACGAAGTGCTTTGCCACATTAGTGCTCACTGACACGACAGTAATTAAGTTCCATTGCTTACAATGGGACCCATGGTTTAGTCAACTTAGCCCTACATTTGTAGCTGAGGTTGAAGTGTCTTGACCAAGGCCAAAATGTAAACAGGATTTGAACTGTGGCTTCCCCGCTTCTCAGCCTACTGATGTAATCACCACTTCTTGGTCTGCTGGTATAATGAAAGCTGTGGTCTCGTTTTGGGGCATGCTAACCCCAAGAAACCAAAACACTGCCGTCCAAAACATCTTCCGATGTTATTAAGTCTTTACTATCATTCTGTTATTAAGTCTCTATCCTCAAACTGTATTCTCTATTGTCATGTACCATCCTGGAAATGTCCAGTTCTCTTCTTATGTAATCCGCTTTGAACCGCAAGGTACAAGCGGAATAAAAATCACTAATGTAATGTAATGTAATGTACTCTGTATGTGCTGCCTTATAAACGATCTCTTTCTTCATTTGGGGCACCAGGTCACCTGGACAATGAAAGCAATGGGAAATATGATGGACCTGAGAGAAGATGTGGCGGTAGTCAGTTATCTCCCCTTAAACCACATTGCAGGCCAAGCCTTTGATCTATGGCTTCCCTTGATTTATGGAGGGAGCACACATTTTGCAGAGCCAAATGCCCTGAAGGTAAGCTATGCATGTACAAGAAAAGTCTCCTACCAAGGTTGAATGACAGCCAGGTAGATCCGTCTGCTGAGTCTTTAGAAACTGAGAACGTTAGATGTATGCAGGGGCATAGTGAAGAGGGGGGAGGGAGCGGGCATCATGTTGGTGGGGGTGCTGGCACCCCTCCGCCTCTTTCCACTCCTCCCCTCGCCACGCGCTGTGAGGAACAACTTCAACGTACACCTCGTGACCACGTTGTCTATCCCGCTGATGTCACTTCCAAGGGCCATGCATAGGAAGTGACATCAGAGGAAGAGACGAACAGGTCGCGAGGAGCACATTGAAATTCGTGTTGCTCGTGGTACTGGGGGAAGGGAAGGGGATGCATGTGCGGCAGGGGGATCAGGGGAAGGAGGGGGCAGAGACAAGGGAGAGGCAGCACAGCTCTGGGCGCCTCTTACCCTTGCTACGCCATTGGATGTATGATAGATTCATCCACTGAGCCCCTCAAGCGCTGACACAATCAGAGCATGGTTAATCCATCTGCTAACAAATTTCATCTTAGGAACATTGATAGGATGTGAATTCTATGAACTATAATTACTCTACTACTCCTCTTAATTATTTCTATAGCGCTACCAGACACACACAGCGCTGTACAGAGTCACAAAGGAGACAGCCCCTGCTCCAAAGAGCTTCCAGTAGGATGTCATGGATAGAGTTAAGGGGAAGGGTTAATCTGCTGGCTGGGTTGGAGGGCAGAGGGGAGTACAGGACAATCGAGCCATTGTGACATCACTGATGAGGTTGGCTCTTATTGGTGGACTGAGGCACTATGACATCACAAGCTCAGCTCTGCTTCCCAAAGACTGAAACTCTTCACACTACTACTATGAATTATTTCTATAGCGCTGTACAGTCACAAAGGAGACAGGGATTTAACTTATATATTTACATTCCCAACTTCATATCAACAATTTCGACATGCCTTAAAAACATATCTTTTTAGGGAACACTTCGGAAGTTAGAACTCGGATGTCTATCCATTTGTATTACAACATAGAACTTAATGGTATATGCGGTATACAAGTGAGTTCTATGTTGTGTTATGTATACTCTTGCAATGTCAGACAGAGAGAGAGAAGAACCATTGGCTCAGTTGTGATGTGTGTATACTGTATGTACTTGTATTGTAAGACCTTGCTTATATATCAAGTTAAAATTGAATACAATGTTTTGCTTGTCTTGCAAAGCACTTGCAATCTAAGGTTTTACTGTATTAGATTTCCACTGTTGGCGCATTTTTGAATGAAAAAAAAATAGTTGCCATGACTTAGGAATCAGCCCTCGTATTTGAAAGTTCCTTCTGGGGTGACTTGGCTGGTACTCACTAGGTTGGCAGCAGCTCCATACGGGACGCTCATATATTTTCTGATGACTAGTCAACCATAACAAAGGAAGGAGTCCTTTTACAAAGCCAGTGGCGTAGTAAAGGGGGAGGGTGGACACGGCACCTGTCCTCCTCTTTGCCTCCCTGCTCATGCCTGACTCTCCCTGCCACATGGAAGGGGCCTTAGGCATTTGAACCCACTCAAGTCCCCTCCCTGGGGAGGGGCCTTAGGCATCTGAACCAATCAGTGCCTTAGGCTCCTCTCTTTATGTCCCAGGATACAGGATCCTGGTGGGGTGGTCAGTTCAGTAGGGGGAATTCATGGCGGCAGGAGGAAGTGGACATCCCTCCTGCATCTATTTTGTTTCCAGGGAGTCATCGGGGGAGGGGGGCATCATCAGGGGGAGGAGTGGCTTGACTTTTCTTTTATGGGCCACATATTGTGTATGTGTTACACAATTGCAACATCTGTGCCCATAGAAAAAAAATGAAAAAAACCCCCAGGTAGATCTGTCTGTTTTTTGGGTTGGTATTACCGATCTGATTCTGGTATGCAATGTTAGGCCATCGATCGGATTACTCGTTTTAATATTAATGACCTCATTTGCATGCCAGAATCAGAGAATGTATGACCGCACGGAAAACCATGCAGTGAGCTGTTTTGAGAATCGGGTCGGCAAATTCAATGTACAATTTTGGAGGCTGCACCTTCAAAAAGATATAAAAAGGATGGAGTCGGTCCAGAGGAAGGCTACTAAAATGGTGTGTGGTCTTCGTGATAAGGCGTTTGGGGACAGACTAAAAGATCTCAATCTGTATACTTTGGAGGAAAGGCGGGAGAGGGGAGATATGATAGAGGCGTTTAAATACCAACGTAATGTAAATGCACATGAGTCGAGTCTTTCATTTGAAAGGAAACTCTGAAATGAGAGGGCATAGGGTGAAGTTAAGAGGTGATAGGCTCCGGAGTAATCTGAGGAAATACTTTTTTACAGAAAGGGTGATAGATGCATGGAACAGTGTCCCAGAAGAAGTGATGGAGATAGAGACTGTGGGATCACAGAGAGAGAGAGAGGAAGAGATAATGGTTGCTGTGGATGGGCAGACTGGATGGGCCATTTGGCCTTTATCTGCCATCAGGTTTCTATGTTTCATTAAACCAGACAATGGTTTAGTGAACATTGGTTCTAGCCCAGAGACTATTCCCTAAAAATTTGGGGAGTGAGATTGGATTGATCCCTGACTTTAGAGGAACATACGGATGCATTGGTTAGAAAATGCTTCTGGGTATTATGGAAACTTAGATCCATCAGAAAATATTTTGATGCTGTATCATTCTGTTTATTGGTTCAATCTTCTATTCTAAGCATGCTTGATTACTGTAACATCATTTACTTGGGAAATTTCAAGAAAACCCTTTAATGACTTTGAGTTATTCAAAACTCGACTGTTAGATTCATCTTTGGTTTGAAAAAATGGGAATATATAAGTCCCTATTATCAAAAATTACATTGGTTGCCCCTGGAAGCAAGAGTTCTGTTTAAATTCTCTTGTCTTTGTTTTAAATCAATATTTGGGTTGGCCCCTACGTATCTGGTGTCTCATTTTAGACTGAACTGTTTTAACAGGCCTACTCGTAGAATTCATATGTTCACTTATCCTACAATAAAGGCCTGTCGATATAAAAGATTCTTGGATAGAACTCTTGCTTTCCAGGCAGGTCAATTGAATGAATGGTTGGGTAATATCATTATGCATTCCTCATCTTACTTTAGTTTTAGAAAATTAGTAAGACCAAAATTATTTAATCGATTTGTAAGTTAAGGATTTACTGTTTTTACTTTTATACTGTATGTTGATTTTATATTGTGTTTTATTCCCTGATTGTCCAGCACTTCTTGTTGTAAACCACCTTGAACTATTATGGCTTTGGCAGTGTATAAAAATAAATTATTATTACTCACTGGAAAGGTATTGGCGGGATAGAAGACATCAATGTAATGTAATGTAAATTCAAACTGTCTCCAACTACCACGTAAACGCTTTCATGTTTCCCTTACATATTCTGATTTGGCCAACATTTGCTTATTTCTGATCTGAGGAAGAAGGGTTTATCTTCGAAAGCTAATCATAAACTACATTAAATTAGTCCAATAAAAAGGGTGGGGGGTTTTCTGCATATTACCTTGAAGAATGGACCATCTCTCGTGGCACCGGTCTAGAATTTTCTTCTCTCTTTGAGCCCCTCTCCCCAATCTACTCCCATGGGCTGGTCTGTCCCCCTTTCTCTTCACCCCCGTCTGGTGTCTCCCTCACTTTCCCAGCGCTGTGCTTTGAAGGGTGTTGCTGGTGCGACTGCTATTCCCCTCCTTGGCACTTTCCTTCTGCCACGGTCCATCCAAAACAGGAAGTTGCATCAAATTTGGGGTTGGGCCGTGACAGAGGGAAAGCACCGAGGAGACCCCAGGTAGTATACTGGGAATCACTTCCATGCTGGCAACACCCTGCAAAGCAAAATGCATTTTAAAGTTAAATCAGGGAGGTGAGGAAAATGCTGGACCATGGGGGGGGGCCTATTGTAACTGGGGGGCCCAGGGAAGCTGCCCTATTTGCCCTTCTCTAATGCTACATTTCCTCCCCCTTCTTGCTCCCTATTTAATGACTCCTCATATTCTCTTGATATGTGGGGCTTGGGTAGATTCGGGAAAACCTGGACATGTCCTCTTTTTAGAGATCTCCTTATCTCGAGAAACATAGAGTGGCACTAGAAAAGGTTCAGAGAAGAGCGACCAAGATATTAATTTAAAAACCTTCCTGTTTAAAGATGCTTTTACCCTCTGAATGGAATAGTCACAGTGCAGCAGACCCTTGATCAAAAATAAAAAATAAAAAAAGATACCCTTCCTAATGTTTTTTCCCTTTATTGTTTCCCTCTTTTTAAAATTATTAATATTGTAACTTTTTCCCTTCATTCCTCCGCACCCAGTTATGTCTGTTGGTCTGTAGGTCTAACCCCTTTTCTGATTTGTTATTATTATTATTTTTTTTTAATTTATACATCATATGCATATCTTGTATTTTAATGTATGCATAAGTTTGGATTTTAATGTAATTCGCTTAGTATTTCATGTATAAGCGATTCCTGAAATTTTAATAAACTTGAAACTTGATGGAAAAGGGGATGGAACTCCTCTCGTATGAGGAAAGACTAAAACGTTTAGGGCTCTTCAGCTTGGAAAAGAGACGGCTGAGGGGAGATAGGATTGAAGTCTTACAAAATCACGGGTACAAGTGAGTCGATTTTTCACTCTGTCAAAAATTAGAAAGACTAGGGGACACTCGATGAAGTTACGGGGAAATACTTTTAAAACCAATAGGAGGAAACTTTTTTTCACTCAGAGAATAGTTAAGCTCTGGAACTCATTCCTAGAAGATGTGGTTCAGCAGTTAGCATAGGAGGAACTATTTTTTCACTTAGAGAATAGTTAAGCTCTGGAACGCGTTGCCAAAGATGTGGTAAGTATGTTTCCACTATGGCAGGGACAAAGTAACCAAGGAGTCAGAAAAATATTTGGCAGAAAAAAAGAACTGACTCTATGTATTAACACACCTCCAGAGCAGAAACTGCTATGCAAAAATTTGCTCAGAGAATTGTAACTCTAAAGAGGGAGAGGAAACCCCCTCTTGGACGAAAGAGTTTTATCTTCCAATCATTGCTTAATAAATGCAAAAGCAATTCCCACTCAAGGGTGCGAATAAGTAAAAAACTGAACTGAATAAAGTTCTTAATAGTAATGTATGCTTTCAAAAACTTCCAAAAACTTTCAAACAACTTCAATTCTTGCATTTAGGTTGACACTGGACACTTTACAATCATGAGGTTGAAAAAATGAAGATACTTATCAGGGTCCCGACGCGGCCCCGTTTCAGTAACTGCTTCAGGAGACCCCGTCTGATTAAAGCTGAAAAGGGTAACAACCATAAGACAATTCCAAAAAAGTGTCTGAAATACAAGAACAATCTCGTTAAAATGCAATAGATATGGGCTAGAACACTCAAAAGCCACAAACCCTTGCATGTCTCATGAAAAAACTTGTAGCTAGCCAGAAAGGACAGGAGCACAATACAGTACGTACCGTTCTTGAGATGAAACCTCTCTGTGCAACACAGAACGCCGGCACCCGCAGCCGTATTTAAACCGGCAAAAAGGCGGGAAACCAGACGTGCAGAACGTGATGACATCACAAAATTACAAAAAAAAGCAAAAAACTCCAAAAGTAAATCACGAGTGCCAGACATAATCAAAGGAAAGCTGCCCACTCGATCTCATTGTTGAGACCTTGTGGGTGGAGAGTGTTGAGATCGTAGATCCATTTCTGTTCCTTTCTCCACAATGCACGGGCAATGTCACCACCCCTGACATTATTATAATGATCCAAAACTGTAAATCTCAAATCAGTTATGGCATGGTGTTTAACTTGCCAATGTTGTACCAGGGGGGCTTCTTGCACTGCGGTGCGTATACGACTCATATGTTCACCGATCCGGTGTTTCAAGCTGCGTGTAGTATTCCCCACGTACACAAGTTGACACGGGCAACATATGGCGTAAATCACATGATGAGAATTACAATTGGTAGCAGTTCAGTGTTACCATCCAACAAATGTCATTGCCCTCCCGATGCAAGTATACTCAGCATGCTACCAATTGTAATTCTCATCATGTGATTTACGCCATATGTTGCCCGTGTCAACTTGTGTACGTGGGGAATACTACACGCAGCTTGAAACACCGGATCGGTGAACATATGAGTCGTATACGCACCGCAGTGCAAGAAGCCCCCCTGGTACAACATTGGCAAGTTAAACACCATGCCATAACTGATTTGAGATTTACAGTTTTGGATCATTATAATAATGTCAGGGGTGGTGACATTGCCCGTGCATTGTGGAGAAAGGAACAGAAATGGATCTACGATCTCAACACTCTCCACCCACAAGGTCTCAACAATGAGATCGAGTGGGCAGCTTTCCTTTGATTATGTCTGGCACTCGTGATTTACTTTTGGAGTTTTTTGCTTTTTTTGTAATTTTGTGATGTCATCACGTTCTGCACGTCTGGTTTCCCGCCTTTTTGCCGGTTTAAATACGGCTGCGGGTGCCGGCGTTCTGTGTTGCACAGAGAGGTTTCATCTCAAGAACGGTACGTACTGTATTGTGCTCCTGTCCTTTCTGGCTAGCTACAAGTTTTTTCATGAGACATGCAAGGGTTTGTGGCTTTTGAGTGTTCTAGCCCATATCTATTGCATTTTAACGAGATTGTTCTTGTATTTCAGACACTTTTTTGGAATTGTCTTATGGTTGTTACCCTTTTCAGCTTTAATCAGACGGGGTCTCCTGAAGCAGTTACTGAAACGGGGCCGCGTCGGGACCCTGATAAGTATCTTCATTTTTTCAACCTCATGATTGTAAAGTGTCCAGTGTCAACCTAAATGCAAGAATTGAAGTTGTTTGAAAGTTTTTGGAAGTTTTTGAAAGCATACATTACTATTAAGAACTTTATTCAGTTCAGTTTTTTACTTATTCGCACCCTTGAGTGGGAATTGCTTTTGCATTTATTAAGCAATGATTGGAAGATAAAACTCTTTCGTCCAAGAGGGGGTTTCCTCTCCCTCTTTAGAGTTACAATTCTCTGAGCAAATTTTTGCATAGCAGTTTCTGCTCTGGAGGTGTGTTAATACATAGAGTCAGTTCTTTTTTTCTGCCAAAGATGTGGTAAGAGCAGATAGCGTAGTTGGTTTTAAGAAAGGTTTGGACAAGTTCCTGGAGGAAAAGTCCATAATCTGTTATTAAGACATGGGGGAAGCCTCTGCTTGCCCTGGATCGGTAGCATGGAATGTTGCTACTCTTTGGGTTTTGGCCAGGTACTAGGAACCTGGATTGGCCACTGTGAGAACGGGCTACTGGGCTTGATGAACCATTGGTCTGACCCAGTAAGGCTATTCTTATATTTTTATGTTCTTTCCAAAACCCGGCAGTTTGTTTGGGTTTTGGAAAGCCCCGAGGAGTTCAAGCTGCATTTGGAGGGCCTCTGATTATGCGTGGTTGATTTCACACACATCTGTACATGCTCAAGGCCCTCCAGACGCGGCCAGAGCTCTTTGGGGAAGAAGACAAGGCTTTGGGGGGACGGGATTTGAGGTGGAGCTGAAACAAGGCGGGGATGGGGGTGGAATGGATTGGGGATGTGCGTCTGGGTTTGTGGGTTCCCTGCCTTCCTGTTGCTTTTTCCATAGCTCAGGCTGGTGGCTATTCCATGTGGGGCCTGGGCTCCTCCACACCGTGCCGTTTCTTCTTTGGCAAAAGCCAGGTCCTGCATTTTTTTTTTTTTTTCTTTCTGTGGTGGCTGCTCTTGCTTTACTTTTTAAAAAGATACACACAAACAGATGGAGATGGATGGAGAAACAGACCGAGAGATTGGCAGATGGGCCAAACCGCCACAATAAGCACTCAGAAACAAACCTAAAAATGAGAGATTTCTGGCGTACAGTTGAAAACATGGTTTCTTTTTAGCTTTGATATTCATTTCCCTTCCTTTAGGGCTCTCTGATCACCACTCTGCAGGAGGTGCGTCCCACAATATTCCTTGGGGTTCCACGGGTCTGGGAGAAGATTCAGGAGAAGCTGAATATTCTGGAAGCTACATCATCTTTCATCAGGAGGAAGGCAACTGCCTGGGCTAGAGATATTGGGCTGAAGGCCAATTACAACTTTGTAAACGGGTAAGTGACTCATTGTTGGTCATTGAAAGACACAAAGAGGTCACCCAAAACGGCTTTTTCCAGTTTTGACTGAAACCTCCACTGGAGTGTGACATGGGCAGAACTGGGCGGGCCTGAGGGTGTGGCCCAAAGGAAAATCTGGTTCTTTAGAACCACCCAAATAGTATCAGACCAGAATATATGTAATAATTTAAATAATGAAGGACCATATTTTATCTCTAAATAAAATAGTCTCTGCACACATGGATCTCAGTAATGAGAACTGAAACTAAAAGCCACAGATGGGACTTGTAGACCCCAACCACACCCACAGCAGTTGCATACAGATACTTCCAGCATTTTCCCTGTCTGTCCTGGTGGGCTCACAGTCTATGTAATGGACCTGGGGCAGTGGAGGATTAAGTGACTTGTCCAGATTCATAGGGAGCAGCATGGGTTTTGAACCCACAACCTCAGGGTGTTGATCTAACCCGGGGATCTCAAAGTCCCTCCTCGAGGGCCGCAATCCAGTCGGGTTTTCAGGATTTCCCCAATGAATATGCATTGAAAGCAGTGCATGCACATAGATCTCATGCATATTCATTGGGGAAATCCTGAAAACCCGACTGGATTCCGGCCCTCAAGGAGGGCCTTTGAGATCCCTGATCTAACCACTGCACCACCCTCTCCTCTGATACAGTATCAGAAGTGAGCCAAGTCTAAGACAATCAAGCTATTGTGACATCACTGCTGAGGTTGGCTCTCAGGCATTGGTGGAATGAGGCATTATGACATCACAATCTCAGCTCTGGAATGTTGCTGTCCTTTGGGTTTCTGCCAGGCATTATGACATCAGGGAAAGGGATTGGGGCTTGTAAGCCACCCAGAAGGGATTACATTACATTAGTGATTTCTATTCCGCCATTACCTTGCGGTTCAAGGCGGATTACATCCAAACTAAAACAAAATTGCATTCAAAATTTGAAGGAATAGAATAAGAGATGACATAGAATTTTTAAGGTAATATATATTGGGTAAAGAGTTACCAAAGGGAAGTGGAGGTCTTTAGGAGATAAGAATAGGGTGAAATTATGGGTTTTAGATAACGTTTGGTAGATAAAAGAGTGTTGGATATTGGGTTGGGATTGGTTGTGCTGGATTGGTTTTATGTGTTTTTTGAAGAGTATGGTTTTAATGGCATAATAAGATTTTAATAAACTTGGACTTATAGACCACCTTTTTTTGAAGTTTTACAACCACACTCAAGGTAGTTTACATACAGCTACTTCAAACATTTTCCCTGTCTGTTCCAGAGGGCTGGCAGTCTATCTAATGTACCTGGGGCAATGGGGTCACAGGGAGCAGCGTGGGGTTTGAATCCAAAACCTCGAGGTGCTGAGTCTATAGCTCTAACCACTCTACCACACTCTTCTCCAGTTGTTGTCATATCTCCAGGGAGGCTAAGTCCTAAAGAGCTTATCATCCCAAATTTATAGATTTAAATTCCTGCTAAACTTCTGTATTAAAAGCATTTATTTGGAGCATGGCAACTATTATACAAGATCACAACTGCATTACTTGCAATTGCATTATGCAAAAAAAAAAAAAAAAAGTAGCCCCCCCCTCCCGACTACCTTACAATCCCTGGTGATTTAGTTGTATATTCAGAGCAAGAGTGATCCCCAGTCGCTCTTGCCCATGTCAGCTCTACTCTCAAAATGTCTCCCATGACCTCTTGCATGGCAGCCATTTTGAAAGCAAAGAGTGACTGCCTTGACTACACTTCTAGACTAGGCCTGAAGGGGGCAGCTACAAGTAGGCAGGGGAGAGAGGCAACTCCTGTTCTGAGTAGAGGGGGAGGGAGGGAGACAGCATAAATGTACAGCTTCCACCAAAAACAGATGTCCAATTTCAGGCCAGATTTGGTACCGTAAAGTCCATAATTGTGACACTATAATGTGGTTTCCCTTTCTACATTTACCGGTTCATAGTGTAAAATATTTTGTATTGGTAGTTGGATGGTGTACACGGCTTGGGTGGGAAGGATCTACCCTTATATCTTTCTCCATTTCTATATATGTTGTAGTTCCAGCCCCTTTTCCTGAGCCTCAAGTGAGTCAAGTTTTATGTTTGTTTCTTATATGTTATTATGTCCCCAATTTTCATAATGTGCATCACATTTTAAATAAAACTTGGAGGATCTAAGAAGGTTCTATTTGGTATATCAGGATCTCTAAATTGTCATGTTGGATTTATAAGACATTTGCTGCATCTGCCCTGAATGCTAACCCTTCCCCCTTCTACTAAACCGTAGCAAATGAATTCTATGAGTGTCACCGCCACGGCCAGCGCTATAAACCACACTACAGTTTAGTAAAAGTGGAGAGGGGGGTTAATTTGTCTGTTTTAATTTCCTTTATCCTGCTCCGTCCTCCAGAGCTGGTGATTCATGTTTAATTTATTTTCAGTCTTTTCTTAACGTTATATGTAAAAAAATCTTTTACATATCAAGCAGATACAGCTTGGAGTTCATGACCAATTAAAAGGCTTTGAAAACATACTTCAAACATTCGTTTAAAAAGGGGGTTTAAAAAGGCCGCACAGTGGTATAAATTGATATCTGGATTTATGAATAAAAAACCAAAGACATTTGGAACATTGAGATTAAGCATCAAATTTCTGCATCTCAATGGCCACGAATTTGGCCTTGGAGAATGAGATGTACAGTGTCTGCATCTATGAGGCAAACTTGGTTCTTTTTGTTACATAGAGTGTTTTGGACCCCTGTTAGATTACAAAAGTTGGATAGCTCTAAGTCTAATAGATGCTGGCACTGTAATCTGGAAGCAGGGACTCTGGATCACTTAATATTCTTTTGTCCCTGTATCATGGCCTTTTGGAAATCAATTTGGTCTCAAATTAATTGTTTATTAGAGAACCATGTAGCTCTATCATATGATACAATTCTATTTGATGTAATATTGTACACTTGATGTAAAATGAAAAAATGAATAAAGAATTGGGGAAAAAGGGTTTTTTTTCCTAAATTTTCTATATGTTATTATATGTCACATAGCTAAATGTATAATTACACTTTGTCTTGATTCTAACATGATTGTTACCGCTGAAAATTACGATATGCCTCCTGTAATTTACCTAGAAACTAACTGATAAGAATGAATATAAATCCTTCAAATACATAAAACTACTTTGTTCATATTTTTCTGTTTTGAACCTAGTTTTAGGGAGTTGTCGGAATAGAAGCATCAGCCGCTGACTAAATCATACTATCCAGCTCCAGCTCACTGTATAGTCTTTATCTCTGACTTCTATTGGCCACTGGAAGAGGTTCCTATTCAGCCAACCCCTAATTCTGTAATCTTGGTGTCACCAGCCAGACATTTTCTTTAATAAATGGATTCAATGCACTACAAGCCTCTTACATAGCTTCTTACTCTACCAGCTTATCAGGAGATGACACCGTTCTCCAGACTTAGAAATAAACTTAAGCTGTGTTAGATTGTTAGAACTAAAGGGAGAAAAACCTGGTGGGAGAACGATCCTACACTCAGGTTCTCATCTAGCCAGGTGCTCTGCAATATGGCCACTGCTCTCATCCAGACTGGAGAAGAAGGAGCCGGGCTCATGTTCTGTGGAAGCAGCCTAGCTCTCCAGGAATTTAAGTCCACAGAGCACACATCTATTTCAAACATTTAACTAGTTCTTATATAAGAAACTGAGCAAATGCCCACATAACATGGGGCAGAACACAGAAAGGAGGACGAGGAATCACCCCTTAATGAAACAGTTAAGGACATGGGTAAACATTTTGCTTGTGTTCCCTCTCAGGAATAACTCTGTGCCCTGGGGCTACACGCTGGCTCATTCCCTGGTGTTAAGGAAGATCCAGGAGGCCGTGGGTCTCGATCGCTGTCGTATGCCCAATACTGGAGCTGCTCCCATCTCTAAGAACACGCTCGAGTACTTCATGAGTATTAACTTGCCACTGTATGAGCTCTATGGCATGAGTGAGAGCGCAGGACCACACACGGTTTCAACACAGAACAACTTTAGGTGAGTTAGTCAACATGGATTACAGAGGGAAAAAGGGAAAATTCCTTAGCGTCCCTCCAGATCGGCCTAAATGGATGGGATATGCAGGCCCACAAACAGGTGGCTGGAGACTGAGAATTATGGTGGAGCCTATAAGTTAGCTGCACAGTCCCTCCCAGAGTAGGGTTACCAGATTTTACTTTAGTAAAATCCGGACCCCCTAGACCCACCCCCCTAGGTCCGCCCAGTTCCACCCATCACTGCCCCCAACCCCACCATTGCTCCGCCCCTAGCCCCCCGCTGCCTGTTCTCATCAGGCAGGAGGGCATCTGCGCATGCACAGATGCCTTCCTGCTCGACGCAATGTGAGGAAGTTTTTCAAAACCCGGATAAAGTGCTGGGTTTTGAAAAGCCGTCCAGACCCCGGGCATGCTCTCAAAAAGGAGGACATGTCCAGGGAAATCCACGAGACTACGACGGGAACTCAAGGCAGCCATTTGGATGAATGATCTGCATGGGGGAGGAGCGTAGGAAGATCACTCTTGCCCCGAAAGACCGTAGACCACCAGGTAAGGTCCAGGAGGTGGGGGTGATTCCGCTTTTAGGAAATTGCGAGTCCCATAACCGCAAATCGGGAGGGGGAAGTGTATGTGGATTACAAATTATTCAGGTACTCAATCATGTTTCCCTATCTGTCTCTATCTGGGGGATTAAGCGACTTGCTCAGTGTCACAAGGAGCAGTGTGGGATTAGTACTAGAGAATGACACGGCGGTTTACCCGTGGCCACCGCGTTTAGCCGCGGGTAACCCGCCAAAACGGGGAATAAAAAATAGCAGTGGCTGCGGGGACGGGGACAAGGCCATTCACCGCCCCGTGGAGCGGTAAATGGTCTTGTCCCTGCAGTGAGGCATGAAGGATCGCGCGGTCCCCGCAGCCCACACCCACCTGCCCAATCAATCCTAGTGATTAGCCAGCTCTCTCCCTTCTCCTAACCTTAGTTTGTAGGTTTTCTTTTTCGGTGACCCGCACGCTATCAAAGAGCCGCGCACCCGCTGCTGCTCAGTTTCGATCTTCTGCTCTGACGCAACCGGAAACAGGAAGTTGCAGCAGAGCTGAAGATTGAACACTGAGCAGCCGCGCGTGCGCGGCTCTTTGGGAAAGTGTGCATGTCGCCGAAAAACAAAACCTACAAACTAAGGTGAGGAGACGGGAGAGAGCTGGCTAAACAGTAGGATCGATTGGGCAGGCGGGTGGAGGCTGCGGGGACTGTGCGATCGCCCGTGTTCCCGGCTCAAACTGGAAGGAGGGAGTGAAAGGGAAAAGGATTCTGGGCCAAGGGGATGAAGACGGAAAGAAAAACCCACAGCAGGAAAGAAAGGGAAGGACAGGCAGGTGAGCCAGATGCTAGAAGCAGGGGGGGGGGAAAAAAGAGGGAAAAAAGCTAAATGGGGTTGAAAAGAAGAGACACACTGGTATGGAAGAGGAAGATAGGGGAAATCTGGACACAGGAAGGTAACAGAAAGAGGGGAAACTATGTGCATGGGGCATAGGGACAGAGACATAAAGGGGACATGCCATGGGGATGGTATATGGACACGGGGGGGGGGGCAATGGCAGATACATAGGGGAGATATTAGAAATGGGGAAAATAGGAGCACAGAAGCGAGATGGTTTGTGGGGATGGGACAGGGACCGAGCTCGCAGGCTCCAGTGGCTTGCACAAATTACATTGTAACGTGCCATGAAAATAAGAGGGAGGAAGGTAGATAGATAGGCCACGCGAAAGGAGCTGAAGGGTGGTAGAAAGGAACAGGTGGTAAAGGAGGGCGGGAAGGGTGGTGGTGGAAAGGAATAGAGGAACAGACCCCCCAAGGGAAATGTGGAAGACAGAGTGGGAAGAAGACAGATGCCAGACTATGCGGGAGCGGAGGGAAGAAGATGGGTGCTAGACCAATTGGGGGGGGGGGGGGGTGAAGGGAGAGGCACAGTAACAGCAAATGGAAGACGCAGAGAGAAGACACACAGTGGATGGAAGGAATTCAATGAGAAGATGTGGAAAGCAGAAACCAGACAACAAAGGTAGAAAAAAAAATTATATTTATTTATTTATTTTTTGCTTTAGGATAAAGTAGTATATTAGTTGTGTTGATGAAATTTTATAAACAAAGCCCTGCCAGCTGAACATCTCTTTCTCTAGTTCAGCAGAAGGAACTTTGATTTATAAGAAAGGAATAAGCTAAATATTACAGTACTAAGGCTTATATGGATGCAGCGGGGACGGTGACGGGGCGGTGAATGGGATGGTAGTGGCGGTGACGGGGCGGTGAAAGGGATGGCGGTGACGGGGCGGTGAAGGGAACGGCGGTGACGGGGCGGGGCAGAGGATGGTGGGCTGGTGACGGGGCGGTGACGGGGACAGATTTTTTCCCTGTGTCATTCTCTAATTAGTACCCTCAACCCCAGGGTGCTGGTGTTATAGCTCTAAGCACTTCACCACACACTCCCCACACTCCCAGCTCTCTTTCTGTGACTATGGGAGGGGGTCCCATGAACACATTCACCTCTTCACATTACATCACATTTACAGACCACAAAACCTCACAGAAGACAAAAAACTGGACATTTCCTGTGAACGACAGAATAATCATTAGGCCTTTTGTGAATAAGAATGATTTAATAACTTTCTGAAATGTGTGTACGAGCAAGACCTTCCAAATAAAATGCTTAACTCTTCCGTAGTTCTAACCCTTCTACAGAGTTTAGTGTCGTCCGCAAATTTTATAACTTCACAATTCGTCCCCGTTTCCAGGTCATTTATAAATATATTGAACAGCAGCGGTCCAAGTACAGACCCCTGCGGAACTCCGCTCGTGACTTTCCTCCAGTCACTACTCGGGCTGGAGGAAAGTCACGAGCGGAGTTCCGCAGGGGTCTGTACTTGGACCGCTGCTGTTCAATATATTTATAAATGACCTGGAAACGGGGACGAATTGTGAAGTTATAAAATTTGCGGACGACACTAAACTCTGTAGAAGGGTTAGAACTACGGAAGAGTGTGAGGACCTACAAAGGGACCTAAACAAACTGGAGGAGTGGGCGAATAAATGGCAGATGAAATTCAATGTAGGGAAATGCAAGGTCATGTATATAGGGAGAAAAAACCCGATGTTCAGCTACCAAATGGGGGGATTAGTATTAGAGGAAAGTAACCTTGAAAGAGATTTGGGTGTACTGGTGGATACAACAATGAAGTCAACGGCGCAATGCGCAGCAGCCGCGAAGAAGGCAAACAGAATGTTGGGTATTATTAAAAATGGTATTACGACCAGAACAAAAGAAGTCATCCTGCCGTTGTATCGGGCAGTGGTGCGCCCACACCTGGAGTACTGTGTTCAGTATTGGTCACCGTACCTTAAGAAGGATATGGCAATACTTGAGAGGGTCCAGAGGAGAGCGACACGAATGATTAAGGGCATGGAAAACCTTTCATACACTGAAAGATTGGAGAGGCTGGAGCTCTTCTCCTTGGAAAAGCGGAGACTCAGAGGAGACATGATAGAAACCTACAAGATCATGAAGGGCATAGAGAAAGTGGAGAGAGATAGATTCTTCAAATTTTCAAAACTTAAAAGAACAAGAGGGCATTCGGAAAAATTGGAAGGGGATAGATTCAAAACAAATGCTAGGAAGTTTTTCTTTACTCAGCGGGTGGTGGATACCTGGAATGCGCTTCCAGAGGACGTAATAGGGCAGAGTACGGTACTGGGGTTTAAGAAAGGATTGGACAATTTCCTGTTGGAAAAGGGGATAGAGGGGTATAGATAGAGGATTACTGCACAGGTCCTGGACCTGTTGGGCCGCCGCGTGAGCGGACTGCTGGGCGCGATGGACCTCGGGTCTGACCCGGCAGAGGCATTGCTTATGTTCTTATGTTCTTATGTTGTCCCACTAAACTAACACAATGTTCCAAGTCTTGGTAGTCTCAAGTCAACTAATAAACAGACTGGATATTCAAAGGATTTTAAAACTAGAAATAATTATTAATGTACTCTCAGATATCCGCTGGGTTGATCATCAAAGATCTCAACAACCTCTTACTGCGGGATCGAATATCAATCATCGAGTACCTTTGAAAAATACCAAAGTGCGCTAAGTGAATAAATAAATAAATATATATAATGCACTTATCTTAGTGAGGCTTTTGGTGAAGCCGCTGTACCCTGAGGCTTTTGAATAAAGCCACTATACCCTACGGGGACCCGTTTCGCCCTATATAGGCTTCATCAGGGGTCAACGTTCTAAAAAGATAAACCAAGAAAATACTAGTTAAAATCTTTTGAAACGAAGGAATAATTTACAGAAATACATTACAATTAAAGAGATAAAACTTTCTGACTTACTTACTTTTTGACTCGGGTTCACGAGACAAAATGGCGTTAAGGCTCTGTGAACGCCGACGCATGCGCTGTTTTTATATGGACTAATTAGTATTGGCGCATGCGGATTAAAGCTAACCCATCTCATGAATATTAAAATAATTACTAAAAGGAACCTCAATTCAAAAGAATACCTTCCAGTCTATGATATTATTTAAACCCTTAGGAATCATTGTCTGGAGTCTATAGATCCACCTAATCTCCCTTTGTGCAAGACGTTTCTTTCTATCTCCCCCTCTTGCATTGACTTCTTCTTTGTCTATACAGCAACATTTAAGATCTTCAAAATTGTGTTTGGCTGTATTGCAATGCTCTACCAAAGGAGCTGTCTTTTTGTTAAGTTTAAGGTTGGACTTATGTTCAATCATTCTAGTTCTAAAGCTTCTGGTGGTCATTCCTATATACATTTTATTGCAAGGGCACAATATCATGTAAATCACAAAATCTGAAGAACAGGTCAAAAATTTGTTGATATGATAAGTTTTTCCATCTACTGTATTGATGAAAAAATCTTGAGAGATTGTAGAAACACAGATACTACAGTGGCCGCATCTATGAAAGCCGTTAGGTAACAGTCTGTATGAATCTTCTTTGTCTGTTATGTCCCTCATAGGGGTAAATATTTCTTTCAGGTTCCGTTCTCTAGAGAACGCTATCCTCAATTCTGTATTTTCAAAAAATCTATGAGACTGTACGATCTTCCAGTTATTTCTAAAGATCTTAGCCAAATCACTGCAATTGTTGAAATATTTCAGGACACAAGTCATATTTTCTTCTTTGAGCTGCTTAAGACTTAGGTCTGTTTTTTCTCCCTCAAGATTTAAATGGTGTTCTTCTTGCATTAGCCAATCTCTATGTGTGAATTTAGCTCTTTTCTGGGAATATTTTAAGACTTTCTTAGGATAACCTCTCGTTTTCAATTTTCGTAAGAAATCCTTAGAATGTATAGAATAATCTCTATCATTTGTACAATTTCTTTTTATACGAAGGAGCTGGAAGGTATTCTTTTGAATTGAGGTTCCTTTTAGTAATAGATAATCATGTTTTCCAATTATTTTAATATTCATGAGATGGGTTAGCTTTAATCCGCATGCGCCAATACTAATTAGTCCATATAAAAACAGCGCATGCGTCGGCGTTCACAAAGCCTTAACGCCATTTTGTCTCGTGAACCCGAGTCAAAAAGTAAGTAAGTCAGAAAGTTTTATCTCTTTAATTGTAATGTATTTCTGTAAATTATTCCTTCGTTTCAAAAGATTTTAACTAGTATTTTCTTGGTTTATCTTTTTAGAACGTTGACCCCTGATGAAGCCTATATAGGGCGAAACGGGTCCCCGTAGGGTATAGTGGCTTTATTCAAAAGCCTCAGGGTACAGCGGCTTCACCAAAAGCCTCACTAAGATAAGTGCATTATATATATTTATTTATTTATTCACTTAGCGCACTTTGGTATTTTTCAAAGGTACTCGATGATTGATATTCGATCCCGCAGTAAGAGGTTGTTGAGATCTTTGATGATCAACCCAGCGGATATCTGAGAGTACATTAATAATTATTTCTAGTTTTAAAATCCTTTGAATATCCAGTCTGTTTATTAGTTGACTTATGTTGTCCCAACCAGCTGCCTGATAAGCAAGCAAGCGTTGCTGGAACTTTTTATAGATATAACCTCGAACTGGGGGGGCGATAAATAAAGCTCTTACTGAACGTTTGTTCCTGTTCATCTCCCGTCTTCACTCAGTGAATGCAGACTCTTCTCCAAGGGAGTAGGTTCTCTATCCCATTTGTTCTGTCTGTCTTAATTAGATTGTAAGCTCTTCTAAACAGGGACTATCTATTACATGTTGAATGTTCAGTGCTGTGTATGCCTTTCAGCGCTATAGAAATGATAAATAGTAGTAGTTTTCCCTGAGGGGAAAGGATTTCCTTTCCGAGGTTCCTTAAAACTCAGAGGCAGACATGGAGTGAAGTTCATAAGAACAAAAGCACAACTAGACTGTTTCCAATAGTGGCCAATCCAAGTCACAAATACCTAGCAGAAACCCAAATAGTAGCAATCCCAGGGCAAGCAGTGGCTTCCCCCACATCTGTCTCAATAGCAGACTATGGACTTTTCCTCCAGGAACGTGTCCAAACCTTTCCTAAACCCAGCTATGCTAACTGCTGAACCACATCTTCTAGGAATGAGTTCCAGAGCTTAACTATTCTCTGAGTGAAAAAATATTTCCTCCTATTGGTTTTAAAAGTATTTCCCTGTAACTTCATCGAGTGTCCCCTAGTCTTTGTAATTTTTGACAGAGTGAAAAATGGATCCACTTGTACCCGTTCTACTCCACTCAGGATTTTGTAGACTTCAATCATTTCTCCCCTAAGCTGTCTCTTTTCCAAGCTGAAGAACCCTACCGTTTCAGTCTTTCCTCATACGAGAGGAGTTCCATCCCCTTTACCATCTTGGTCGCTCTTCTTTGAACCTTTTCTAGCACCACTATATCTTTCTTGAGATAAGGAGACCAGAATTGAACACAATACTCCAGATGAGATCACACCATGGAGCGATACAGGGACATTATAACATTCTTAGTCTTGTTAACTATCCCTTTTAAAATAATTCATAGCTTCCTGTTTGCTTTTTTGGCCGCCGCCACACATTGGGAGGAAGGTTTCGTCGTATTGTCTACGATGACACTCAGATCCTTTTCTTGGGCGCTAATCCCCAAGGTGGACCCTAGCATCTGGTAACTGTGATTCAGGTTATTATTCCCATAAACAAACCCAATCTGTCTTACAGTGCATTCCGCAAATCGATCAAAACCGCCCTATTCGCAAAATTCATTGACTTAAACTGTCCCCTCCCTCACTAGGACTCCCCTCCCCGTAAGCGCCTTTTCTTTCTCTCAAGAAGCTCCTCATCTATTCAGGTATCCTATACCCATAGAACTCCAATTAGTACGTAAGTTTCCCATTTAGACTATTCTATTGTATTTAGACTTATTGTATTGTATTAAGACCTTTTGTTATTCGCTGAATGTTCAGCCTTCTTACAATGTCGCCTGACATTGGCAGTATAGAAAAATAAAGTTATTATTATTATTATTAATGTGAATCATTTTGCATTTGTCCACATTAAATTTCATCTGCCACTTGGACGCCCAGTCTTCCAGTTTCCTAAGGTCCGCCTGCAATTTTTCACAATCCACATGTGTTTTAACAACTTTGAACAGTTTAGTGTCATTTGCAAATTTAATCACCTAAACATTCACTAGGGATGTCTGACTTATTTAGGGGCAAGCAGAACTACTGCAAGCATCCCCGAATGAGAAGGCTGTAATGCTGGTATCGGGAGCATATTGGTCCTGAAAGGATCCTCTCACTTGAAACCCAAAGAAAGACATGAGTGAGGAGAGACTTTGAGGACATTCAAGCTCAGAATTCTTGTGATTTTCTCTTCCACAGTTGTGGTAAGGAGCTTCTGGGGTGTAGGACTCGCATTGATAAGCCAGACAAGGATGGTAACGGCGAGGTCTGCTTCTGGGGCAGAAATGTATTCATGGGGTACCTGAACATGAAGGAGAAGACAGAGGAGGCTTTGGATGAGGAGGGCTGGCTGCATTCTGGAGATATAGGAAAACTGGACCAAAAGGGTTTTCTCTACCTCACTAGCAGAATAAAAGGTAAGAATGGAGAGTTAATCCGGGGCAGTTAGGGTTACTAGATGTCTAGATTTCCCCAAACATGTCCTCCTTTTCAGAACAGGTCCGGGGGTCTGGATGGCTTTTCAGAACCCGACACTTTGTCCAGGTTTTGAAAAGACTCCTCAAATCGCATCGGGCAGAGAGGAAGTCCACGCACACGCAACATCATCATGTGACATCCACGCATGTGCGGACTTCCTCCCTGCCCGATACGATTTGCAGACAAGAACGTGCAGCAGGGAGCGGCAGACAAGAGTGGGGGGCTGGATTACGGTGGAGATGGGCGGGCCTGGGGGCGAGTCTAGGGGTCTGGATTTTCCGAACGGAAAATGTGTCAACCCTACTGAGAGCTGAGAGCACCTGACTTATGCATTAGTTTCTTCATTGATGTATCTGGCTTATATATAACAAGAAAAAGTTTTTTACAAGGAAGAGAATACCACTGATTTATCCAAGGTGATACAGTTAGTTCACCCTTTATACCTTGTATCCAAAAAAGGTTTCAATGCCAGTCTTTAAACCCTCAGAGACGCCACCAGAAGATCACATTATCATATCTTCTGGCTTTACGCACCTAATCGTCATTGGGTCAATATATGGTGTGTATCAATTTCTAATTTTTTGTTTTGTTATTTTTTTAATTTAGTTTATTTTAAAACAATAAATAGTTTTAAAGAATATTTTATATAAATTGAATACTTAGCTTAACTGGTGGTTGGTGGTTAGCAAGGGATTAATGAGCCAACATGTTTCACCCGTAGAGGGGGTTTCCTCAGGGCTACTATCCCTGCAATAAGAAAACCTCACTTTAGTAGGAGAAACGCTAAGTATAAATGTCAACAACATGCACACTATAAAAATTAACCGTACGTGCCTACCTTTTTAGTACCAATTTTTCACGACATGACCACCCAATCTAAGTCTTTTTAAGATGGCCGCGGCGTGGTAAAGATCACCCTTAAATCTCCCTAAACCCAGAAGTGAGGTGTAGAGGGGAGGGGCTAATCGTCCGATCCCTTGCATCACCCCTAGACCGGAGGGGCTTTTACACTAAGTGTCAATCAATATTTCCTAACTCCCATTAAAGTTTTGGGGAGAATTTCGTAGAACTCCCAGGGAAAAATCACAGAAGGGATGACCATTCTAATTCCAGGTTTAACCCATGAGGAATCACAGTACCTAGGCGGTATATCCACCTTTGCTCCAGGTAATTTAATTTGGCCTCCAAATCCCCCTCCATTCCTTGAGTATTCAGAGCTTCAAGCACCCTCCACCTAATGTGGGCCACCTCATGTTTTTTAGACTGGATTTGGAGGCCAAATTAAATTACCTGGAGCACCCATTCTTTTTCAAGGCGATGGTGGTTGATGCCCAGATTGCCCTTCCGAAGGAGGTGGTGGAGACGAAGATAATGACGGAATTCAAAAAAAGCATTGGATGAATACAGAGGATCTCTAGTTAGAAAATGAATGGTTTAAAATGAGGAACCAGGGCAAAGACAATCTGCATAAAATCCTTCTCCAGCACCAAAGCTCAAATGAGTCAATCTTCTTGCTGTCTTGTTTCCGTAGTGTCCAGCTTTCGCATCTGTAACTGACCACTGAGAAAATGAGTGTGTGCACAAGTCTGATCTTCGTTTGCAGTGTCACCTCCTTGCCTTTGAATACTTTGTCAAGAGCTTCTTTGAAGAGCGACCAAGTGCTATTCTGCGGAGTATTTCCTCCCTGATAGTTGCTTCTTGCATGACCTAAATTTGCACGTACTGCCTCCGTTCTACGCAAATCTCTCCTACACATTTTCATTATTGGCATCATGAAAACCTAACTGGTTCTCTGTGTCCTGAGAACTGGATTGAAAACTCTTTTGCTAGAATGAAATAAGAATTCTGGGCCAGAAAGGCGGAATGCAATTAAGTAGAAAACTTCAGAGTAGAATGCGCCCACAGAAGGATGGTTGGATTTGAAACGCCTGTGGACACATTCTACATGCTACCTAAAATCCATAACCCTGGCAGACCAATCACAGAGGAAATATCTGGACTTATAGAGGGGATTCTTAAACCCTTAGGCCCATATTCTGTCTACTGGCGCCTAAATTAATTGCTTTAATTGGCTTTAATTGGCATGGTAATTGATCACATTATTTAAAGCTAATTATAAACGCATTAAAAAAATAGGCGCTGGAATTGCATCTACAGCATGGCAGCCAGTGATGCCCAAGGTCAAAGTAGGCGTAGTTAGGGGAAGAGATGACCTTAGGTGCTGCTAGGCCTGATTCTCCCCAAAAAGCTTAAGCACCGGTAATGCATGCCTTTAAAATCCTGGCCTACATTAGCAGTGCCTAAGTTTTTTCTTAGGCGCTGGTAGCCGTGACTCTGTTAATGGCGCCCAAGCGTGAGTGCCATTTTTCAAGGCGCCATTAACAGAATCCGGGCCTTAGTGCACAAGACAAAGAGCTTCATAAAAGACACCAGAGGCTTCCTGAACAAATTAAAGAATATCAAGCAGTTACCACCCGGCACACTTCTAGCCACAATGGATGTAGAATCGCTATACAGCAGCGGTCTCAAACACGCGGCCCACGGGCCGCATGCGGCTCTCCAGGTGCTATTTTGCGGCCCACGGTCTGGATGCGATGATCAACTGCTCCATTGCTGCAGTTGATTGTTCCGGTTAAAGCTAGGGCCGCCGGCGGCTCCTCGCACCATCCACACCAGCATTTCTCTTCCCCCTTCCCTTCCTTCTGGAGCAGCAGCGTGTCTGGCCGGCTCCCTCACTCAGTCGATCATTCCGTTCAAAGCCGCGGGTGGCGGCTCCTCACGCTATTCACTTCTGCATCGGAAGCCTCTCTGACGTCACAACATCAGAGAGGCTTCTGACTCAGGCGCGGATTTTGCGAGGAGCTGCCACCCGCGGCTTTGAATGGAACTATCGACTGAGCAAGGGAGCTGGTCTTACATGCTGCTGCTCCACAAGGAAGAGAATGGAAGGGGAGGGGAAAGAGAAATGCTTCTGCTGCATAGGAAAAGGGGACCCTAGGGAAATGCTGCTGCTGCTGCTGCACAGGGAAAGGGAGAGGGAGGGAAGGGGAAGAGAAATGCCTCTCCTGCACAGGAAAGGGGGGAGGGAAATGCTGTTTCTGCTGCTGCTGCATAGGGAAAGGGAGGGGAAGAGAAAGGGGAAGAGAAATGCTTCTGCTGCACAGGAAAGGGGGAAGGGAAATGCTGCTTCTGTTGCTGCTGCACCCAATTGGGGAAAGAGAGGGAAGGAAGACAAGGGAGAAGAGAGGAACAAGAGATGCCAAGTTCATGGGAGGGAGGGAAGGAAAGGAGATATCAGACTATAGAGGGGGAGGGAGAGATGCCAGGGCATGGGGGGAGGGAAAGAGACAGATGCCAAACCAGGGGAAAGGAAAGAAGGAGGAAGGGAGAGAAATGAAGGAAAGAGATGTTAGACCTTGGAAATAGGATGGAAGAAGAGAGAGATAGGAAGGGAAGGTAAGACATGGAAGCATAGATTTTGAAAAGAAAGCAGAAAAATTGAATATTAAGTTAATGCCAAAGATGGATGCAAGGCAGAAAGTGAAGACGGAGAGAAAAACAGTCAAAGGACAAGAAGGCCCTGGAAACATAGTTAAAAGCACAGAAAAATAAAGTCACCAACCAACAAAGGTAGGGAAAATGATTTTATTTTCAATATAGTGATTGAAATGTGTCAGTTTTGAGAAAGAAAAGATATTAAACTTTAAATGTGAGGGCAGCAGAAAAATTAGTTAATGTCTTATTAAAGAAATGTCAATTTTGCATGAGGTAAAACTCTTTATAGTTTATATATCTTTCCTTTTAACTATTAAAGGAAAGTTTTATAAACTATAAAGAGTTTTACCTCATGCAAAATTGTCATTTCTTTAATAAGACATTAACTATTTTTTCTGCGGCCCTCCAGGTACCTACAAATCCAAAATGTGGCCCCACAAAGGGTTTGAGTTTGAGACCACAACATTCCCCAAAGAGATGGCATTGCTGCAGATGAAAAATTCCTAAAAACATCCACCCTGGACCATCAATACTCACTGGAAGAAAATCAAATTCATCCTAACTCACAACTATTTCCGCTTTAACAATGACATCCATCTGCAAATCATGGGCACAGCTATGGGCATGAGGATGGCACCACAATATGCAACCTCTTCATGGCGGAACTAGAGGAGACATTTTTATGATTTGCACTGAGGGAGAAGAGACTCTCAAACAATTCCACAACTCTTTTAATGCATACTCAGCTATGGAGCTGACTACCCACACAGATCAGGTCGCTAGACTCACTAATGACCTTCCGCAGAGCAGTAAAGACCTTCCTCTTCCGCCAGTCGGGCCATTAAAAACTGCCTCCTCAATATACTTCTCCTAGTAGTCTTCGCTATGACCAGTCTGGTCTCTAGAATAAGCTCTGTTATTTGTTGTCATGACTAGTCTGTTTTCAAATGATTGTGAATGTCTACTTGTAACCTGTTCTGAGCTTCTGGGAGAACGGGATAGAAATCGAAATGAATAAATAAATACTATCCTAGAATCAAATTTAAGAACATAAGAATTGCCGCTGCTGGGTCCATCCCTAGGTCAAGACCAGTGCTCCAAATGGACTATTCCCCAGAAAAAGTCAATTTTCAAGACACCACAGTCTCTATCAACAATGGTTACATCCAAACATCTATACACAGGAAGCCTACAGACAGATGCAGCTCCCTCCACAACTCCAGCTTCCACCCCTCACATATAAAAAAAATCCATTATACACAGCCAAGTCACACACTACCACCGTATCTGCTCTGACCCAATAGACAGAAATAAACACTTAAAGACCCTGACTGAATCCTTTAAACAAGATGCTGCAACCCCCAAATAATCTTCAAAAATATTGCCTCGTCTCTTAAAACACCCGAGGAAAATCTGTTGCAGTATAAATAAATCAATAAAAACCACAGAGAGAGTCTCTCTTGTCGTGACATGCAATCCAGAGCTGGAAAAACTGGGAAGAATCATAAAAGATCTATGGCTTCTACACTGAAAGAAAGAAATATTCCCAGCTCCAACTATGCTGCCCTTCTGACAATCATCTAATCTGAAATGAAATTTAGTGAAAAGCAAACTCCCAGCAGAAGTGTGGAAAGAAAAGAGTGGCACATTCCCCTGCAATAGGACAAGCTGCAAACTATACCAACACATTTCACAGGACCCCCACAGTCAATCACATAGGAAAAACATTCAGCATACGGGAATCTTTCACATGCTTTTCTTCTAATATGGTATATATCATTCAATGTAAAATTTGTAAAGAAGGGTGGTACATTGGAGAACGAAGCCAGATGCTGAATACTGGGATCCATTTACACAGACATCATATTAAACATTGTAATACCAACCAGGATATCACCTCTGTGGGATAACACCAGAAAACGGCAGTAAAAATTATTTTTGGTGCAAAAAAATATGATCATGTCACCCCCCCCCCCCATATATGGTAGAACATAGAATTAACTACAAAATTCTTCTTCTAACATTCAAAACCTGTTTACACAGTCAGTCCGAGTTCATCGACAGATTACTCATTCTTATACTCCAGCTAAATCTATTTATTACTTGACCCAACATCATCTTTTTTTAATTTATTTATGTATTAATTTTCCAAACAATACACAAGAAATCCTCTTGCTACAGAAAATCATGAGTATTCAAATCTTAATTTTAACAACAATAATACCTAAATCAGAAAAAGAAATGAAAGATATAGCTGATAAATATCAGCATTAAAGTTATCAAAAATAAATCGATATTCAACATAAATTGTCAATTAGGTATATAATTAATTACCAAACTTAAACTCTTATATATCCTCAATAAAGAAAAGCATAGAAAAACATAGTAACATAGTAGATGACGGCAGATAAAGACCCAAATGGTCCATCCAGTCTGCCCAACCTGATTCCATTTAAATGTTTTCTTCTTAGCTATTTCTGGGCAAGAATCCAAAGCTCTACCCAGCGGTTCTGTGCTTGGGTTCCAACTACCGAAATCTCCATCAAAATCTACTCCAGTCCATCTAAACCCTCCCAGCCATTGAAGCCCTCCCCTGCCCATCCTCCCCCAAACGGCCATACACAGACACAGACCATGCAAGTCTGCCCAGTACGGGCCTTAGTTCAATATTTAATCTTATTTTCTGATTCTAGATCCTCTGTGTTCATCCCACGCTTCTTTGAACTCAGTCACCATCACCACCTCTCTCGGGAGCGCATTCCAGGCATCCACCACCCTCTCCATAAAGTAGAATTTCCTAACATTGCTCTTGAATCGACAGATAGCTCTGAACAATACAAGCAAGTATTAACGAAGAAAAGGCTTAACATGTAAACATTCCCGGCTCATTTCTTTTAAAGCAGCCTTTTAATAAAAAACTAAGATATTTTCTTCATGTCCAAGAAACTTCGAAGTTGCTCCGATATAAAAAAAAACCATATTTAATCCTGGCATATTTAATAAGACATTTGCATGGATAGTTTAACTGGAACGTAGACTCTTCTGGTCTTCCGTATTTTCGCGCCCCATGTCCTCCGACGCTGGATTCGATGGAGGGGATAATGAGATCTCAAGTCCCAAGACTCTGGCAGCTCCCTCCGCCAAAGTAATCACTAGGTTTCCACCCTCAATACTAGCCGGCGAGCTAGTGAGAAATCTGTCCAACAAAGCTTGTTGGGGCGAAGGAGGGTCCACCTTGAGAAAGCCCTTGCGTTTTGTGTGAGGCATCGCAAAACTCAAAAGAGTAGACAAAGTACCCGCTGGTAAAATTGCAAGGTAATGCGGAGCAGACCAAACTCACTGCTACCACACCACCGCCATTTTGTTTCTCCCGACCCAACATCTTCTAACCGTTCCATCCCTAAAACATATCAACATCATGAGATCAACCAGTTTTTCAGTGACGGCACCCTCCCTTTTCCTTCTAACATTCAAAACCCATTTAAGCAGTCTGCCCGAGTCCATCGACAGATTACTCATTCCTTATACCCCAGCTAAATCTCTTCGTTCCTTGACCCAACATCCCTAAAACATCAACGCCATGAGATCAAACAGTTTTTCCCTTTGGAATTCCATACCAAACTATCTGCGTGAAGAAACTTCCCTAGGCCACTTCAAGGCAAAGCTAAAAACATTTTTATTCCTTGATGCTTATGACTCATAACGGCCCTTGTAAGGGCTAAGTCGCACTGCTTATCTGCAGTTTGATCCCATCCTCTTGTACCTCCCATACTTTTCTCTTTTCTTTGCATTTTGTAGTTCCTCCCCTCTTTCCTCTTGTTTTCTGTCTGTCTGTATTGTAAGTCTTTGTTTTTACTACATTTTCCCCAATTGATGATAAATAAAATACTGTCATGTTTTTTAACCTTGTTCTATGTTTGTTGAATGTTGTACAAATTTTATTATTATTGCACACCACTTAGAAATATGATTAAGCGGAATAAGAAATTCTGAATAAACTTGGAAAACCAGAGCACTGCATCAATGATTTTATGGTGAGAATACTATAAGGAAATTTTAAGACAATTCAGGAATGTAAGACCTTTGAAATCAAAATGATAAAACATTTTGACACCCACCAGGTATGTTCTTAAGATCTTTGTTAAATCCTAAGAATTGTCCTACTGGGACAGACCAAAGGTCCATCAAGCCCAGTCTCCTGTTTCCAACAGTGGCCAACCCAGGTCCCAAGTACCTGACAGAGACCCAAAGAGTAGCAACATTCCAGAGCCGAGACTGTGATGTCATAATGCCTCATTCCACCAATGCCTATGAGCCAACCGCAGCAGTGATGTCACAATGGCTCAATTGTCCTAGACTTGGCTCACATAAGAACATAAGAGTTGCCATACTGGGACAGGCCGAAGTCCCATCAAGCCCACTATCCAATAGTAGCCAACCCAGGTCGCAAGTACCTACCTAGATCCCAAGTAGTCAAACAGATTTTATGCTGCATATCCTAGGAATAAATAGTTGATTTCTATATGGATTTTTATCGTATTACAAGCCATAAAATTATACTACTTTGTCACCTTCTCATCACCCATCCATCTCTCTGTTGTTCACCCACCCAGCTCGCCTTATATCTCACCTTACCCACTCCTTCCCTTTTCCTTTGAGACTGCCATTGGAATGTATTTTTGTTTCACTTATATATTCTGATCTTTGTCAATATTTGCTTATTTCTGATCTGAAGACAAAGGGTTACCTTCGAAAGCTAATCAAAAAATGCATTTTGTGTTTTTTCTATATTACTTTTACAAGTAGACTAAAATGGCTACCACACCAGTTTAGCTGAGGAAAGATATGCAACGGCATGTGGCGATGTGTAGAAGGATCCCAGGCAGCAAACTTTGGAAAGAGCATTAATAATCACTGCAGTAAGCTGTGTGTCAGACGTGCAAATGAAGCTTTCAAAATGTGATTGTGATTGGTTGCAGATCTAATCATCACAGCAGGGGGTAAAAACATTCCACCAATCGTCATCGAAGATGCCATGAAGGAGGAGGTGCCAATCATCAGTAATGCCATGTTGATTGGAGACAGGAGGAAGTTCTTGGCCATGCTACTCACCCTGAAGGTAAGGGAAAGAGTTATCGTGTGGCCCTAGAAGTGCACGCAAATACAATGCAGTACGACTTCTTATATCACGCAATTTTCCACAGGGATGAATCTACCTTGGTTTATAAGCTTTCTTGCAGGTTACTTTTGATAGATCTCAGCCAGCCACTGCTGACCTGTTATCAGGGGTTCCTCGGGGATCCATATTAGCTCCTTTGTTATTCAATATTTTCTTGCCCCTCTTCTGACCATAATTCAAGGCAAGGGATGTATGTGCCTAACCTTTTTGCTATCAAGTTTCAAGTTTATTAAAATTTGATGGTTCGCCTATTAAAACTAAGCGAATTACATAATAAAAGCATTATAGTATAGAACAATAAAACAAGTTGTCTTACATTAACAATTTTCAAGGTGCTACGACAGATTGACAATACAGACGAACTGTGAAACATTAGGAAAGAACATTAGGGGATAATAGTTACAAATTGTAGTTTCCTCAAGGGAAGAAAGGGGGATGAAGTGGGTAGGAACAAACGAGTAGGTTGGGGAAGATGTGTATGAAAGTATTGATTGTTTACATGTACTCCAAAGAGTTGTACTAAAGGTTAAATGAGGATTTGAAGAGATAAGTTTTTAGATTAGTTTTAAATAAATTGAGGTCTTTGATGTTTCTGATATATAGGGGGAGGGTATTCCAGATAAGAGGAGCCATAACTGAGAAGATGTCATGGCGTCTGGTTCCTATTATTTTCAATGAGGGAACCATTAACAGACCTTGAGTGTTGGACCGAAGTGAACATTTTGAAGTATGAGGGATTAAGAGCCGATCTATAAACTGTGGCTCGTTAGTATCTAATGTTTTAAATACCAATAATGCTATTTTGTATGTTGTGCGTTGATTAATGGGCAACCAGTGAGATTCAATGAGATAGGGAGTTACGTGATCGTATTTTTTTCCATGGATGCAGATGACAGTCAGATTTTTTGTCGTATCACCGACGTCTCCTCCATTAATGCTCTTCTCACCATACCTTCCCTATGTACTAACCCAACCTGCTTATTTTTTAATTTTATTTTATTTTTTTTTTTAATTGTATTTTTTTTTTTCTTTTTTTCCCCCTTTCCTATTGTTTCATGTGGATTGTTTACCCCAGTTTGTTTTTATTTTTAATTTTAAAGTAGTTAATTTTAATTACAATGTATTTGTGATTTTAGAAATTTAATATTATTTCTTTGTAAAACGCTTTGTATTCTGAAAAGCGTTTAATCAAATAATATAATAAACTTGAAACTTGAAACTCTTTGTGCTTGTCTGAGTCAAGTCTCCTGTTGACTTAAGGAGAATCTTCTTGCATTCAGTCTCTCCAATTGTGAATGTACAGTATTTATTTCCCCTGGTCTTTAAATATATTACTGTGAGGGAGTCTATAGGACGCTACCACTCCCCCATGCTGGATATGGCTCTTCCCTAGGAGGAGGTGACACAGGAGGGGCCAGAGCAAGGTTTAGAGGACCCAGGAGAGAAGAAGAAGAGTTAGGTTACCAGAAGTCCGATGACTTTTCAAAACCCTGCACTTTGTCTGGGTTTTGAAAAGCTTCCACCTTGGGTCCGCATCTGCACGCATGCCTGACATTATTGCGTTGCATCTGCGCACGCACAGATGCCGTCCCGATGTGGTCCCGAGGATGAAAACAGGTTAAGGAGTGGAAGCAGGGCTGGGGGCGGGGCTATGCCAGTAAAATCTGGTAACCCTAAGAAGAGTCATAAGAACATAAAAATTGCCGCTGTTGGGTCAGACCAGTGGTCCATCGTGCCCAGCAGTCCGCTCATGTGGCAGCCCTTGGTCAAAGACCAGCGCCCTAACTGAGACTAGCCTAACTGCGCACGTTCTGGTTCAGCAGGAACGTGTCTAACCTTGTCTTGAAACCCTGGAGGGTGTTTTCCCCTATGATAGGCTCTGGAAGAGCGTTCCAGTTTTCTACCACTCTCTGGGTGAAGAAGAACTTCTTTACGTTTGTACGGAATCTATCCCCTTTCAATTTTAGAGAGTGCCCTCTAGTTCTCCCTACCTAGGAGAGGGTCAACAACCTGCCCTTATCTACTAAGTCTATCCCTTTCAGTACCTTGAATGTTTCAATCATGTCCCCTCTCAATCTTCCTGTTTGAGGGAGAAAAGGCCCAGTTTCTTTAATCTTTCACTGTACGGCAACTCCTCCAACCCCTTAACCATCTTAGTCGCTCTTCTCTGGACCCTTTCGAGTAGTACCGTGTCCTTCTTCATTTACGGCGAACAGTGCTGGACACAGTACTCCAGGTGAGGGCGCACCATGGCCCAGTACAGCAGCCTGATAACCTTCTCTGATCTATTTGTGATCCCCTTCTTTATCATTCCTAGCATTCTGTTTGCCCTTTTTGCCGCCGCCGCACATTGCATGGACGGCTTCATCGACTTGTCGATCAGAACTCTCAAGTCTCTTTCCTGAGAGGTCTCTCCAAGTACCGCCCCGGACATCCTGTATTCGTGCATGAGATATTTGTTACCTACATACATCACTTTACACTTATCCACGTTGAACCTCATCTGCCATGTTGATGCCTATTCCTCGAGCCTGATTATGTCACGTTGCAGATCTTCGCAATCCCCCTGTGGTTTCACTACTCTGAATAACTTTGTATCGTCCGCAAATTTAATCACCTCACTCGTCCTACCAATATCTAGATTATTTATAAAGATGTTGAAGAGCACGGGTCCAAGCACCGAGTCCTGCGGCACCCCACTGGTGACGCTCTTCCAGTCCGAGTATTCTAACCACATGCCTCGACTGCAATCATTAGACATGCTTCTTGGCTGTGGTAAGCCAACTATTATGCTGAAGCCATGTTCTGGGGTCTGGCTGGGGCCTGACCTGGTTAACTGTCTAAAAACTGTTTGGGGCATGGTTAACTGCCTAAAAGTGTTTGGGGCGTGGCAGCCACTGGCCACGAACTACCTCTTGGGCCCTGTAGTCACAGGCCTGTTTCCAGGAATTTTGTTTTGACTACGAGACTATTTTTTCCCCATTTCACGGAGCCTGTGAAATAACAGGCTCAGGTTTTCTGCATTGTTAAAGAGCTGTGTTGCACTTTAGTGGTGTGTCTGGCTGTGTGATGCACAGACTTAACCTCAGAATCTGCTCAGGCAATCACAAGCACCTTTGCCTTCTGCTGATCCTCATTTCCTTACTTTTTCAGACACAGTTAAGACCTTGGGTGTAACCTTTGACATTAAAATGAGTTTCAAACCACAACCTGATCCAATGTATTCAATCTGTTTGGTCTAGGTAGGCCATGTGGTCTGTTTCAATGTATTCTCTGCTTTTAAGAACGTAGATCCATGCTTTAGTCATATCATACATGGACTATTACAATTTGTAATATGCTGGTCTTTCTCCTACTTCATTATAGAAGCTACAACTCGTTCAATCTACTTGGCCCATCGATTTGATGACGTTGCTGCTCGGATTAAATTAAAGCATTGGTTCCCCCTTTCTGCACTTATCACATACAAACTTTTGACTTTGGTTTATAAATCACGTTCTGAATCTGCGCCTTTGTATCTTAGTAAACTGATTATTCCATATATGCCTCTTCGGTCTCTTCGCTCTGCCGTCTGTAATTTGCTTTCTCTGCCCCCCCTCATTCGGAACTTCACTTCCTCGTGGCGCTTTACTTTCCATTACATGGCATGAGCTTCCTTTGTATATTAGGAATTTACCCACCGCTCAAAATGCATCTCTTTCTGCAGACCTTTGGCTCATAGTCCTATAAATGTCATTACTATTGTTTTTATTTGTATGTGTATATTTTTAAATGTCTCTTAGATCGTGATTTTATTTCCACATTTGCTCTGATGTAAACTACTGAGAAGCTTTCACAGGCCATATGGGGGTATATCAAGTAATGATATAGAAAAGAAAGATATCAGCCAAACTCCTGCTGTATGTCCCAAACAGATCCCTCCGCTCCCAGGAGGAAGTGCGTCGGAGTCTCAAACTAGAAAGTGCCAGACGAAGGTCATAATCTCACTTCTTTTTTTTTCTTTATATCAACTTTATTAATCCAGTCAACGGAGAGCAGAGATAACTATACATTACATTACCCACCGCAGAAAAGGTACAAAAGTACATATAGCTTAGAACAGAACCAAATGGTAAAAGGCATCAAGCCAGAGGGATCTTGGAGAATGGGCTTGACTAGTTGACTTTGCCGTACTCTCACTTCTTACCAAATCACTGGAATCAGCTACCTCCTAACATCAAATCTCTTAATGTGCCTCTGAGCTTTAGAAAAGCAATAAAAAACGACCTCTTCACCTGACTCCTCAGGACAAGTTAGCATTCAGACGGTTACTCCCAAACCACAGTATTCTTGGCAGCTAGGCTTCAATGCAAAAAAATGCAAGATAATGCACCTGGACAAGAGAAACCCGTGTAGAACTTATGTACTAAATGGTGAGACCTTGGTTAGGACCACGGCGGAACGCGATCTAGGGGTGATCATTAGTGAGGACATGAAGGTTGCCAATCAAGTGGAGAAGGCTTCCTCCAGGGCAAGACAAATGATGGGGTGTATCCGCAGAGGTTTCGTCAGCAGGAGACCTGAAGTTATGATGCCGTTGTACAGAGCCATGGTGAGGCCTCACTTGGAGTACTGCGTTCAGTTTTGGAGACCACACTACCGAAAGGACGTGCTGAGGATCGAGTCGGTTCAGCGAACGGCCACCAGGATGGTCTTGGGGCTCAAGGATCTCAAGTATGAAGAAAGACTAAAGAAGTTGCGGCTGTACTCACTTGAGGAAAGAAGAGAACGGGGAGATATGATTGAAACATATAAGTACATCACGGGACGCATTGAGTCAGAAGATGATATCTTCTGGCTCATAGGACTCTCAACCACCAGAGGGCATCCGCTGAAAATCAGGGGAGGGAAGTTTCATGCGACTCCAGGAAGTACTTCTTCACCGAAAGAGTAGTGGATCTTTGGAACAGACTCCCACTCCAGGTGATAAAGGCCAGCAGCGTGACGGATTTTAAGAGAAAATGGGATACTCACGTGGGATCTTTAAGGGAGTAAATTCAGGGGAGGGGATACTTGGAATGGGCAGACTTGGTGGGCTACAGCCCTTTTCTGCTGCTTTTTTCTATGTTTCTTAATAGATGTTCAACCGACTCTCTCCCTGGGTACACACTGACTCTCTTCCTGTGCTTGCTTCAGGCTCAAAGTGTCTGCTAATCCAGAACAACTGAACTAGACTCATCTCACTGTACCCTAATGTAAAGAATGACACAGGGACAAATTTGTCCCCGTCCCGTCCCCGTCAGTTTTGCTGCTGTCACTGTCCCTGCCCCATTCCTGTAAGCTCTGCCTTAACCGCACAAGCCTTGAACACTTATGATGTTAAAGTGTTTGAGGCTTGTGCGGATGAGGACGGAGCTTAGGCATTGGTGGAATGAGGCATTATGACATCACAATCTGAGCTCTAGAATGTTGCCACTTAGGATTTTAAAGCGTTTGAGGCTTGTGTAGATGAGGGCAGAGCTTAGGCATTGGTGGAATGAGGCATTATGACATCACAATCTGAGCTCTAGAATGTTGCCACTTAGGATTTTAAAGCGTTTGAGGCTTGTGTAGATGAGGACGGAGCTTAGGCATTGGTGGAATGAGGCATTATGACATCACAATCTGAGCTCTAGAATGTTGCCACTTAGGATTTTAAAGCGTTTGAGGCTTGTGTAGATGAGGGCGGACCTTAGGCATTGGTGGAATGAGGCATTATGACATCACAATCTGAGCTCTAGAATGTTGCCACTTAGGATTTTAAAGCGTTTGAGGCTTGTGTAGATGAGGGCAGAGCTTAGGCATTGGTGGAATGAGGCATTATGACATCACAATCTGAGCTCTAGAATGTTGCCACTTAGGATTTTAAAGCGTTTGAGGCTTGTGTAGATGAGGACGGAGCTTAGGCATTGGTGGAATGAGGCATTATGACATCACAATCTGAGCTCTAGAATGTTGCCACTTAGGATTTTAAAGCGTTTGAGGCTTGTGTAGATGAGGGCAGAGCTTGTATACATAGGAGGCCTCCAGGTAGCATATGGGTGAGGTGCAGAGTTACATGGTTAGAATACAAAAAGTTACAGACGTTTCTCCAAACCATAGTGCTCACACCTAAGCACATACACGCATTTCTATCCTGCTATGCTAACAGGCGACTGTGTTCCTTGATTGGTTGGGCTCCTAGTTCTGGATGTACAGTTGTAGAGTACCTCCTGTCTGCTGTCTTTGTTGGAGTGCATTTTGAGAGTATCTGGAGTAACAGTGCTCTTTCCTTTCCTACTAGTGCAACTTTGATCCAAACACTGGGGAACCCCAGGATGAATTAATCCCCGAAGCTGTCCAGTTCTGCCAGAAGCTAGGCAGTAGGGCCACACGAGTGTCTGAGGTGATCAACTCAAAGGACTCGGCCGTCTACAAAGCCATCCAGGAGGGGATAGAACGCGTGAATAAAAGGGCCGAGTCCAACGCCCACCGAGTGCAAAAATGGACTATCCTAGACAAAGATTTCTCCATTTATGGAGGGGAGCTGGGTGAGTATTTGCTGCGATCAAGATTCTAAATGATTTATGTAGAGTTAACAAGGTAAATTGTTTGGCTTGAATATCTCAGGTGATGACAACTCCATGTCCACCCAATAATTATCCAGATAGACGTGGGAAGAGTTGGAAGCATTCTGGGGGTGCTATGAGAGAAATTCTATCATGGTGAATCTAATTTTAGTCACCAATAAGATGTGAAAGTGTGTGGTGCAGTGGTTAGAGCTACAGCCTTGGCACCCAGAGGTTGTGGGTTCAAATCCTCGTGACCCTGGGTAAGTCACTTAATCCCCATTGCCACCAGGAGAGTTAGGGAAAAATGCTTGAGTACCTGAATAATTTCTAATCCGCATAGAATTGTAGGACATGCGGAATATAAATTATTTTTTTAAAAAGATGTCTATTTGTAACCTACTGTAGTCTATAAAGAAGACGCCCACTTTTCTTTCTAGAAGATTAGCACAGTATGTGTAAGTTACGTGTTTCTATTATGTAGGTGGGCCAGTTACCTCAGCCATAGATCTGGTGTAAATGTTTGTGCCTCATATTCTATCATTTTAAGTGTGCAACTGAGCAGTGGCATAGCAACTGTGTGAGGCATCGGGGGGGGGGGGGGGTTGGGTGCCCCACCATCGCCCTATTCTCTCTGTAATTAGAGAGGAGTGAGATCTAGGACCGCTTTATCCACCTATAGGGCCCTGAGAAAATGTCTGTCAATGCCTCTTCCCCCCCCCTACCCACCACGAAGTCTGGTAGCGCTCTTCCCCTTCCTCCTCCCTTCCCCGTGGAGTGGCACAGCTTCCTTAATTCCTGCCCTTCTGTATCCATGTCTCTCCCCCATATTCAATTCTCCCCCCTCTCTTTCCTTTCTGCTACTGACAGCGATAGGCTGCTCATCACATCACAGAAATAGACCCCGTACTCCTTGGTTACTGGTATGAAATATATTTATTAGCAATAAATGAAAGTTAGCAAAAGCAGCACTCAGGACTTAGGATTCATCTCTTCCTTTCTCCCTCCCTCCTCTCTCATTTGCTAGCCAGCATAACATTTATACACTTTTACTCAGTAGTCCCAGATACAGATTACACAATTGCTTTTCTATTGGCTATATGGTGTAAACAGTAATCATGAAGCCTTATTACATTACATTACATTAGGGATTTCTATTCCGCCTGTGCCTTGCGGTTCTAGGCGGATTACAATATAGAAAATATCTGGGACATTCCAGTAGAGTTACATTTCAGGATAAGAGTAAGTTACAGGAACAGTAATGAGTTATTATACTACAATATCACAGAAGATAATACTTATTACAGAAGATATTACATATAATAGAAGATAATGCATTTTACAGAGGTAATACATGTCAACTCGATCGGTTAAATCGGGTGTAGTGTAGAAGAAATTACAGTACATTCTAGATCGCAGATAAAAAGATGATATAGGTGGGTATTTCCGAAGTCGTTGATTGGGAGCTCATTGGGTGGTGGTTAGAGTGATGGGAGATATTTTTTGAACAGTAATGTTTTTATTTCTTTGCGGAACTCTTTTATGTCTGTTGTTTTGGTCAGTAATTTTGAGATGTCAGAGTCTATTTTAGCTGCCTGTGTCCCCAGGAGGTTGAAACGTGATGTCACCTGGTGCCAAAACTGACCTTCCTATATTTCCCTGACAAGTGCATTTCCAATACTAAGGCTAATAACTCCAGAGAACAGACCCCCCACCTTCCTGAGTTACGCTGTTCTTGCTAGAAGAACATCATATCATGTCCCAAAACATTAATGCCAAGGTCAGGACTGCTGGTTTCTGGAGCAAAGGTGAATCTCTCTCTTTTGCTGACAGAGAGAAAAATGACTGCTTAGAAGTCTGAATTCATATGCACACTACTCAAGGACCAATATCTCTCTCTGGTCTACCTCCCTCTGGTCCCCTAATCTTGTTCCTCCCCCCCCCCCCCTTCATGGATTTTGCATATTGCTACTGCTTGGATTTTGGCCAGAACGGGCTACTGGGCTTGATGGACCTAGTAAGGCTATTCTTATGTACTTTGGAACCTGTTTTTATGCTTTCTTCCTCGCTTTTGAAATGAAGCTTTGGCTGTCTCGAGGGAATGATCAGGAGAAACGTCAGAAGAGTAAGCTGGTCTCTCCACAGCAGGGGAGGTGCTTCTGGCAGAGGGTAGAAGTCAGGAAGGGATGTCCTTGCCATGTCTCGGGGGTTCTTTCTGATCCTAGCAGATCTTTCCTGATTTGTTCTTCTTTCTTCATGCAGGTCCAACCATGAAATTGAAGCGTCATCTTGTGTTACAGCGCTATCAGGAGAAGATCGATGCCTTCTACAAATTATGATGTATTAGGTTGAGAAGTGAAACAGGATGCGTGCAAATAAAGCATTTTGCTTTTCACAATATTTCACAGATATGGAAGCAAGAGGGACAAACCTACAGTATTTGTGGTTCTTGTGCACGCTGTGACTTTCTGGGCATTTGGTCTCCAGCTTCTTTTTTTTATTATTATTATTATTTTTTTTTTTTTAATTTCTTTATTCAAGTTTCAAGTTTATTTACATTTGATGGATCGCTTATTACAATATCTAAGCGATGTACAAATTAAAAACCAACAGATTTTGGTATTACATTTAATATGATGGGACAAGACATTAGACAGAGGATTTGGACATACATGAATGAGTAGGTAAAAGGGGAAAAAGTTACAATTGTAATATTTAGTGAAATTACATAAAAAGGGAAGCACATTAGGTAAAAAATGGAATAGATATATTAGAAATTTTAGTTAATTATTAAAATAATGCAGGGAATTGGAATATGTTTATCATAAATCAAATGCATCTTGAAATAAATATGTTTTTAAAATTTTTTTAAAAGAAGTGATATCTTTTTCAAGTTTAATAAAATTTGGAAGGGCATTCCACAAGGAAGGTGCCACTACTGAGAACATATCATTTCGTCTTGTGCCGATAACCCTCAAAGACGGGACTGAAAGCAGATTTAATGAAGACGATCGTAGAGAGCGAGAAGAATTATATGGGACAATCATTTTTGATATGAATTGAGGCTCATTAAAGATTAATGTTTTATAAACCAAGAATATAACTTTAAATGTGATTCGATGAGAGATAGGGAGCCAGTGTGATTCATTTTCATTTTATAACTTACATCAAGTGTACAGTAAATATCAAACAATTATAGTACAACATCACTTGAAAATCTACAATATCCTACAACAAGAAGATTTAACCCCCACCCCCCTCCCAAATTAAAATACAACTAAAATATACCACATGAAAATAATATCTTATGTCATTCATATATATATTAATATTGGAAAACCAAGAATTGCCCCACCCCAAACCCACATGTGTATTAAAATTGGGAAAAGTGTAAATTATTCATCATAATAATTTAATAATGGTCCCCACACATCCTTAAATTTATTATAATAACCTTTTTGAACTGCCAATGCTCTTTCCATTTTCTACACGTGACAAACTGAATTCCACCAGAAACAATAATTCAGCCTTCTACAGTCCTTCCAATTATATGTTATTTGTTGGATGGCAACTCCTGTCAATATCATCAAAAGCTTGTTGTTATTAGCAGATATTTGACTTTTAGCTCTCATAGACATGCCAAATAAAATTGTGTCATATGACAGAGCTACATGATTCTCTAACAAGCAATTTATTTGATCCCAAATAGACTGCCAAAAAGCCTTAATGAATGGACAATAAAACAATAAATGATCTAAAGTTCCAGCTTCGAGATGACAAATGCCAACATCTATTAGATTTAGAGCAATCCAATTTTTGTAAACGAACAGGGGTCCAGAGTGCAACAGGAAATACCATGTTTGTCTCATCCTCCAAGACCAAATACGTGTCCATTGAGATGCATTAATTTGATGCTTAATCTCAATACTTCAAATATCTCTAAGTCCAGTTTTTGGTTCCTTATTTAAATAATTTATACCACTGTGCGGCCTGGTGTCCCAGGAAGTCTAAAGCACTGGTAACACGCTGGGGAAGTCGCCGGGACTTCCCCAGCGTGTTACCAGTGCTTTAGATTTTTCAGCGTGTCTCACCGCTATTTGTCCAAGGCTATCCTTTTGATAAGTTTTCCTTTTATCAAAAGTGGACCCCTGATGAAGATTATACGAAACACGGACCGTGTTGGGTCCCTTGCCTGGTAAAAGGTTTTTAACCAATGTTTTACTTGTTATAAATAAAGTCAGCCTGCATCGTGTACCAAGTCTGCAGTTTTTGGTTTGTTTGTTCTGGATTGTTGGTTACTGCAGACAGTTGGACCTCAGGTTTTTCCTTTTTGGTTTGGTTTGCTGTTCTGTCCCAGGAAGTCTGCCTGAAAGCATAAGAAATCTGAACTAAATTGATTATTAAGAGATTTCCATTCAGGGAACCCTGCCTGAATAGCCTGTTTCAGTTGCAACCACTTATAGCTTTGTTTTTTATCAAGACCAAATTTAAGCTGTAACTGTGAAAAATCCAGCAGTTTACCATTAGATATAACATCATTTAAGGTTCTTATACCTGCTTTAATCCAGTCCTTCCAGACAATCTTAAAACCGCCTATTTGGATCCTGGAGTTTAGCCAGATATTTTGATATGTAGATTTTTGAATTGGAAGAGGTGTTAAATTATTAATATATCGTAAAGTTTTCCATGTGTCCATTAATATTCTATTGTTTTTCCGTATTCTAGGCATTTTTATGCTGAGAAGATGACGAAGTCTAATGGGAAACATGAGCTGCCATTCCAATCATAACCAATCAGGTAGCATATCCATGAGCTCTGGGAGGACCCAATTCATACCCTGACGCATAATAAAGGATTGATGATACCTATAAAAATTTGGAAAATTTACCCACCCTCCACAATTGGCTTTTGTAAGGTCACTAAGGTAATTCTTGCATTTTTACCCAGCCAAATAAACTTAATCAAAATACTATTCAACTTTTTATAAAAAGACCCCTGAAAAAAAACTGGTATCATCCCCATTTGGTAACAAACAACAGACAATATCATCATCTTAACAGTTTGGACTCTTCCCCACCAAGACAGATGCAACGGATTCCATTGTTCACATAACTCTGTTACTTTTTGTAATAAAGTTTTTCATTCACTTTCATTGTCTCTTCAAATGTATTTTTTATCCAAATTCCTAGATATTTTATTCCTTCCTCCTTCCAAATAAAAGGAAAAGAATCGAATAAACCTTTTGTACAATGCACATTTAAGGGAAGAACTTCTGACTTAGTCCAATTTATTTTATATCCTGAAATTTTCCCAAATTTCTCAATCAAATCAAGCAAACATGGAATGGTTGTTTCAGGATTCCTCAAATGAAGCAGTATATCATCTGCATAAGCAGAGACCTAGTATTCCTTTCCAGAATGTGGAATACCCTGTATCTCCTTTACCTGTTGAATCTATATATATAAAATCGGAGGTATATATGTGTGTGTGTATGTGTGTATGTGCCGCGATCACGCAAAAACGGCTTGACCGATTTGAACAAAACTTGGTATGCAGATCCCTCACTACCTGGGATGATATGTTCTGGGGGTCTCGCAGCCCACCTGCACACGTGGGCGGAGCTACAAATAGAAAATCAGATTTCACCCATTCATGTCAATGGAAAAAATGTAAAAAGCTGCCATTAAGTTTAAGTTTATTAGGATTTTATATACCGCCTATCAAGGTTTTCTAAGCGGTTTTACAATCAGGTACTCAAGCATTTTCCCTATCTGTCCCGGCGGGCTCACAATCTCTCTAACGTACCTGGGGCTCTGGAGGATTAAGTGACTTGCCCAGGGTCATAAGGAGCAGCGTGGGGTTTGAACCCACAACCCCAGGGTGCTGAGGCTGTAGCTTCAACCACCGCGCCACACACTCCTCCATTCTCACAGTAATTCAAAAACGGCTTGACCGATTTGAACGATGGGGGTCTCGCGGCCCACCTGCACACGTGGGCGAAGCTACAAACAGAAAATCAGATTTCACTCATTCATGTCAATGGAAAAAATGTAAAACAACTGCCAACGCAAAAACGGCTTGCCCGATTTGAACGAAACTTGGTATGCAGATCCCTCACTACCTGGGGTGATATGTTCTGGGGGTCTCGCGGCCCACCTGCACAGGTGGGCGGAGCTACAAACAGAAAATCAGATTTCACCCATTCATGTCAATGGAAAAAATGTAAAACAGCTGCCAACGCAAAAACGGCTTGCCCGATTTGAAAGAAACTTGGTATGCAGATCCCTCACTACCTGGGGTGATATGTTCTGGGCGTCTCGTGGCCCACCTGCACACGTGGGCGGAGCTACAAACAGAAAATCAGATTTCACCCATTCATGTCAATGGAAAAAATGTAAAACAGCTGCCAACGCAAAAACGGCTTGCCCGATTTGAACGAAACTTGGTTTGCAGATCCCTCACTACCTGTGGTGATATGTTCTGGGGGTCTCGCGGCCCACCTGCACACATGGGCGGAGCTACAAACAGAAAATCTGATTTCACCCATTTAAGTCAATGGAAAAAATGTAAAAAGCTGTGGGATCTCCAGTTATTTTACTTAGCAACCTTGACCCACCAAAACTTTGCAATGGCACAAGGCTTTGTGTAAAGAGGTTACTGGCCAATGTAATTGAAGAGACTATCTTAACCGGAAAGGGACAAGGTGAAACCGTATTTATCCCGCGGATACCACTTATTCCAACAGATCTTCCTTTTCAGCTTAAGAGATTGCAAATTCCAGTGAGACTTGCATTCTCTATCACAATCAACAAATCACAGGGACAGACTATTACATACTGTGGAGTGGATTTAAGATCCCCCTGTTTTTCCCATGGACAACTCTATGTTGCTTGCTCAAGGGTGGGTTCATCCAAGAATGTATATGTTCTTGCTCCTGGAGGTGAAACTAAAAATGTTGTTTATAATCAAGTTTTGTGTTAGTTGTATTGTATTCATTTTGTCAAATATTTCACTTTATAATTTGAATATTGTACTTTTTATAAAGCTGTAAAAAAATAATTTCATTCACCACTATAAAGTATCTTTATTTGAATCCATTTACAGTGTTATTGCTATAATTAAATACCCGTGCAACGCCGGGGCATCAGCTAGTAGTGAATAAATACGGATCAGCAGTCCGTTATTGTTTAGACCAGGGGTAGGCAATGCCGGTCCTCGATATCCACAATAATTATGCATGGTAATCCAAATATACTTCTATCTGGGGTTATCTATATCTAACCTGTTCTAAAATTGCAAAATATCTTGAAAAAAATGCACCTCTCAATATATCTTTCTAATTAAATTCACTACAAGATCATATCTCTTTTAGGGTAATTGTTTGAAGTACCTGGATGTAAACCGCTTTGAGTGTGGCTATAAAAGTTCAAAAAAGGTAGTATATAAGTCCAAATTTATTAAAATCTTATTATCCCCCTCCATGGACATTCCTTCTGGGTGGCTTACAAGTCCCAATCCCTTTCCCTGATGTCCTAATGCCTGGCAGAAACCCAAAGAGTAGCAACATTCCAGAGCTGAGATTGTGATGTCACAATGCCTCATTCCACCAATGCCTAAGAGCCAACCTAAGCAGTGAGGTCACCAAGACTTCAGTGTCCTATACTTGGCTCACATAAGAACATGAGAGCTGCCATACTAGGACAGACCAAAGGTCCATCAAGTCCAGTATCCTGTTTCCAACAGTGGCCAACTCAGGTGACAAGTACCTGGCAGAAACCCAAATAAGATCCCAGTGCAAGCAGTAGCTTCCCCCATGTCTGTCTCAATAAACTGTGGACTTTTCCTCCAGAAACTTGTCAAACCTTTCTTAAACCTAGCTATGCTAACCACTGTAACCACATCCTCTGGCAATAAGTTCCAGAGCTTAACTAATCTCCGAGTGAAAAAAATATTTCCTCCTATTTATTGTCCCTTGGTCTTCGTACTTCTTACCTGTTCTCAGGATTTTGTACATCGCCCCTCGGCCCCCTTTATCATTTTGGTCACGTGTCTTTGAACTTTTTCTAATTCCGCTATATCTTTTTTGAGATACAGTGACCAGAACTGAATGTAGTATTCAAAGTGAGATCAAAAAACAGCAAGGGAATATATTTATCCAAGGTGATGCTTATAAATCACTGTTGTACTAATCACCTTTGTTTTACTTCAAACTCTGATTACAACACAAGCTGATGTGGTTAAATGAACACTCAGACCCGCAGCTGAGGTCCGGTGAAACAAGTTCACGGAGCAGCTGTTAAGGAGACCATCATTGCTGCTCCGGGCTCCTCCGTTTATTCACAATACCGACCCCCCCAACCTAGGTTTCACCCGCTGGCTTCTTCAGGAGGGGTACTACAATTACAAGATGACTCAAATCAACACTACACCACACAGCTTGCTAACTTAATAAACAATACATTTTGAAATACTCAATATAAACACTCTCTCTGCAACTTACCGGCACAAACACTCCATACTGCTCACACACGCACTGCTGACAAGAGGAACTTCCCAGCAGGCCACGCTTTAAATACACTCCCCTTTTGCTACCTGCTATGTCATCACTCCTTACATCATGAGTGAAAGGTTATAATTGAAACTAATTGTTTGTCATCTGCAGTAATATATTGTATTATTTGCCCTTGTAGGCTATATTATATAGGACATACTTGGCGTGCTATTAAAATTCGCATTGCCGAACATTTGAGCAACATAAGATGCAAACGTGTTACTGCCCCCCTAGTTAGCCATTGGATTGAACAACAGCACTCCATTGAGGAATTACAATATACTGTTCTTATGTGTGCTCATAAAAAATCCGGAAATATTACCCAACATCTTCTCTACTTAGAGCAGAAGTTTATATTCCAATGGCATACCTTGGCCCCCGCAGGATTAAATAATGATATTGAATGGTTTCAACTATAACCTTTCACTCATGATGTAAGGAGTGATGACATAGCAGGTAGCAAAAGGGGAGTGTATTTAAAGCGTGGCCTGCTGGGAAGTTCCTCTTGTCAGCAGTGCGTGTGTGAGCAGTATGGAGTGTTTGTGCCGGTAAGTTGCAGAGAGAGTGTTTATATTGAGTATTTCAAAATGTAGTGTTTATTAAGTTAGCAAGCTGTGTGGTGTAGTGTTGATTTGAGTCATCTTGTAATTGTAGTACCCCTCCTGAAGAAGCCAGCGGGTGAAACCTAGGTTGGGGGGTCGGTATTGTGAATAAACGGAGGAGCCCGGAGCAGTTATGTGTACCATCCACACCATTCAAAGTTAAGTCGCTGTTAAATTTATTATTTTATTTTCTTCAAGTTTATGTGTGGTTATTTAGTCTTTGTTTGGTGGAGGAGACTGTGAACAACAATGATGGTCTCCTTAACAGCTGCTCCGTGAACTTGTTTCACCGGACCTCAGCTGCGGGTCTGAGTGTTCATTTAACCACATCAGCTTGTGTTGTAATCAGAGTTTGAAGTAAAACAAAGGTGATTAGTACAACAGTATTCAAGGTGAGGTCATACCATGCAGTAATAAAGATATAGAAACATAGAAAGATGATGGCAGATAAGGTCTACAGCCCATCAAGTCTGCCCACACTATTGACCCACCCTTTTAAGTCTACTGGCCCCTTTAAGTCTTGGACCCCTTAGGAAGCTGGTTATCTGCAGTGCAACGGGTCCCATCGGGCTTGGGCTGTTTGACACTGATTGATATTTTCCCCAAGTTCTTTTATTAATGGGTGATCATCATAATTTGTATTATGTATAGTCGGATCACTAGCACTTTTGTGAGAGATGTTTCAGGATCAGTGATTGAAATCTGGAACCTTTAAGCCTTGGTTTGAGTTCATGCAATCCTTTTTCTCTATATTAATTCTGCTTGCTGTATATCAACAGTGGGATGGTGTGTAATTATAAAAGTTTGCCATCAATTGTTCCAAAGACTGCCTATAGGGGGCACTCTGAGCCCAATAGCTATAGAGATATTTATTTATTTATTTATTTGATTTGATTTCTATCCCGTTGTCCCCAAAGAGCTCAGAACGGGTTTACAGGTTAAACAAACACCATTTCAGTACAAGATTACAATGCAAGTTTTTATCCTAAGTTGGCACATGTTAGGTGTCTGATATTAATATACATCATATACAGTTTACCGGTTAGATTTGCCATAGTTACAGTGCAAGGGTTTACAAAGTAAGTTATCCTTATGTGACACATACTAGTTCAATTACCAATATACTGTACATTTCTTTATAGTCCATGGATCAAGGGCAAGGGGATTAGATAAAGAGGTATGTTTTTATTGCTTTTCTAAAGTTGAGGAGTCCTTCAAGAGATCTGATCTGCGATGGCAGTCGATTCCAGTAGCTCGGTATGAAGTGGGAGTAGGACAGTTGTTTGGCAGTTTGTAGTTACGACCAGGGGACGTTTTGAGGTGTATTTCATCCTGGGAGTGGAAGGACTGGTGAGGCAAATACGGAGGAAGTTTAGCCATTACATAGCCCGGTGCCAGGTCATGCATGGATTTGAACGCTAGCATCAGTCCCATGAAGACACAACGTTTGGCTACAGGTAGCCAGTGAGCTGGTGCTAGAGCCTGGGAGACAGGGTCACGGGCACAAAGGTTTTTAAGAAGCCTGAGTGCCGTGTTTTGAACACACTGGAGCCATCGTACATTCTTGGCCATGAGACCATTGAATAGCGCATTGCAGTAATCCATGCGGGAGAGTACTAAGGCATAGAGTGGTTGGGCAAAGTCAGATTCTGAAAAGTAGTTCCTTATTTTTAGGAGTTGTTGTAGGTAGTAAAATGAGGAAGATACCACCTGAGAGAGATGGTCGGAGAGCAACAGATTGCAGTCAAGGAGTATTCCTAGGCTGTGCACTTGGGGGCTCATAATTTTAAAAAAATGTACAAAAAGTGGCCTAAGTCGGTACTTGGATGATCAAAAAGACAGATCATCCAAGTACCGATAATCAAAACTGGTTTTAGACGTGTCCAAAACCAGCTTAGGCCTTTATCTTGCCTCTGAACGCCTAGAGCGAAAAGAGGCGTTTTTGAAAGAGGGCGGGAGGTGGGCTGACCTAGACTTAGTCATCTGGCAGCCATAACCAAAAAGGGATGACAGGTTGCCAGACGCAACTTATATGTTTTGACTTAGACCAAGTCATAACAGGTATAAGTTCCAAATTGGGCCACTGAGCTGATCACGGCTGCCGCGATATGCTCAGTAGCCCAGGCAACCTATCTCCTCGCACCAGTAACGATCACGGCAAGAGAGATCCCTCCTAGCCTCCCTGGTAGGAGAGATGCCCAATCTCTCCTGCCAGACACCCCCTCCCCCCAACACCTGTGTTTATAAGAATCTGAGTCGGGATGGCACGTGTTGATTCTCAAGAGGGAGCTGATCTGGAAAAAGCTTAAGGGCGAAACATGTTGGCCAGTCCCTTCCCAGCACAAGACTAATGCATTGACGGCACAAGCCAGAGTAAACGGCTTTAAGCTAAGTTATTTGGTTTTCTCACATGAATTATTATAGCTAACCGAAGAGGTAGCATTTTAAAAGAGTGAATTTGATTACAAAAAGCAAAAAATAAATAATATTTATAAAAATAAGTTAAAAAGTATAAAAGCAGATTGGATGATGAGTATATAAGCATAAGAACATAAGAATTGCCGCTGCTGGGTCAGACCAATCGTGCCCAGTAGTCCGCTCACGTGGCAGCCCCTAGGTCAAAGACCAGTGCTCTAAATAAGTCCAGCCTCACCTGCGTACATTCCAGTTTAGTGTCTAACTTTGTCTTGAATCCCTGGAGGGTGTTTTCCCCTACAACAGATTCTGGAAGAGTGTTCCAGTTTTCTACCACTCTCTGGGTGAAGAAGAACTTCCTTACGTTCTTACGGAATCTATCCCCTTTTAACTTTAGAGAGTGCCCTCTCGTTTTCCCTACCTTGGAGAGGGTGAACAACCTGCCTTATCTACTAAGTCTATTCCCTTCACTACTTTGAATGTTTTGATCATGTCCCCTCTCAGCCTTCTCTTTTCGAGGGAGAAGAAGCCCAGTTTCTCTAATCTCTTGCTGTACGGCAATTCCTCCAGCCCCTTAACCATTTTAGTTGCACTTCTCTGGACCCTTTCGAGTAGTACCTTGTCCTTCTTCATGTACGGCGACTAGTGCTGGATGCAGTACTCCAGGTGAGGGCGCACCATGGCCCGGTACAGCAGCATGATAACCTTCTCCGATCTGTTCATGAATCTCTTCTTAATCATTCCTAGCATTCTTTTTGCCGCCGCTGCCGCACATTGCGCAGAAGGCTTCATCGACTTGTCGATCATAACTCCCAAGTCTCTTTCCTGTATTCGTGCATGAGATTTTTGTTCCCTACATGCATCACTTTACACTTATCCACGTTGAACCTCATTTGCCATGTCGATGCCCATTTCTCAAGCTTGATTATATCACGTTGCAGATCTTCGCAATCCCCCTGTGTCTTCACTACTCTGAATAACTTCGTATCATATGCCGTGAGTAATACATGCAACCGATTGAAGTATCATATGGCTTTAGAGTGAAAAAATTAAGTGATTTGATATAGGTTTGAGGGGCTGCCATAAAGGATTAGAGTATCTAGAACAGAAGATCGTGAGATTTCATTTTTCTTCAGTTATCATCAGAATTCAGACGCCTGAGGCAGGCCCTTTGGGGCCAAACACGATTGTGTCGAGTCATTTCAATCAATAAAGGAGACTGAATATCGATTAGTCACCTTTGTTGTTTTTTCTCTGCTTTCACAATTTATTTTTCCCATGAATGGTCACGCACTAATTTCCCAATTATGTAGGCGGTCGGTCAGCTGCGCCAATGCACACGTGCCTACTGTCCACTTCCAAGCATGCCCTTCACATTAAAAAAGAAAAACTCTTTTGTAGCATGTGAGAAGCGCACACTGATCCCAGAACCACCGCGGGATGCCCGAGTGTAGCCCATGATGGTGCCTTTTTAACCTGTGATAAGCATATGTTGGGGCTTAACACAGCTTAGTAAAAGGACCCCATAATTTGCATGCAAAAAAGTCTTCACAAACAAAGCAGAGTATTCTGTTTGTTGCTTCAAACCCATGGGTTTGATGGTGTTCAGCTCAGTAATAATTTGTTGTTCAGTTCTAATAAGTAGCTGGTCTATATTATTTCCCGTTCATGAAAACTCTATGAAAGAATGTGCCTTAAACTTAGAAAGTCCATCCAAAGGTTTGTTCTGGATCTGTCTCTTCTATGTCTCAGTTAATCTTATCCTGAATTCATGTTTAGTCTTGCCTACATACAAACACCTTACAAGGCCGGATTGCTGCATTAACACATTTTTCACTCCCACAAGTCGAGAGGTGCTTGAGGCTGTATGTGTACCCATTGCTGGATGTGTGTAAGACCTAATTCCAAGGGGCAAATTGATAGTAATTAGCTCTTAAGAAATAGTCTAAGAAATCCTGGGAGGGTAACCTACCAATTACAACACTGGAAAATAATAATAAAAATTAAACATTACCATAGTTTAACACAGTGTTCTTCAACCGCCGGTCCACTGTGCGATCAACGCGGCGTCTTCAGGCTGGCTTCCTGAGTGCTGCAGTGCACAAAGCTGTGGGAAAAGGCTCCTACCTGTGGCTTGCGCCTGACCCGAAAGCCTTCTCTCTGATGTCACAACGTCAGAGGGAAGGCTTCCAGATGAGGCGCGGGATGTGCGTGAGGAGCCGCTGCCCACAGCTTTGTGCAATGCAGCACTCAGGAAGCCAGCCTGAAGATGCCGCATTGATCGTACTGTGGACCGGCATGAAGATAACACCGGGGAGCAGGCCAGAAGGCAAGGCACATGGAGGGAGAGAAACAACAACGGTAGGGGGAATGTTTTTGTTTTTTTATTTAGTGATTGATTTACATCTGCTGTCTGATCAGGAAGAAATGCATTTGTTTCTTTTCCTCTGGGCTTGTAGTGCTTGCAGAATCTTGCATCTTTGAGTTTTTGGTCCTGCATTTGCATGGGGTTATCTGTTTTCTGGTAGGAATGAATGTTGAAAAGCATATAGTGTGCTTTATGTATTTTAATTTTGTGGTTAACCATTATGTGTTATTAATACAATTGTGTGTGTGTGTATATATATATGAAAAATGAATGGAAAAAATTGTGTTACAATTAGTACTATTATGGGGGCGGGGTCTGGGGCGGAGACTGGGTGGAGATGGGCACGACTTAGCCCAGTGTTCTTCAACTGCTGCTCCGCGGACCGGTGCCGGTCCACAAAATAATTATTTTCGCCAGTACATAGGTGTCAAAAAGTTGGAGAACACTGATTTAACATATAACTAGCAATCTTAAGGGACCTTAGTGTATATTTTCCAACTCCAGTAACAACAAAGAAATCACCAATATTAGGATGCAGGCAGCAGCCCAGCAGCAAGATGGGGGCTATGTAGTCTTTTGCACTATGTGTCACATGTTTGATTATCTCCCAATTGATGAGAGGTCATATGTGTGTGCACGGTGCAAAGAGCTCCTGGCACTCAGGAAACAGGCCCGATCGCCTGAGGCTAGAGTAGCAGACTTGGAGGAGCTGAGGGAAACGGAGGTTCCTAGAGGAGACCTACAAGGATGTTGTAGAAACATCCCACCTCCAATTTGGCAGGCTTTGTGCTGCCTTGGAGGAAGGAGTTTTTCTTAAAGGACAGCATCACTGGTGAAGTAGAAGGTAATCCTATAGCCAGGACCTGCTCACGAGTACATAAAATGTCCTCTCGCACCGAGGATGTTCATAGCTGGGTGGCTGATGGATGTGAGTATCATATGGTCATTTGCCTGCCTGGTGCAAAGGTAGCACACCTTACACGTCACCTAGATAAAGCTTTAGTCAGTGCTGGGGAGAGACCTGCTGCTGGGTACCAATGACATAGAGAAATTCAGTAGAGAGGTTCTGGAAGCCAAATTTAGACTCTTAGGTAGGAAGTTAAAATTCAGAACCTCCATGGTAGCATTTTCAGAAGAGCTCCCTGTTCCACGTGCAAAACCCAAGAGACAGGCAAAGCTCCAGAGTAGAGAATGACACGGGGACAAATTTTTCCCCCTTCCCCGCAGTAACTCATTTTCTCATCCCGTCCCCATGAATTCTTTTCCTGCCCCATTCCTGCAAGCTCTGTCCTCATCTGCACAATCATAAGTGTTTGAAGTTTGTGCGGTTAAGGCTGAGCTTAAAGGAATGGGGCAGAGACAGTGACAAAACTCGAGGAAGCAGGACGGGAAAATTGAGTTCCTGTGTCATTTTCTACTCCAGAGACTCAATGCATGGATGAGGTAAAGGTGCAGGGAGGAGGGTTTTAGATTTGTTAGAAACCGGGCGACATACTGGGGAGGGGGGAAACCCATTCCGCCAAGATGGGCTCCACCTTAGCTAGGCTGGAACCAGGCTGCTGGCATCAACATTTTAAAAGGAGATAGAGCAGCTTGTAAACTAGAACCTAGGGGAAGGCTCCAAAAAGCATGGTTCGGAACAAGGTATCTCTAAAAGATATCATTATAAAAGGAAAGACAGAGCATCCCGATAGCGAGATTGCAATATAGGCCACGGTAGATGAGGTTTCCTTAAATACAGAGCAAATTGTAACTAGACATGATCAACATTGTTTGAAATATCTACAGCATATGCAAATGCCAGAAGCCTAAGAAACAAGATGGGAGAGTTGGAATATACGATTACATTAAATGACTCATATGAGCTTTAGTATTGGAGAAAGATTTTAGGCGTGCCATGGACCGCCAAAAGAACTAACAAGTCAATTCTGGAAGAGATCAAACTGGCTCTGTCACTCGAAGTCCAAATGATGAAGTTACAACGGCCTTATTTTGGTCACATTGTCAGAAGAGGAAGATCATTGGAGAAGGATGTCATGTTTGGGAAGATCGAAGGAACCAGGCAAAGAGGACAACCTGCAATCAGATGGCTGGATACGTTGATTTATTTTTAAAATTTCTTCTCCACTTAATAACTAAGTAGATAACAATAAAACACACATATTTGTCATAAGAACCCTTTCATACCTATCTTAAATATCATTTCTAAAAAATAGCATGCAGCATGTAAAAGTTTACACTTACAGCAATCTAAAATAGCTTTCAAAGTGCTAAGCTAACATAGTAACATAGTAGATGACGGCAGATAAAGACCCGAATGGTCCATCCAGTCTGCCCAACCTGATTCAACCCCAATTTTTTTTTTAATTTAATTTTTTTTTTTTTTTTTTTTTCTTCTTAGCTATTTCTGGGCAAGAATCCAAAGCTTTACCCGGTACTGTGCTTGGGTTCCAACTGCCGAAATCTCTGTTAAGACTTACTCCAGCCCATCTACACCCTCCCAGCCATTGAAGCCCTCCCCTGCCCATCCTCCACCAAACGGCCATACACAGACACAGACCGTACAAGTCTGCCCAGTAACTGGCCTAGTTCAATCTTTAATATTATTTTCTGATTCTAAATCTTCTGTGTTCATCCCACGCTTCTTTGAACTCAGTCACAGTTTTACTCTCCACCACCTCTCCCGGGAGCGCATTCCAGGCATCCACCACCCTCTCCGTAAAGTAGAATTTCCTAACATTGCCCCTGAATCTACCACCCCTCAACCTCAAATTATGTCCTCTGGTTTTACCATTTTCCTTTCTCTGGAAAAGATTTTGTTCTACGTTAATACCCTTCAAGTATTTGAACGTCTGAATCATATCTCCCCTGTCTCTCCTTTCCTCTAGGGTATACATATTCAGGGCTTCCAGTCTCTCCTCATACGTCTTCTGGCGCAAGCCTCCTATCATTTTCGTCGCCCTCCTCTGGACCGCCTCAAGTCTTCTTACGTCTTTCGCCAGATACGGTCTCCAAAACTGAACACAATACTCCAAGTGGGGCCTCACCAATGACCTGTACAGGGGCATCAACACCTTCTTCCTTCTACTGACTACGCCTCTCTTTATACAGCCCAGCATCCTTCTGGCAGCAGCCACTGCCTTATCACACTGTTTTTTCGCCTTTAGATCTTCGGACACTATCACCCCAAGGTCCCTCTCTCCGTCCGTGCATATCAGCTTCTCTCCTCCCAGCATATACGGTTCCTTCCTATTATTAATCCCCAAATGCATAATAAAAAACCTTAACAAATAAAAAGGTTTTTAGTTGCTTTTTAAAAGACATTTTGTCCCTGCATAATCTCAAGTATCCAGGTAGTGTATTCCACCAACGTGGGCCCGCTACTGAGATAGCTGGTGTCTGTGTCTTCCCAAGTGCTTTAATTGATCATCGCATTGCAAACTGAGATCTCAATGATCTAGGACAGTGTTTCTCAACTTCTTCAAGCCAAGTACCCCCTAAGCCTAACAAATACCAACCGAGTACCCCCGCCCAAGCTCCACCCCCATAATAATAGGACTAATTGTAAAGGAGTTTCTTCCATCCATTTTTCATATACGACACCTGACCTCAAAACATTCCGAAAAGAAATCAAAACACTTCTATTCAAAAAGTACATTCAACCAACTTAATCTCCCTCTCTCCCTAGTCTCTAATTTTTTCCTAGGTATAGCCCACTCCTCAGGTACCATATCTTCTAATTAATCAACCTGAATCCTAATATCTCCTACCTGAAACCAGCTATCTATCAATATTTTACAATGAAACGTAACCTAATATATCCTCCAATGTAATGTAATCTGATTCTTCAATTTATAACCTGTACCAGCAATTTCCCAATCTAATGCAACCTCCTGGAAATGTCCAGCTATCTTACAATGTAATCTGCTTTGAACCGCAAGGTACAAGTGGAATAAAAATCACTAATGTAATGTAATGTAACTAATGTAATTTAATAATCTTATTAATACATAATGATAACCATAAAATTAAAAGAAAAAAACAAAGCGTACTGTACACAGAGAAAATGTTAATTAGCATTTATATGCAATGTCACCTCAGTAACAACTATAGAAAAATATAGTGCAAAATATAGACCAGCACTAAATTGAAAATAAAATCATTTTTCCTTCCTTTGTTGTCTGGTGATTTCATGAGTCTCTGGATGCATTTCCAATATTTCTTTCCTCTCCTCCAGACCCCATTCCCTTCCCCAACCAACATCTCTCTCTGTCCCAACATGAATCCAATTTTTTTTCCTCTCCCCTCCACCCCTATTGGCAATATGTCTTCCTCTCTATCTCACTGTCCATCTGTTTTGAGAGATCCAGGCATCTCTCCCACCCCCCTCTACTATCACATCCAACATTTCTCCCTCTCTCATCCCCCGGATCATGAACAGCATTTTTCACCACTGCCCACCAGCCCCATGCCCATTTCTCCTTCTATCACCTCTCTCCAACACCATGCCACATCTCTCCATCCATCACTATGCCCAAGATTTCTCCCTCTCATCCTTCTATTCCCCATGCATCTCTACCTCACTCCTCTCTCTCTATGCCCAATTTTCCTTATAATAATAATAATAACTTTATTCTTTTATACTGCCATAACCAAAAGTTCTAGGTGGTTTACACTAAAAAGAGCTGGACAATCAGCGAAATACAGTCATGCAGTAAAAATACAGACAATTCAGTAAAAATACAATTATAAACAAATAAAACCCTTGTTAGGTAATAAATTTATCGAACAAAGTGGTCTTAATTAATTTCCGAAAACAGCATAGCTTGTTGAATACATCTACCTAACCAAGATTGTTGCCTACCAGCTTGAAATGCTAGGGTCTTATCTAAGAAGGTCTTATGTCTACAACCATTAATTTTTGGGTAAGCAAATAAATAGAAGTTTCTAGTTTCTCTTGATGGTCTACGCAACACAAAATGAGGAAAAAGGTAAGCGGGAGACAATCCCAATATCAGCTTAAAGCAGATACAAGCAAATTTGAATAATACTCTTGCCTCCAACTGCAGTCACTGAAGTAAACGATAGTATGTACTGATGTGGTCATTCTTTTTTAAACCAAAGATCAATCAGACAGCCGTATTCTGAATTAACCTCCGTTTCCTTTGAATTTTCTTGGGAGCTCCCAAGTAAATGATTTTGCAATAATCCAAAATGGATAAAATTAATGCCTGTACTATTAGTCTGAACGATAAAAGGTCAAGATATTTTTTTATGGTCCTTAATTTCCACAATGCAAGAAAGCATTTTTTTTTACCACTGAGTTAGTATGTTTCGCCAATGTTAAATGGCGGTCTGGTGTGACTCCCATGTGCACCATCTCTCACTCGCACACTCATGCCCATCAATTCTCCCTTTCTATTCCCTCCCTCCTTTGTCCCAAGTTACTGCCCCCTTGTTCATGTCCCTTCCTTTCCTTCTGTGTCAAGTTTGTGCCCCCTACCCCAAAGCCGGCCCATCCACAGAAGCCATAGGCGCTGCCGGGGATCCCTGCCTGCCCTCTGTTGAAGCTGCTGCCGCCAGCGCCGGGATTCCTCCCTGCTTGCCTGCTGCACCATCCCCCACCTCCGAAGCAGACCCTGCCACCTTGCCAGAGCAGACATACTTCACCTCCCTCCCTCCAGTAGCAACTCCGTACAGGGATGGGCCACGCCATGTGGAGCAACTCACATGCTGCACACGGCTGGCTCACAAGCCTTCCACCCGACGTAAATTCTGAAGTTGGGGAGAAGGTTCCGGGCCAGCCAGTTACACTCAAACCATCACAAATGTGCTGAAAGTGCCCAAACAGAAAGGGCTGTTCGGCATCTGACGTGTGTTTTATAAGCTCTATTCACCAATGACATCACACATCCCAACCCAATGAGAAAAAGAGAACATAACAAGCCGCGATGTACGTGGACCCAAATACAGTTGTAAACCAAATGTCACTACAAAATCCAATGCTGTAATATCCCAATGCCCTCAAGGGTATTCCTAGGGTTCATTTCCAACATAAAGAAATGTCAAAATGATGAATGGAAAAAGGGGAATATTTTATATGACTGAGTAAAAACCCCTTTCTTTATAGAATGGATTTTTAAAAAGTGGCACCACTCAGTCTTAGGGTTCAATCCAACTAGTTCCTCGGATCCAAGCCTAAAGATCCACTTCTGCTCCCTCTGTTACCGTCATAATCTTCTGTCCCTTCCTCTAATGGGGGGGGGGGGTTTGAACTTGGCCAATTGCGGCGCATTTTAAATGGTCCAACACATGGTTTGCTTTAATCCAAAGATCTACTAAAGGTTCATCAGTCTTTAAATGGGTGATGCTACTGCGCTGCTCTCCAATCTGAGTCCTTTAATGGCGTGATGTCTGCCCAACATACACCTGTGGACATGGGCATACAATTGCATAGACAACATGGTCCGTGCCACAATGGGCAACATGGCATAATTTATGCTTTATTCCTTTAGATGGACGCTCAAAAACACTTCTTAGTGACAAGGTGGACTCACAGGTTTTACATCAGTCACACTTCCCATGACTACCGTCCATTCCAGTAGAATAAGGAAGACTTGAAAAATCAAAAGGGCATAGAAACTCCTTGAGATTGTATAGGCGAGGGTTTGATGCAAGGCACTGATGGAGCTGGGCTATGTGCCAATGTTTCTTCAAGATGGCCACCACCCTATCAATCCCTACACTGTGTTTTAGAACACAGATGGGAACCCAGTCATTACTTGGTGATCTGGCAGTGCCAAGCAGATAATCTCTGTGAAGATATTGTGCACGTTTCCTTGCAGTGTGCACTATTGGCTCCCGGTACCCTCGCTTGATTAGTTGTGACTTTAAATGGTGCGCTTGGTTCTTATAATCACAGGTATCAGAACAAATCTTCCTATACCTCAGAAACTGAGAGAAATGTAGGCTCTTTTTTAAGGCATATGGATGGTAACTGCTAAAATCCAAAAATTTGCTCTTATCCGTACTTTTATGGAAGACAGTGGTCTGAAACAGGTTGCCACATTTAATGATCATAAAATCTAAAAATGAAATCATTTGTGGGTCTGCCATCACTGTGAATTGGATCCTTTAAAACTTTCTGCTTAGATGTCTCCAAAGAACCACTCAAAGCAGTGGGGGGTACCCACTTCGATTTATTCTTAACAACAGAGGTATCCCTACTTGTTTGAGAGTGAGAGTGAGTACTTTGGGCACAATATTCTTTTACAAGGTGTAGCAATATTCCATGCTACCAATACAAGGCACACAAACACAATAGAACAATCACTCATAAATGGATTTCAACATCAACAATTTCAATTTTGCTTGTGAATCTTGGTAGCTTTTTGTGCTCAGAATCATGAAGACAATAACAGGGGCACAGCCCCAACACTGCTGTCTCACCACCCAACCATCGCATCTTGAAGCGCCAATAAGGCAAAGCTACTTCTTCATCTGTATACGTTTAAACAAAACCAAAACTTATCTTGTAGCTTGCGGGTGTCAAGTTCCGACGTGACACGTTTCGTATCTGTTTCAGGGAACCCACAAAAGAGCGAGAAGTTTTTACTTATGAGCGGTGTAAACTCACTGGTAGAACACTTTTTGCTTTACTGATTGAACTAAAATGTTTAGGCTGTTACCAAAGGAGGAAGCCAATCAGTAAAGCAAAAAGTGTTCTATCAGTGAGTCTACACCGCTCATAAGTAAAAACTTTGCCTTATTGGCACTTCAAGTTAATTAATTCAAACATTCATGCTATCTACAAATAGGGGCACTAGAAAAGGTTCAAAGAAGAGCGACCAAGATGGTAAAGGGGATGGAATTCCTCTCGTATGAGGAAAGACTAAAACGGTTAGGGCTCTTCAGCTTGGAAAAGAGACGGCTGAAGGGAGATATGATTGAAGTCTACAAAATCTTGAGTGGAGTAGAACGGATAGAAATGGATCGATTTTTCACTCTGTCAAAAATTACAAACTAAACTAAACTAAACTTTAAGTTTATATACCGCATCATCTCCATGGATGTGGAGCTTGGCACGGTTTACAAGAACTTAAAATATAGGAAGAGAAGGAAAAAAAAAGGATTACATGAACTTATATATAGAAGAGAAGAGTAAGGGGGGATACAATTACATTTTAGTGAAAAGACAGGTTTTCAGTTGCTTGCGGAATAATTGGAGGGAGCCCAGGTTCTGCAGCGGGGTAGTAAGGTCGTTCCAAAGACCTGTGATTCTGAAGAGAAGGGATTTTCCCAGTTTGCCTGCATAGCGAATACCCTGTAGAGAGGGGAAGGATAATTTATACCTTTGGGCGGGTCTGGTAGAGTCAGGACTCGAGGAGTTATAAGATAGTGGGATTAAGGGAGGAAGGATGCTGTGAATGATCTTAAAAGCCAGGCAGGAGCTTATGGAAATAGATTCTGGAAATCACTGGGAACCAGTGAAGTTTGGCTAGGAGTGGGGAGACATGGTCAGATGTTTTGCAAAGATCAACTTGGCTGCAGTATTCTGGATTAGCTGGAGTCTTTGAAGACTTTTTTTTGATAGGCCAAAGACATGGGGGACACTCGATGAAGTTACAGGGAAATCCTCTTAAAACCAATAGGAGTAAATTTTTTTTCACTCAGAGAATAGTTAAGCTCTGGAACACATTGCCAGAGGATGTGATAAGAGTGGAGAGCGTAGCTGGTTTTAAGAAAGGTTTGGACAATTTCCTGGAGGAAAAGTCCATAGTCTGCTATTGAGAAAGACATGGGGGAAGCCACTGCTTGCCCTGGATCGGCAGCATGGAATGCTGCTACTTCTTGGGATTCTAGAACCTTATTACTCTCTGGGATTCTGGAATCTTGCTATTCTTTAGGATTCGGTTTGGAATGTTGCTACTTTTTGGGTTTTGGCCAGGTACTAGTGACCTGCTTGGCCACCATGATAACGGGCTACTGGGCTTGATGGACCATTGGTCTGATCCAGAAAGGCTATTCTTATGTTCTTAACTATATTGTGTTGCTAATGGCTGCCCTTGGCCAGGAAATGTGTTGTGTGATTAGTCTGTTTCTGCAGTTTCTTCGAATTTTGGGAGTGGGATATGGACTGTGTGGAGAAAATCATTAGGAAAATAAGTTAGTGTCACTGTGGGAAGAGAAGATCCAAGTAATGAAGGGACGTCCTTCCCATGGTTCCAGATCAGAGTTAATTAGGGACATCCTTCCCATGGTTCCAGAGCAGAGTTAATTAGGGACATCCTTCCCATGGTTCCAGAGCAGAGTTAATTAGGGACATCCTTCCCATGGTTCTAGAGCAGAGTTAATTAGGGACATCCTTCCCATGGTTCCAGAGCAGAGTTAATTAGGGACGTCCTTCCCATGGTTCTAGAGCAGAGTTAATTAGGGACATCCTTCCCATGGTTCTAGAGCAGAGTTAATTAGGGACATCCTTCCCATGGTTCCAGAGCAGAGTTAATTAGGGACATCCTTCCCATGGTTCTAGAGCAGAGTTAATTAGGGACGTCCTTCCCATGGTTCTAGAGCAGAGTTAATTAGGGACATCCTTCCCATGGTTCTAGAGCAGAGTTAATTAGGGACGTCCTTCCCATGGTTCTAGAGCAGAGTTAATTAGGGACGTCCTTCCCATGGTTCTAGAGCAGAGTTAATTAGGGACATCCTTCTCATGGTTCTAGAGCAGAGTTAATTAGGGACGTCCTTCCCATGGTTCTAGAGCAGAGTTAATTAGGGACATCCTTCCCATGGTTCTAGAGCAGAGTTAATTAGGGATGTCCTTCCCATGGTTCTAGAGCAGAGTTAATTAGGGACATCCTTCCCATGGTTCTAGAGCAGAGTTAATTAGGGACGTCCTTCCCATGGTTCCAGAGCAGAGTTAATTAGGGACGTCCTTCCCATGGTTCCAGAGCTCTTCCAGTTTCTAGTTACTTCCTCTCTGATTTTGTCTCTTGTCTTCTCTCCAGGTCCAACTATGAAACTGTTACAACTCTACCAGGATACGATTGATGCCTTCTACAAGTTAGAAACATAGAAATAGACGGCAGATTAAGGGCCACGGCCCATCTAGTCTGCCCACCCCAATGACCCTCCCTACCTTTCTCTGTGAATAGATCCCACGTGTCTATCCCATTTGGCCTTAAAATCAGGCACGCTGCTGGCCTCAATAACCTGAAGTGGAAGACTATTCCAGCGATCAACCACCCTTTCAGTGAAAAAGAATTTCCTGGTGTCCCCGTGCAGTTTCCCGCCCCTGATTTTCCACGGATGCCCCCTTGTTGCTGCGGGACCCTTGAAAAAGAAGATATCCTCCTCCGCCTCGATGCGGCCCGTGAGATACTTGAACGTCTCGATCATGTCCCCCCTCTCTCTGCGCTCCTCGAGCGAGTATAGCTGTAATTTGTCTAACCGTTCTTCGTACGGGAGATCCTTGAATCCCGAGACCATCCGGGTGGCCTTTCTCTGAACCGACTCCAGTCTCAGCACATCCTTGCGATAAGGCCTCCAGAATTGCACACAGTATTCCAGGTGGGGCCTCACCATGGATCTATACAATGGCATAATGACTTCAGGCTTACAGCTGACGAAACTCCTGCGTATGCAACCTATGATTTGCCTTGCCTTGCCCTGGATGAAGCTTGCTCCACTTGATTGGCAGTCTTCATGTTCTCACTGACGATCACCCCTAAGTCTCGTTCTGCTTCAGTTCTTGTTAGGATCTCGCCATTAAGGGTGTAAGTCTTGCATGGATTTTGGCTGCCCAGGTGCATGACTTTGCATTTTTTGACATTGAAGCTGAGTTGCCAGGACCTAGACCAGCGCTCCAGTAGGAGTAGGTCATGCATCATGTTGTCGGACATTGAATTTATGTCTGTTGTGCTTTTGCCCACTACATTGCTTAGTTTGGCGTCATCGGTGAATAATGTTATTTTACCTCGCAGCCCTTCTGCCAAGTCTCTTATAAAGACGATGAATAGGATCAGGCCCAGGATCGAGCCCTGCGGCATTCCACTGATTACCTCCGTCATTTCGGAGGGGGTGCCGTTCACCACTACCCTCTGAAGCCTACCTCCAAGCCAGTTCCCAACCCATTTCGTCAATGTGTCGCCCAATCCTATAGAACTCATCTTGCTCAGCAACCTGCGGTGTGGTATGCTATCGAATGTTTTACTGAAGTCCAGGTATACGATGTCCAGGGACTCCCCAACATCCAGCTTCCTCGTCACCCAGTCAAAGAAGCTGATCAGGTTGGATTGGCAGGATCTCCCCTTAGTAAATCCATGTTGACGGGGATCCCATAGATGCTCCTCGTTCAGCATCGTATCCAATTGGCGTTTGATTAGAGTTTCCATTAGTTTGCACATTATTGATGTGAGACTCACCGGTCTGTAGTTTGCTGTCACCATCTTGGAGCCTTTCTTGTGGAATGGAATGACGTTAGCCATCTTCCAGTCCAACGGGACGTTACCCGTACTAAGGGAGAGATTGAAGAGCGCGGATAGCGGTTCCGCCAAGACATCACACAACTCCCTGAGCACCCTGGGGTGTAGATTGTCAGGCCCCATTGCCTTGTTAACCTTAAGCTTTGACAGCTCGCAGTAGACACTGCTGGGTGTAAACTCGAAATTACTAAACGGGTCATCTGCGTCAACCCTTGTCTGTAGCTGAGGGCCGAGTCCTGGCGCCTCGCGGGTGAAGACTGAGCAGAAGTATTCATTTAACAGTTGGGCTTTTTCCGAGTCCGCTTCTACATAGTCTCTGTCTGGTTTCCTAAGACGTACTATCCCGCCTGAGTTCTTATTTCTGTCACTGATATACCTGAAGAAGGATTTATCTCCTTTCTAGATGTTCTTCGCTAGAGACTCCTCCATGCGGAATTTGGCCTCCCTAACTGCTTTAGTTTGTGAAGCAAAATTAGATCTGTGAATATGAAGAATTTCAGACTTTTTTGCAATATTCCACTGATGGAGGAGGGAGAGGTTAACCTACTGCATTTGTACATTTCATGAGAGCTGTAATTTTTTTCTGTATCCATTACATTACATTAGAGATTTCTATTCCACCATTCCTTGTGGTTCAAGGCGGATTTGATCTTCGAAGCTGCTTTCTTATCTAATACTTTTGCTTTCTCATGGTACATGAAGAGATCAAAGCTTTGCACCTCCTTGTCTTAGGCATACTGGGAATGTGAAGGCCATCTCTAACATACCCTCAACAAAGACCAACTATGGTACAAATATCCCTCGAATAAGGAAGTCATATTTTACATTCAATGTTTTTTTTCTCATTGAATCAGAGGGTTATAACTTTGGAGCAAAGAGATTTTACAAATAGGTTGACACACATCTAGTTAAGGTCTGAAATAAGTGATGTGAGATCAGTGATATTACAGAACCATAATGATCACAATCCAGAAAGAATGCTTGCGAGTTCATTGAATCCAGACAAAGGGCTGACAGCAGAAGCTGCCTCTGCTGATGGGTGAGCTGAGAAATGGCAGCGGTTGGCAATTTTTATTCAATGCTGGGCTAGGTTTGGATTTTGGCATTCTTATGTTTGGTATTTCTGGGCCTTAGACTAAAGTCCACCTGATATTGTCCTGGGTTCCAAATGCTGAAGTTGCAGCCCAAGCTCATTCCAGCCTATCCATCCATCCCGTTGTTTGAAGGATATCTACCCTAAAGTCTGGCCAATTACGTCCTCATGTTCCAAGTTAGTGGAGTTCCCATTGATTCTGTTTCTCTGCTGCAATGTGACATTTGGGGATTTTCCCTATGCCAAATAAAAGTAGAAGCACATTTCTCCTTTCTTCCCTCCCCCCACTTCCCAATCAAATTAGTTAGACTAGTGTACAGGACCAATGATCTGAGCTGCGAACACTCAGGAAGGGAAGAAATGCAGCAGAAAACTTCTAGAAACTTCTAGGAAAAGAGATGGCAGAACTCTGTAGGACCTTTGTCTAAATAAACAAAGTTCATCCCTAAGTTATAGGCAACTCATAAAGAGCAGAAATCCCTTCTCTTAGGCTCAAGCACAGGGCTGCCCAATTCCGGTCCTCGAGATCTACTGGCAGGCCAGGTTTTCAGGATATCCCCAATGAACATGCATGAGAGAGATTTGCCCGCACTGCCTTTTTGGTATGCAAATCTCTCTCATGCATGTAGATCTCGAGGAGCGGAGTTGGGCAGCCCTACTGAAGCACATTCCTTGGTCGAGCTCCAGAGCAAACTAAGGCCAGAAATTTGCGCTTTGCTGATTAAAAGTCTGGGTTAAAGTTCCATTTATTTAACATACCTCAAATATAAAACCAAAGGTAAATCTAAGCGGTTTACAATAAAATTTTAAATAAACAAATTAAAACATAAAATACAATTGAAAACAAGGGAATCTGCAGTTATAATAAAAACAAAAAGGTTGGGGAGAGGAAACCAAAAATTAGTTCTGCCCACACTGATATGAGAAAGCCGAGGATGCAACTTTTGGGAAAGGTAAATTAAGAGCAGAAAGGCTTTTAATTGTATCTTGAAGGTCACAAATGATTTTTCTGAACAGAGATAAAAAGGCAAAGAATTCCAGAGAGAAGGAGCCCTGGAGTGTGAATTCTCAGAAACTACAATGGGAAAGAAAGGGACAAGCGATCCTCAAAAGACACCCCTCTCTCCTTTGGGGGCAGAGTTTGCACAGGGAAATCAGGTTTCACCTCACAGGCAAGGAGGAGGTGGAGAAAAAAATTCAGTTATAAAATTGTTCCAGGAACATTTCCGGATTAATTTGATCTCTGTCCCGTCTACCTGTGTTTGGATTTTCTGGGACAAACTCAGGAGTGAGAGGTATGTAGCAACCTGAACTTTCATTCTTCCCTGTGTCTCTTTCTCCCTCTGAAGTTTACTATAATTTCTTCACAACGTCACATGAACTGGAGAATGAAGCTGCTTTATTTCATCTTTCAGAAGTTATTACATATATAGACAGACCTCTAGAGCAGTAATTCCAACCCTCTCCCCTACCAGTTTGCTTTCCAGGATTGCCACAATGAATGTGCGTGCATGCATACATTGGGTCTCCACTCCATTGAAAGCAGTGGAGGTAAAACCCAGATGTGTCAATCCATCCTCCTTTTCCTGGAGCCATATGGTAACCCTACTTAGAGGCAAATTTACTTCATGCATATTCATTGTGGCACGACTGACAACTAGGGCAGTACTGTGACAGCAAGCCGAAACAGCCTCCGTTCCTATACTTTTAAGGGAAACCCTCAGCAGGTCAGCCTAGAGCTCCCCTCCCCCATATATCCCTCAGGAAGAGGGGCTGAAAAGCTTCGCTTCCCATATTGCAGAGCCTGGCTCAATCCAAACAGGGCTGAACTGAGAAAAGAGGATGCGCTGGCTACTCCCAGACAGTACGCTTGGGAAGCACTGCCAGAACCAAGCCCAGACAATTCCGTTCCATGTTTTGAGGTTTTCCCATGGGACTAAGCTTGAGGGGATTTTAAGAGCTCACAGCTGGCACAAGGGGAGAAGAACCAGAAAGGCAGCCTAGGCGTGACAAGGGAACTCTCCTGGAATAATCTAGGAGCATTTTACTCACAGGTGAGCTGGGACCCAGTTAATAATGAAGCCAAACAAGTTTTTAAGGGAAATTGAGTGAAACTGAGTAAGAAAGGAATGAAAAGCCTGGATTAGGGGCAGCCAGTTTATGCACAGAAAAGAGAAGCTAGTTTAACTAAGAGGCTTTTTCCTGACTAAGAAATAAACTTTCAAAGTAAAAAACTGAAGGCTTCAGAGAATTACAGGGGTAAAACTCTCTGAGTTATACTATTAAAGATTGGGAAGCTCAAACCCCCTTATAAGAAAGGACTTTTCCCAGGGTAACCAACTAAACTGCAATACTGTACTTTTAATACTTTTTTATTTTTGTTTGGAGCCTAAAATTTGCCTTCATGGAACTACTTCTACAATTTATCATTTCTATAGCACTAAAAGGCATACGCAGTGCTGAAAATTTAACATTGAATAGACGGTCCCTCCTCAGAAGAGCTTACAATCTAATTTAAGGACTGTGATTTGGGCAATCCTGAGGATGAGGAATCGTGTACAAAGACAATCCTGAACTATGCTAGCTGGCAATTTAAAGTGTGAATTTAATGAGAGACCGTTGACGTTCTTTTAAGACCTTCTGACTAAACACAGAGGTTGACAAGCCCAGTTTTAGTTGTTCTAATAAATTTGGTTGCTGGCATTTACTGGAGTAGGATTCATTCTGAGAAAGATGAAGTTTAGTGGGCTGTTAAAGACGCACAGATGGCTGCCGGATCACAGTATTGAACATTCATATTTGGCACCATTATTCATGTTCAGCTGCGTACGCCTTTCAGCGCTATAGAAATGATAAATAATAGGAATATGCAGGGCAGAGAAGGCCTGGGAAGGAACACTTGTCATAAAGTATAACTTCAAATTCAGTTCTGGAAATGTTTCTGTGTGTTGGGTGAATTGATATTCCACCTTTTGCAAAATTAACAGCACTGGCATGAAGTGAAATGTGCACTTACATATTCTTATAAGAGCATATTTATGTGAAAGACAGCATACCATGAGCGCTGGAGGAAGAGAAAAGGAGATGTACTGTATACTTTCCTTAGACCAACGTTTACCAATCGTTTTGTACTGTGACCAAATAAAAGTGCAGAATAATGATATACCTATGTCCACCTAGGTCATGACCCCCCCAATTCAGAAGTTATGTCCTTAAGTGTCTGTATCTCCTTGAGGATTGGATCTTTTGAGTTGTCCTTTTCACAGATGCCGTTTTCTGTCTTGTTAGTCCAGAAGAAACTGAATATTGCTGACCTGATTTAGAATTCTTGGTCTCAGCCACTTTGCTGGTAAATCTGATGAAAAAAAATCCAGTTATTTTCTAGCAAAATGAAGTCTCTTCTTTCAGGGTTTCCGCAGCTGGCATTGTGCTTGTACCAGGTTTTTGGGTCTTGCTGCGTCTTGTAAGACCCGGAAACCTGTTCCAAGCAAAATTAAGTCTGTTCACAGGAGCTCTCACACCATGCTTCTGTCTGGGTCAAGTTCCCAAGCACCTCTCCCAAATTTGGAAGTTACGGCATAGACAGTGAAGGAGGAAGGAGCGCCAGCACATCTGTATTCAACAGGTGGAACTGGACTTCCTAGTGGGAACCCTGGAACTAGGAAGGTTAAACATAGAACATAGAACATAGAAACATAGAAATAGACGGCAGATAAGGGACACGGCCCATCTAGTCTGCCCACCCCAATGACCCTCCCCTACCTTTCTCTGTGAATAGATCCCACGTGTCTGTCCCATTTGCCCTTAAAATCAGGTACGCTGCTGGCCTCAGTGACCTGAAGTGGAAGACTATTCCAGCGATCAACTACCCTTTCAGTGAAAAAGAATTTCCTGGTGTCCCCGTGCAGTTTCCCGCCCCTGATTTTCCACGGATGCCCCCTTGTTGCCGCGGGACCCTTGAAAAAGAAGATATCTTCTTCCACCTCGATGCGGCTCGTGAGAACCTTGAATGTCTCGATCATGTCACCCCTCTCTCTGCGTTCTTCGAGTGAGTACAGCTGCAACTTATCCAGCCGTTCCTCGTTGAACAAACACTTGAAGTTAGAATAGAGGTGGTGGTTTTGAGGCCTTGCATTCCTCTCATCTCCCTCTTTTCCTTCTGAAGCAGCCTAGGAGTGGTCAGAGGAAGGAGGCCATGAGCACCAAGATCTCCTGCTTCCTGTATTCGAAAAGATGCTCGTTTCAACCAGCAGCAACTCTGGTAAGAAGTGGTGAATTAATTCTCTTCTTTTAAACTTCCTCTCTATACTAAGATGATATTGCCTGAAACTGCTCCTCGTAATTTATATTTTTTTCAAATTTTGGAAAGTCACAAATTTACGGCAAAATTTGCAATATAAGAACATAGGAATAGCCTTACTGGATCAGACCAATGCTCCATCAAGCCAGGTAACCCATCCTCATGGTGGCCAATCCAGGTCACTAGTACTGGCCAAAACCCAAGGCGTAGCAATATTCCATGCTACCAATCCAGGGGCAAGCAGTGGCTTCCCCCGTGTCATTCTCAATAACAGACTATGGACTTTTCCTCTAGGAACTTGTCCAAACCTTTCTTAAAACCAGCTACGATATCCGCTCTTACCATAATCTCTGGCAACGCATTCCAGAGCTTAACTAAGAATATAATAATAGCCTTATGGGCCAATCCAGGTCATTAGTACCTGGCCAAAACCCAAGGTGTAGCAATATTCCATGCTACCAATACAGGGCAAGCAGTGGCTTCCCCATGTCTTTCTCAATACCAGACTATGGACTTTTCCTCCAGGAACTTGTCCAAACATTTCTTAAAACCAGTTACGCTATCCGTTCTTATCACATCCTCTGGCAACACGTTCCAGAGCTTAACTATTCTCTGAGTGAAAACAAATTTCCTCCTATTGGTTTTAAAAGTATTTCCGTGTAACTTAATCGAGTGTCCCCTAGTCTTTGTAATTTTTGACCGAGTGAAAAATCGATCCACTTGTACCCGTTCTACTCCACTCAGGATCTTGTAGACTTCAATCAAGTCTCCCCTCAGCCGTCTCTTTTCCAAGCTGAAGAACCCTAACCATTTTAGTCTTTCCAGTAACTACATACAATTCACAGCCATTTCTTGGATAGTATCGTCTACCCATTTCTCTCATGGCAGCGCCTACAGCAGCCTTGCTCAATACCTGGCACTAACATGCAATACATTACAATAGAACTCCTTGTATTCCGCAATTTTCAACAGGGAATCAATGCGACTCACAGCAAGAGGATTTTACATAATTGACTCAGGTTAGAAATAAGCAAATTTAACATTGATAACCCAGGTCTAGAGAGAGCAATGGATGGGATGGGGGGGGGGGAGTCCTTGCACAGCTGAAACTTCCTTTCCAAGTAAAATAGTGAAGTGGTTATTAGAGCAGACGTGTCATTGCTCCCAGTCTCTAACCAGGGACAAAACAAGCCTTGGTTACTTCACTGCTTCCTTCTTTTCCTCCTGTAGAAAACACATTATTTCCAGGCAGACGACGTGCATCAGATCACTTTTCCATTTCACTAGACAGATCTATAGGATACCTTGATAGCAAGAACAGCTTCAAAGTATATTTATTTGGACTTCTTAACTGCCTTTTCCTAAAGTCACCCAAAGTGGTTTACATTACATTGACTAGTAATCGGGCACTCTTTGTCCCCAGCAGGCTCCCAGTCTAACTGAGGTACCTGGGACAATGGAGGGTTAAGTGACTTGCCCAAGGTCACAGGGAGCAGGCTGGGATCAAACTCGCAACCTCAGGGTGCTGAGGCAGCAGCTCTTAACCACTAGGCTAGCACGCGTGCTCTAACGATCACCTCACTATTTTGTTTTATTTGGAAAGGAAGTTTCCCATAGGTGCCAGGTAGACGATGCTATTAGCATCTCTCCTACTAGTTTAATGCAACAATGATGTGCAGCCACTGCCAGGAACTTCCTACGACCTTCCAACCTGATCCCTGTACCGCATGGCTGCATAGAGCATCAGGTGCAGACCAACAGAAGAGGTCTGAGGTCATCTGGGCTACTAGTTTGTTTTGGGGACAGTTTCTCCAAGTGGATTAGTTTTGCGCATACCAAGACAGGTTTGAACCTCACACTTAAGCCAGGGCAAGGCAGGGGGGTATGATCTGTCTCTCAAATTTATAGCACATATACATCATCTTTTCTAACTTTTCTATAACTAAAATATTTAAATAAGAAAAACAATAAAAAAAAAATATATAAAATAAGACCGATGAAGACTTTAGTGCAAACAATTCTGTGAATTGCACCGCTGAGGTCCTAAACGGGAATAATATGTTTATCTAAGGTTGTATATGTGATACCAATTGAATTTAACCTTGGAAAAGAAATATATTCTTTTGCCTTATCTTTCTGTATTTATCTCAAATGTATAGCCAGTGCTTGCCATAAAACTTGCCTTGTGCCAAAGAGAGAACAAAAGATAAGAATAGCCCTACTGGGTCCATCAAGCCCAGGATCCTGTTTCTACAGTGGCCAATCCTGGTCCCAAGTACCAGACAGAAGCCCAAAGAGTAGCAACATTCCAGAGCTGAGATTGTGATGTCATAATGCCTCATTCCACCAATAAGAGCCAGCCTCATCAGTGATGTCACAATGGCTCGATTGTCCTGGACTTGGCTCACATAAGAGCTGCCATATTGGGACAGACCGAAGGTCCATCAAGTCCAGTATCCTGTTTCCAACAGTGGCTGACCTAGTTCCCAAGTAAGTAATGAGAGCTCTCGTCTGGAGTTCATAGGATGCAACATGGCTATGTGGCTCGGTAGGTCTCTATATGTGCAAGATGGGGATCGGACCCATTCCCTGAACCCTAGGCTCACTATCCCTCCTTCACATACTGATAATGGAGACTGATTCTCTCAGCTTTTGAGAAAATAATGGTATATATATCTATATACCGTATATAAAATCAGAGGTATGTATGTGTGTATGTATGTGTGTGTGTATGTGTGTATGTGCCGCGATCACGCAAAAACGGCTTGACCGATTTGAACGAAACTTGGTATGCAGATCCCTCACTACCTGGGGTGATATGTTCTGGGGGTCTCACGGCCCACCTGCACACGTGGGCGGAGCTACAAACAGAAAATCAGATTTCACCCATTCATGTCAATGGAAAAAATGTAAAAAGCTGCCATTCTCACAGTCATTCCAACTATAAAACACTTTCTATGACACTATAACCACTAGGGACATCGTTTCTATTCTACCACGGACACCATACATATAGAGTTTGTATGTTCTAACTGTGTTTGTAACTGTTTCCTTCATGCACCCCAGTTCTTAATGTTATTACATTACACGAGTACTCATATATGCTGAACTAGGAACACAGGTTCCATTCTGAACCGGGAACAAACTGCATGGAGTTTCTTTTCAACCTGAGTTTCCACATATTGAGTTGTTTAAATCAATACTGAAACTTTTGGATGCCACTTATTCCAACAGATCTTCCTTTTCAGTTTAAGAGATTGCAAATTCCAGTGAGACTTGCATTCTCTATCACAATCAACAAATCACAGGGACAGACTATTACATACTGTGGAGTGGATTTAAGATCCCCCTGTTTTTCCCATGGACAACTCTATGTTGCTTGATCAAGGGTGGGTTCACCCAAGAATTTATATGTTCTTGCTCCTGGAGGTGAAACTAAAAATGTTGTTTATAATCAAGTTTTGCGTGAGTTGTATTGTATTCATTTTGTCAAATATTTCACATTATAATTTGATTATTGTACTTTTTATAAAGCTGTAAAAAAATAATTTCATTCACCACTATAAAGTATCTTTATTTCAATCCATTTACTGTGTTATTGCTATAATTAAATGCCCGTGCATTGCCGGGGCATCAGCTAGTATATATATATATATGGAGCACTTAAAAAATAATGTGAAGCATGAAACAACTTCCTCGAAAGAGTTCCGATACAGATCATAGAAACATAGAAAGATGACGGCAGAAAAGGGCTACAGCCCACCAAGTCTGCCCATTCTACTGTCCCACCCCATCAAGTCTGAGTGCCTTACTAGGCCTCTGTAGGGATCCTACGTAGATGTCCCATTTGTTCTTAAAGTCAAGCACGCTGGTGGCCTTGGCCACCTGCTCTGGAAGCTTGTTCCAGTGACCCACCACTCTTTCCGTGAAAAAATACTTCCTGGTGTCACCCTTAAATTTCCCTCCTCTGAGTTTGAGCGGATGCCCTCTCGTGGCCGAGGGTCCCTTGAGTAGGAAGATGTCATCTTCCACCTCGACACGACCTGTGATGTATTAAACGTCTCAATCATGTCCCCTCTCTCCCTGCGTTCCTCCAGAGTGTAGAGCTGCAATTTGTTCAGTCTCTCTTCGTACGAGAGGCCCTTAAGCCCCGAGATATTCCCAGTGGCCATCTTTTAACAACCATGTATTGGATCAGGGATGTCAAAGTCCCTCCTCAAGGGCCACAATCCAGTCAGGTTTTCAGGATTTCCCCAATGAATATGCATAAGATCTATTAACATACAATGAAAGCAGTGCATGCAAATAGATCTCACGCCCCCCCCCCCCCTGAATATCAAGTATTCTATACCGGTGTTTTTCAACTCGGTCCTGGAGCACCTCATTGGCAGTCAGGTTTTCAGGATATCCTCAATGAATATGCATGAAAGAAATTTGCATATAATGGAGGCAGTGTATGCAAATCAATGTATCTCTGGCTCCCCAAATATTAGAAGAATGATAAAGTCTTGCAGCAGGAGTCTTCTGAATGCAACAGCTGTTCCTCAGAAGGCAATATGTATTCCTCCAGCTCAAGCCTACTCAGGGTAGGCGATCTGTATGTGGGTGTTGAGGGCAAGTAAGAAAGAACGTGAGCACAACTTCAGTCCTCATAAATTCAGTAACACAGCTGTGTTTGTGGAATCTGAAATCTATCGTTGTGATTGCTCAATGCTGACCACATGGGGTATCCAAAATACTGTGTCTCGGATGTAGCCATGATAGAAGTCTTCCTGGAATAAACTGTTGTGTTTAATTGGTAGCGATTGGCTGTAGGCATCAAGTCTCAGGCCAGGTTGAGCCAGTGCCCAGCAGGGAATACATGCAATAGCACAGGGCATCTCTTCACCTTTGATCCCCAAAACCAAGGCTGCAGCAGACCGGCCAGCAGTCAGAAAGTCATCTTGATTGGGTAAGTTTGGGTCTGTGCTACATGTGAAAAATTGGGCTAAGCCCCACAATGTGACCAGGGTCTGGAGCCCGGTGGCAAATGGTCAAGTCAGTTTTCTCAAGCAATGTGGCAGATATGTAAAGCTGTTGGTTCAGAATACATAAGTAGAAATAGTAGATTAATGAGACAGAATTACAGGAGAGGCAAAACCAACAGGATCTACAGAGGGTTCTTTTGATCTGGTGTGGTGCCAGGAAGGTATTGAAGCTTTAATAAAGCAGCAATTACAGTAGTATTTAGATGCATCGGGGATGGTGATGATCCCAATGGCTCCCTCTGAGGCTTTGTCCTGGTCAGGACCTTTTGAGGCTGGGGAAAGAGGAACCCAAACTATAGCTACGTGATGCAAGACAAGTTTCCAAATGAGATGTTGCCCCCTCCCCCCCCCCCAGGAAACACTGAAACCCTCAGCTCAATGTGCAGCGACGACTAATAAGAAAGTAAATAGAATGTAAGGAATTATCAGGAAAGGAATGGAAAACGAAGCTGAAAATGTTATAATGCCCTTGTATCGCTCTATGGTATGGCCACACCTTGAATACTGTGTGCAGTTCCAGTTGCCGTATCTCAAATATAAATTTATTTATTTATATAGCGGAATTAGAGAAAGGCAATGAAAATGATAAAAAGGTTTGGGATGACTTCCCTATGAGGAAAGGCTAAAGCAGCTGGGGATCTTCAGTCCGGGGGAGGCCTATAGAAGACGGAGTGGAGTGGAATCCCTTGTTCACTTTTTCCCAAAATAAAAGGAGGAAGGGACATTCAGTGAAGATGCTAAGTAGTGAATTTAAAACCAAAATTTGAGAAAACAGGTTAGCAAGGTTTCAAAATGGTTTAGACAATTTTCTAAAATAAAAGTCCATAAGCCGTTATTAAAAGAGACTTGGGAAAAGTCCATAGTCTTCTATTGAGACGGATGTCGGGGAAGCCACTGCTTCCCATGGGATAGGTAGCATAGAATGTTGCTATTCTTTGGGATTCTGTATGGAATGTTGCTACTGTTTGGGTTTCTGCCAGGACCTGGATTGGTCACTGCTGGCCTTTTGGGTTTTCCTAGTAAGGCAGTGCATATGTTTTTATACCTCGGTTGCTCCTGGATGGATCCTTTATCCCAGAATGTTAGCTAACTTCTTGCAAACTCCAAATGGACGGTTGCATCCGTCCTGAGACTTCCCTAACCTTACAGACAGACGGAGAGTGACTATGTCACCTCCTCAGTGGAAATAGTGGATTCATTGTTTCCTTTGAGTTGGGGAGCACAGACCGTGGACTCTACCTACTCCCTTGAGCATGGAAGATTGTAGATCTCTTGCTGTTTTCTCAGCTCTATAGATAATGTCACACTTAAGACCTCTTAACTGGGCTGGCACATCAATCAGCATTATGCCACTATTTGTGAACCCTCCTGTGGCTGGCTTGTCCCAGAGGATTCCAGACAGATAGACACATTGACACAGTAGCTTTGTAATATTGTCAGACCAGAGTCTGTATTCCTTAAGTAACTTCTTTAATGCAAACTTAAAACAAAGAAATAAACTCGCAGTTCAGCTGATCTTGAGGAATTTTTTCTTCTACAGAATGCACACTCTACCAGGACATTCAAGATGTAGAAATGGCCAGGGTGTATGCCACATACTCTGTGGGGAATAATGTTGTCCTTCAGAGCTTAGTCCACTAAATTGTACTGAGGCTAGCAGATTCAAAGGTGTAAACCAGATGAAGAACAATGACTTCTTATAGCCATGTGAAGCCATAAAATGGAGTCTCCACACGCCATACAGCAATGCACACTGAGAGCTCAAGTTATAGAAATACACTGTTTATATATTCCAGTAAAGGCAATCTGCTCTCATGAATATGGGGGCAGAACACCTCCTCCCTCACTAGAAGTTTTCCCTTTATATTTTTATAGGCACACTCTTCTTAGTAGAAGTCTAAAGCTTAGAACTTAATGGATTTAGCGGTATATAAGAAATAAATAACATAACATAACATAACATAAAGGGCTCTATGAGTGTCTCTTACTTAATGGTCTGTCTTTCCTTGAGTTACCAGCAGGAGGCCCCAGAGAGAGTAGAGGAAAATTGAAAAAGATAGACCTGAGGAAGTGACGTCATCGTGGCTGATGGCAGCCTAGAGCGATAGCTCCGCGGACCCCCGTGCTGTTTTTGGCGATCTTCGCGCGATTTCGCGTGCCTGCACTGTCTGCCTCCCTCAGCTTGTTTGTGAAGCTGCACTGCTGCGTCTAGATGGCGACGCGAAAAAAACAAACGGATATTAAAACGTTCTCCTCACCGATCCCGAATGGGCCTCTTAAACCTGGCTCTAAAATGGCGCCCGATCCGACCGCGGCTGCGGAGGGCCCACCTGCTGATGCAACGCTGCCGACTCTACAGCTGGAGATGCGTGGTTGGTTCCAGGAACTGAAATCTGAAATCTCTGCAGTTCGAGCTGATATCCATGCTGTTGTTGCTGAGCTAAAACGAGAGGTGGGTGAAATCGGGAATCGGGTGGGAGAGACGGAGGTTGCAGTGGAAGCACATGGCTCTGAAATATCACAGCTGAGAGACAGGATTGCAGCGCTGGAGGAAAAAGCTGATGTGAGCACCCTTAAGCTGGAGGATCTGGAGAATCGCTCCAGACGGTGCAACCTTCGCTTTCGGGGTGTGCCAGACACTGTTTCTGACCCTCGCTGTATGGAGGTGATTGATCATATATGTATACAGGCACTAGAGACTGCTGGCTTGCCTGTGGAAGTGGGTAAACCATTGCTGGATAGGGCACACCGCATCCCTGGCCCTCGTGATGTGAATCGCCCTCGTGATGTTGTGGCTTGTTTCCATCGCTATATGGATAAGGAACATGTGCTTAGGGCGGTGAGGCGCTCGGGGGGAACCGTTAAATGGGAAGAAGCGGACATTGATGTTTATCCTGATATAGCTCCAGCAACCCTGGCCCGCCGTCGCACGTATAGAGACTGCACCCGTATACTGCAGGAGCGCAGTGTTCGATATAGATGGATTTATCCCATCGGACTGGCTTTTACACATGCAGGCAAGACCTACACTGCAATAACTGTGGCGGATGTTCAGGCTCGAATGGTGGAAGCAAGTTTGATGGCAGCCTCAGAAATGGCTCCACTTCCTCAGAGGTCACCTGTGCCCAAACCAGGAAGAGGGCTGGGATGGCAGAGAGTGGCTAGATCGGCTGCAGCTCGTCGCCCTTGGGAGGCGGCTACACCCTCACCCACTTGAACATTTGTATTTGTGCACTGTGATTTAGAAATTTTATGATGTGACTGTTTTTTCTTCTCTTTGCTGAGCGGCATCTGTCGCGAAGATTGTTTATAGGGCTTGTTCTGGGGGTCCCTTTGTGAACTGTTTCTCTACACTTCCTGTACCATGGTTACCAGGTGCTTTGGTGGCTGGACCATGTGGGGTATTGTTGGGGGGTTGGGGGGAGGGGGGGGTGTTGGTGCTGGGAAAAGTGGTGACCGAGTGCTTTCTTGTATGATTGTATGGAAGAGTGTTTGTATAATGTTTCTCTTAAGGTTACGATTGCAGGGGTTGGTTGATTTGGCTGCTTTGGAACTAATGATCGATTTGGTAATGATGTGCTTTTTCTTTTCTGGTACAAATGGATAAACTCACTTTGCTATCTTATAATGTACATGGACTGAATTCTCCACAAAAACGACGCTTGTTATTTAAAGAAATGAGCCGCCTGAATAGTGCGGTTGGATTTATTCAGGAGACCCATTTTCAATCTCATTATGAGAAATTGCTTACACACCACAACTATCCACACGTTTTCCTTTCTTCTAATAAGGTCCGGAAAAAGACCCAGGGGGTGGGCATCTTAATACATAAACGTGTCCAGGTGGTATTGAGAGAGGTGGTGCGGGATGTTGAGGGCCGCTACATATTGGTCAAGGCTGAGCTGGATGGAACCTTGTATAGTTTGCTGAATGTCTATGCCCCCAACGCTGGTCAGGGGGCCTTCTTTACACTGCTAGAACGTGTACTGTTGGATCATGTAGAAGGTACTCTCCTTGTGGGTGGAGATTTTAACCTTACTTGCTATCCTCAGGAGGATAATTCAAATTCTTCCATCCGCTACGCTAGAAGCGACAGAAGAGCTTTGCTGCGCTTCCTGCGTAGGCATGATTTGATAGATGTGTGGCGTTATTTACATCCAGGCACGCGAGATTACACATTTTATTCATCGAAACATAATTCATATACTAGAATTGATATGTGGATGCTACCTCGTATTGCTTTGCCTCGAGCCCTGGCCTCCAGTATTGAGCCCCGGGTGTGGTCAGATCATGCTCCTTTGACTCTGGAGTTACAGATTGGACAGGTTAGAGGCGGCCGTCGCATGTGGCGTATGAATGACTCTTTGTTAAAAGATCCCAATACCTTGACTCTTTTAGAGACTGATGTCGAGGAATTTTTTGTATTCAACGACATAGCTGGCATTGATGTTGCAATTCTTTGGGAAAGTTTTAAAGCTACCCTTAGGGGTTGTTGTATCTCGAGGGGGTCGTACAGAAATCAATGTCGAGTGGCACGCAGATTAGAACTAGTGTCTCGCCTTCGACGCCTAGAGAATGCTCACAAGAGAGCCCCGTCGGTGGCTGGGGGGGTTGCGTTGACGGAGTGCCGGAGAGATTTACAAGAACTTGATTTAGAGGGCATGGCTTGGGCCCTGCAGAGGCGGAAACAACAGTTTTTTGAATGGGGTGGTAGGGCAGGCCGCTTGTTAGCTGCACAGATCAAGCAAATTCAAGCACAACACTCCATAACTCGGATTCGTAATGATTCGGGTCAGCTTTGTGTGGATGATGGGGACATCCATCAGGCTTTTTTATCCTTCTATCAGACTCTGTACACTCCGGAAATTGAATCCACGGAGGGGGAGATTGATGCTTTTCTATCTAACGTCACCTTGCCTTGTTTGGCGGAAGTTGATGCGGAGTGGCTCTCTTCCCCTATTCAACCCGCTGAGGTGGTGGCTGCTATACGTCATCTTGCTGCTTCCAAGGCACCGGGTGTTGATGGCTTTTCCCCCCTGTTTTATAAGAAAATGGAGGCCCATATAGTCAATCCTCTGACTAGATTGTTTAATTCTTTTCTGGAGGGGGATTGTCTGCCGTATTCGTTTCGTCAGGCAGCGGTCTCCCTTCTTCTTAAACCTGGGAAAGATCCCCTCCTTTGTGGGTCTTACCGCCCTATTTCATTGTTAGGAGTTGATTATAAGCTGTTTACCCGTATTTTGGCAGTCCGGTTGCAACGTTTTCTGCCTTACCTAGTTCATGGAGATCAATGTGGCTTTATTACAGGGAGGCAACCTGGTGATAATATCCGAAGAGTGTTAGATCTTATTGGAGTGGCCCATAAAAATTCTGTTCCGGCAGTCCTGTTATCAGTTGACGCGGAAAAAGCCTTTGATAGGGTTTATTGGCCGTTTATGTTAGCGGCCTTGAAGAAAATGGGCATTTCGGGTGCTTTTCTACACTGGGTGACTTTATTATATGCTGCCCCGGAGGCTTGTTTAAGAGTTAATGGAAGATATACTGCTAATTTTATGATCCGTAGAGGAACTAGGCAAGGGTGCCCTTTGTCACCACTGATTTTCGCGCTGGTCATGGAACCTTTAGCAGCCTCTATACGTGCGAATGCTGACATTCGGGGAATTGTGGTGGGTGGTGAAGAGCATAAGATTTTATTGTATGCTGATGATATTTTGTTTACCTTGACCCACCCACTTCGTTCTCTGACGGAGGCGCTTCGTGCTTTGACTGCATTTGGTGAGGTGGCTGGCTTTAAAATTAACATCGAAAAATCTGAATTGCTTAATGTTTCCCTTCCGGACTTGCTGGTGACGGACTTACGTGCTAGGTTCTCGTTTCGATGGGCGGCTAAATCCATTAAATACCTTGGTGTGCGTATATCTCGCAGACTTACTGACCTTTTTGAACTGAATTACCCTCCGTTGCTAAGAACTGTATTTGCTGATCTGGACCGATGGGAGGGATTGAGATTGTCTTGGATGGGTAGGATTAGTGCTTTGCGTATGAATGTGCTGCCTCGTTTTTTGTATCTGTTCTCCTGCCTACCTCTCTCAATTCCTAAACGGTTCTTGCTTAGGCTACAAAGGCGGGCCTTTGCTTATATCTGGACACGTAAACCCCCTAGGGTGCGAAGGGAACGTATGTACTGGGACAGATTACATGGGGGAATGGGTGTTCCTGATTTTTCTACATATTACTATGCATCCCAATTGCAGGGACTGTTTCATTGGGCATATCCCTCCCAGCGCTGGGTCTCACTAGAACAGGCCTTACAGCCTACTTACCCTTTGGCAGCAGTGCCCTGGCTGTCTTTTGATATCCTTCGGGATCTGCAGACTGAGACATCTTATGGGATGGAATGTACTTTGCATGCATGGAGCCGGGTTAGACGAGCTTGGTTCCCACGTCAGCGCTATTTTTATGCTACTCCCATTAGATTTGCCCCTGATTTTCTGCCTGCTAAAGATACTGGGATTTTTCGGCGTTGGGAAATGGAGGGTCTTAGGGTCCTAGGTCAGCTGATAGTGGGTGGACAACTGGTACCCTTTGCTGCCTTACAATCTATATATGATCTCCCCTCGACTGATTTTTTCGCCTATGTCCAACTTCGAGATTTTATGGTGAAGAGGGTGATCCCGGAGTGGGAAGGGGCAGACTCTGCTTTCTTACAAGTTTTTAGGATGGGATCTGGGGTGGGCCTTATTTCCCGTCTTTATAGGGCTCTTTTATACACTCGACCACAGGCTCACACATATGAACATCGTTGGGAACTCTTGCTGGGGAGGGCTTTGGATTATCGACAATGGGACTGTCTTTATGGTACACTGCTGAGAGTCTCCTTGGCATCTCCCTTAGTGGAGCAGGGGTATAAGATGCTATTTCAGTGGTACCTCACGCCAGAAAAGGTGCATCGTTTCTATCACTGTGGGAACGGGCACTGTTGGCGCAATTGTGGGTGTCTGGGCTCCTTTGGGCATGTGTGGTGGGATTGTATTAAGATTGTACCTTTTTGGAAGATGGTTCAACGACTGCTGATTGATGTGTTACGCTTACCCATCCTATTGCGTATGGAAACATTTTTACTTAACTATCCTTTGGGAAGTTTGGATGTGGATCAGAATCATTTTGTGGCCCTGGTTACTACGGCAGCCAGACTTTTAGTGGCTACATATTGGAAACGGGACTCTTTGCCTTCTCGTACTGAACTGTTACATAAGGTTGACCAAATTTATTTGATGTCCAAATTGACTGCTTTAAATAATGATTCCTGTGGAACGTTTCATCGACAGTGGTCTCGTTATAGCTCCTGGCGAGGTCTACTTTGAAACTCTTCTTATTTTTCTTTTGCATCTTCCTTTGTTTTAGGCTTATATTGTATCACTCGGCGGGGGGGGGTGGGGGGGTTCTGTTGTTTCATATGGGCATTGTACTTTTGCTGTTGGCATACTGCCTGTGTACTGTTTTCATTTTGTTTAATAAAAAATTTTAAACTTCAAAAAAAAAAAAAAAAAAAAAAAAAGATAGACCTCCGTGTTACTTGAGGTGATGGTTTTGTTTCAAGATTCCTTCATCAGCTAGCTGATCTGGCTCCCAAGCTAAGCCTCCACCTATTTCAAGTGAAAAGTGTCGATCATTTTTAATCTCTTTTTCCAAGCTTTTCCTAAAATCCACTTTAGTAGCAGATTTTGGTATGTTTCCCGTTCCCCTCACAAGATGCAGAGTCGGATTAAGGCATAAGCAAAGTAGGCACGTGCCTCGGGCCCATAAGTTTAGGAGGGACCCTATCAGATGTGCTGGATTTGTCAATTGTCTGGAATTTGTTGGGATTCTACAAATGTGTACGTTTCCAGGTTCAGGTAAAATGATAGCTACAGTCCCATAGTCCCACCCCCAGGCCCGCCCTCATCCATTATGACCAAGTCATGCCCTGCCCCCCTCAACCTGTTCTCGAACTCGAGCCTGCATTGGAAGAGCATCTGTGAACGCGCAGATGCAATGTGATGATGTCTCACGCATGCACAGATGCCCTCCCAAGGTGGGAGCTTTTCAAAACCCAGACGCCCGGACATGTGCTCTTAAAAGAGGACATGTCTGGGTAAATCCGGTAACCCTAAGCTAAAGTATCTGGATCATTTTCACAATTTATCCCTCTATAGCTTTCCAATGCTTGTGGCAGGATCCAGCCAATGTGGAAGAAGGGGATCAACCCCGTGTATGGGGTTTTGGATAGGGTTACCAGATCTTCGGGAATGAAAACCTGGACCCATGGCCCCGTTCTGTCCCCACCCCCTTAACCTGTTTGCTCATCGGGATGGCATCTACTCATGTGCTGGTGTGGCGTGATGGCATCACGTGCATCTGTATGACATCACTGCATTGCATCTGATGCCATCCTGACATCATTTGTTGCTAGAAGCTTTTCAAAACCCGGGCAAAGTGTTGGGTTTTGAAAAGCCGTCCCTCTCAAAAAGGGGGGGGGGCATGTCCGGGAACATCTGGACGTATGGTACCCTAGTTTTGGAGAGAGCTGTGGAACCAGTGAATAGTCTGGGGGAATGGAATTGTTGAAAGGGAGGAAGACTTGAAGAAAAATAGGAGAAAGTTTTTTGAAGGATCTGCCGCAACGATGGTGTGGAGGTGGGAACACTGCCTGAGAGAGAGCACATGCACTTGTGTTCATAGAAGGAGAGCTTCCCTTTCAATGTCCTCCGCCACATACGTACCTGTGTGCAGACTAAAGGAAGGGAAGTTTTCAGCCTGGGGAATTTAGCCAGCTAGCTATTAAGTTTTCCTTTGAATGCTGTCTCGGCACACTAGATGGGCCATTTGGCCTTTATCTGCTGTCATGTTTCTATGTTCAGAAACACCAAAGAAAGTGACAATTTTTATTTTGAGACTTGCACTTGGGACCTTGGTCAGCCAGTGTTGGGAACAGGATAGTGGGCTTGATGGACCATTGGTTTGACCTAGTGTGGCTATTCTTACGTGAGCCAAGTCTAGGACAATCAAGCCATTGTGACATCACTGATGAGGTTGGCTCTTAGGCATTGGTGGAATGAGGCATTATGACATCACAATCTCAGCTCTGGAATGTTGCTACTCTTTGGGTCTCTGTCAGGTACTTGGGATCTGGGTTGGCCACTGTTGGAAACGGGATACTGGGCTTGATGGACCATTGGTTTGACCTAGTGTGGCTATTCTTACGTGAGCCAAGTCTAGGACAATCAAGCCATTGTGACATCACTGATGAGGTTGGCTCTTAGGCATTGGTGGAATGAGGCATTATGACATCACAATCTCAGCTATGGAATGTTGCTACTCTTTGGGATTCTGTCTGGTACTTGGGATCTGGGTTGGCCACTGTTGGAAATGGGATACTGGGCTTGATGGACCTTCAGTCTGTCCCAGTATGACAATTCTTATGTTCTGTGAAAAGCATTGAGGGCTACATAAGGTCCAATGGGTTTCCAGGTTTTCTTCGTAAGCTATTTTTCCTATGATACAAAAAAAACCTGGAATATTGCCGGACTAAGTATATAGCTCTCAATGGAGGCTAAGTTGCTTTTTTACCAAGCTTTTCAAACCACCCTCGTACCTCGATTACACTGTACCTTGGCACCTTCAGTTTGTACCAGAGGCAACGGAAGGTGAAAAGGACTTGTGGCACTTCTCTGGTTCTTGGCTCACTGCTGCCGAACTGCCCAGTTGCCTAACTCTAGGAGGACAATCCATTGCTCGAACTTCCCTCCCAATTGGATACTACGAAGTGAAATCAGCGCTTCGTGTCCCTTAATGTAGCAGGATAGGATTGAAGAGGTTCAGGAGTAGTTCAGGACCTCCCTCCTGGAACTGTGTAACTTGGTAGTTCTCCAGCTGTAACCGTTAAGCCTATGCTCACCCACCAAGAATTACTGCCACTTTGCTCACAGATAGGCTCAAAGGCAATGGGATTTGATATACCACATGCGACAAGGTGTATTGAATTAAGCACTCGAGCTTTTTTCCCATTTTCCCTGTCTGTCGCAGTGAGCTCACAGTCTATCTAATGTACCTGGGTCAGTGGAGGGTCACAAGGAGCGAGTAAGGTTGCCAGATGTCCGGGAAAACCCAGATTTGTCCTCCTGTATAGAGGACTGCCCGGATGCTCGGATGTTGTTTTTTTTAATAGAGAGGAGTCTGTCCAGGTTTTGCCGGCTCTCCTGACTCCCCCACCTACCTCCTCCCCAGCCGCTACATTGAGTCTTCAGGCAGACTGGCAGCAGCAACGAGGGAAACCTGCTGCCATCGGCCTGTCCTGGAAGCTGCCTCTCTACGGTGATTTCCTGTTCCCTCGTAGGCAAGACTTGTAGAGATTCAGCTTCTGGGACAGGCCAGCGGCAGCAGGCTTCTCTCATTGCAGCTGCCAGCCTGCCCAAGGATTCAATTTAGCAGCCATGGAGAAGGCAGGTGGGGGAGTTAGGAGCTGGAGAGAGGTTTGCGGATCCCGATGGGGGTGGGGTTTGAACTGGTGCAGGCTCTGGTGTTGGAGTATGGTTGGATGAAGAGGGAGAGAACAGCAGATGCTGGAATTGGGAGGGAGGGAGAGAGTTGCAGTACCATGGGGAGAGGCAGGGGAGAGAAGAGAGAGATTTTGGTCCTGGTGTGGGGATACAGGAGAAAAGGTAAAGAAGGGAGAGAAGCTGGGTGGGGTGGAATATGGGGACAGGGATATAAGAATGGCCTTTGAGGCAAGGAAAGAGGAGAGAGAGATGGAGCTGGGACTGAAAGGGTAGATGAGGGCTAAAAGGGTACACAGGATGGGGAGGGGGAGCGAAGGAAATGGGTGAAAGATGGGGTCATGTGTCTTCTTTGTTTTGTCTTAACAAATATGGTGACCCTAATCACAGGGTTTGAACCCACAACCTCGGGTTGCTGAGGCTGTAGCAGTAGCCACTACACTACACTCTCCTACACTTTCCCTGCTACTTCTGGAGAAATGAAATGTTGACGGGAAGGAGGTGAGGTTGATTAAAAGAAGTAAATAGGGGAGTGAAGGGAGGGGAATCCTGGTAGGGGGGCCCACAAATATGTGTTTACCTAGGGACAACACAGTGTTAATCCAACCCTGACCAGATGCATCAAATTTCAAGTTAAGTGAATGAATGACCACATCTTGTTGTTGAATTTCTTAGGCCTCCCACCTTTCCGTGTTACCCTCTATAAAAGCCAAAGATGTACCAAAACAGAGCAAGAGACAAGGAGGAGCTTTGGGAAAGACATCTAGACAGTGGCTGACTGTGAAGGAACACATAGGGATCGACTGGACCTCCAAGCATGAGCAGAGAAGGACTTTAACTGCAGTGACTGCACAGATACAGAAAGGCAAAGAATCAGCTCCCCAGGCAAAAGGAGGCTGGAGCTGGGGTGAAGGCCCCCCAGACATCACTTCAACCCTCGGAGGTAAGAAATGAGGGGAGGAAAGGGAGAGAGTTTATCTCAAGAAAGATATAGCAGAACTAGAAAAGGTTCAAAAAAGAGTGACCAAAATGATAAAGGAGATGTAACTCCTCTTGTATGAGGAAAGACTAAAATGGTTAGGGCTCTTCAGCTTGGAAAAGATACAGCTGAGGGGAGATATGATTGAAGTCTACAAAATCCTAAGTGGAGTAGAATGGGTACAAGTGGATCGATTTTTCACTCCATCAAAAATTACAAAGACTATGGGACACTCGATGAAGTTACAGGGAAATACTTTTAAAACCAATAGGAGGAAATATTTTTTCACTGAGAATAGTAAGTTCTGGAATGCATTGCCAGAGGTTGTGGTAAGATCAGATAGCGTAGCTGATTTTAAGAAAGGTTTGGACAAGTTTCTGGGGGAAAAGTCCATAAACTGCTATTCAGACAGCCATGGGGGAAGACACTGATTGCCCTGGATCGGTAGCATGGCATGTAGTTTTTTGCCAGGTACTTGTGACCTGGATTGGCCATCGTGAAAATAGGATCCTGAGCTAGATGGACCATTGGTCTGACCCAGTAAGGCTATCCTTATGTTTTAATCCATCAGTTATTTTCCAAATAGGAGGTAATATTAGATCCCACAAGAACTTTCTGGCCTTCAGAGTAAGATTACGTGTGTGGATTCACTTTGAAACTTTTCTAGGGAAAAGTACTGGAACACAGGACTTCTAGAGGAACACTTGCCTCAGTACTCGGGTCCAATTGTCATCAGCTGAGTCAGTTCACTTTCGAAAGGTCAGCTGCCATGACTTCAACTTCATTGATATACAATAGTACAATGAAAAAGGCTTTTCCCCACCCATAAAACATCCCCAAAGTCTGATTCCCAGCTATTCAACACTTTGGCCATTCAAGTCTAGTAATCCCCATATCTTTCGAAATTGCACTACGTCTTCATATTTACATACTAAGTAAACAATATTCCATCGGGCAACTTCTGATAACTCGGAATTATTTTTCCATTCAGATAGAATATGTTGTATTGCAAGACCCACTAATGTATTGAACAACTTGGACTCGGATTTGTCAAAAGTTTTAGGTAAAGCTACAGATCTCAAGACTGAGTTTATAAGAAAGTGACATCTCAAAGTGGAATATATTTTCTATTCTTGCCCATACGCAATTCCAAAACTGTCGCACATTGATACAGGTGTATGGCATATGTTTGAAAGTACCCACCTCCAGATGACATGACCAACATTCGTTACTTCCTCCCCTTAATAATTTAGACACTTTAAATGGAGTCCAAAGCGTTCGGTGAGCTACGTAATAGAGGGACTGAGTTACAGAAACAGATCTTTGCGATTTAAATTTAGAGCGGGGTGGATGTTAGCGGTTTGTATGGATCCCTGACGAAGCGGATGCGAAACATGTCGGGTCCTACCGCTGCACTAGTAAAAAAGATAAGTACATACTTAAGTTTAGAAAAAATCAAAAAAGTTTCAAAAAAAAGTTTGTATTGATAAAACCAGTAAGGACCGGTGAGGAGATATACACCTGTGAAGCTCCCCGTTGCAAAAAATGAAAATAACGGTTGGAGGAGGGTGTTTCTGAGGTCCATAAAGAAAAGAAAAAATGTATTAATATATGAATGTCTGAAATGAAAATTAGTAATTGGAAGAATCATATTCTTGGAAAAGTTACAAAAGCTATTGGTTTAGTTCCAAGATTTAAGACAACAGCCTTTATTTAGTGTAGTATAATAATGAGGCATCGAGTAAAATACACCCCATATAAACCTAGAAAATACCTTCATCCCCCATCAAACCCCACTCAATCTATGTATGACTACATGTTTTAAATCATTTAATACCCTCCCTTCCCTTCCCCATTCAAAGGTACTCTCCATCCCCCATCAAACCTCAATAGGACTACATGTTTGAATCTATTTAATACCCTCTACCTTCCCTCCCCAAACCCTCCCTTCCCTTCCCCTTCCAATGGTACTCTCTACCCCTCCTCAATCTCAGTTAGGACACCCATCTTAAAACTGCACTACAACCTTTAGGAAATAAGGCATGCAAATATGGATCCCATATTTGCATAAACAACATCTTTCGCTTCCTCATCCTTCCAGCATCTCTAGCTTCCCAGATGGCCAACTGATGCAACTGGTTTCGCCAATGCCAAAACTTTGGAGGGTCAGGGATCGTCCAATATTGAAGAATACATTTTTTGGCCAGTAGACTCATTTTCCTATACAGCGTCCTATGCCCCTTAGACAAATGACTATAAGCTTCTGACAAATCCAAAATAAAATGGGATGGAGAGTAGCGCAAAGATCTTCCAATTAACTCAGACATATAAGATATTATTCGCTTCCAAAAATGCTGAATAATGGGACAAAACCAAAAAGCATGTCCCAAAGTGTGCTCCCCCAACCCACATTTATGACAGGTGATACAATGTGCATGGTTAAGAGAAACATATTACAGGGTAACATTACATGCCTATCATACTCGTACATAGTTGTTCTATGGTGGAGGTCTTCCTACTCCATTATGTCATAATTGTGAGGGTTTTTAAAAAAGTCTCACTGTTCTTTAATTAAGCCCACACTGCTCCTTGTGACCCTGGGCAAGTCACTTAAGGGCAAATTCTATAAGAAGTGACCAAAAGATAGTCGCCAAATTAGGCACCATTCAGCGCGATTCAAATAAAATTGGGTGCTGTTGAGTGAATCACGCTGAGTAGCAACTATTTTGGAGGCGCCCAATAAATAAGCCAGCTCTAGGCACAACTAAAAGTTAAGCACCTATCTATGCGCTTAAGCACACTTAAGAGCAGCGATTCTGTAACAAAGCATCTACCACGAAGCCACGCCCACGCCTAACATGCATAGCGTCTATTTTTTGAAGGCCGCCTAAATTTTTAGAGGCGCCTTGTTGTGGAATCGCTCTCTTGATAGGTGCCTCTGTTTCAATTAGTGCTGATGAAAAAGCTTAATTGAGCTTGTTCTTCAATTTAAATAGGGACCTAAAATCAGGCACTTGTTACAGAATTTGGGCCTTAATCTTCCACCGCTTCAGGTACATTGGATAGAGTGTGAGCCCAGCGGGATAGACAGGGAAAATGCTTGAAATACCTGGATGGAAATCGCTTTGAGTGTGGTTATAAAACTATTAAAAGGCAGGATCCAAGTCCCAGTCCCCAATTATGCAACCTCATCCCAAAATGAATAGAATTCTCCTTATACTGCATAGGTTTAAACCATCCCTTGAGTTTTGGCATCTGAAAACTGGCATTCAGACTTCCAAATTGCAGGGGAGTCTAAATCCCAATTTTGCAGAGGCAGAATATGGACATCCAACACTACAGAATGTGTATATAGCAAGGGGGTATGGACTTGGTGTTTTGGGTGGGACTATATGGTCACTCCAAAGATGTAGAAGATGAAAAAGTGAGGCTAAATGGAAACGACCACAACAGAGCAATCCTCACTCAAAAGGATTAAGTATAGGATGGCTAATGGGCTCATCAAGTCATCTACATTGGATTTCTGTATTGATGTAAATGACTTTATGAGCCCATTGGCCATCCTATACTTTAATCCTGTTGAGTGAGGATTGCTCTGTTCTGACTATATGGTCACTCCACAGCAATTACTGAAAGGAAGGGACATCCATCCATATCTTAAAAAGGACATTGTTTTTTTAGACCTGGTTTGGGCACGTCCAGGTTACAAAAAGGTGCTGTGATTAAGTAGCTATCCATTGGAGAATCAAGGCACAAGACCTCCGTAATCCCCCAGTGGTTGCTGCCTCTCTCCCGAATTTGAAACTAGAAAGGGTCTATCTATGACAGCTTCATGTCATAAGGACATTCTTGGAGCAGGAAGCAAGCCTGAGGAATAGTTTGTGGTTAGTCTAGTGGACCATAAACCAAGGGACCCAGGTTCAAATCCCATTTCCACTGTTTCTTTTTTTAATAGTGAGCCCTCCAGAAATAGAAAAATGCCTACTACACCTAAATAAGCCCAAGTAAGCCCATATTACAGAAAACTACACTGGCTGCCTGTGGAAGCAAGGGTCATCTTTAAGTTTGCTTGCCTTGGCTTCCAAACCATGACAGGTTCATCCCCATCCTATCTGTCTCATCAGTTCGAATTCCCAGGCACAACTAATACACACAGTACCTACTTGTTCGCTTTTCCATCCCTAAAGGGCTGCACCTACAAGAGATATCTCGATAGAACATTATCATTCCAAGCAGGCAAATGGAGCAAATGTTTAACCAACTTCATCTCAAATGCACTTTCGTACCAAACATTTAGGAAGTCAATAAAAACTTATCTCTTTGACAAATTTCTCTGACACCACTTCAGCCTGATGTACCTCAACCTGATGTACTTCCAAAATACTCCCAGATAAACCTGACTAAACTTAACATGTCAATGTAATTTCATAAGTTCTCTGTAATGTCGCTGTCTGTATACAGTCTCTTCCCTTGTAAACCGCTTAGAACTGTTTGTGATATGGCGGTATATAAAAATAAAGTTATTATTATATATCAGATATCTGCAAGCCTGAAGGCTATTCAAGTGGTGTACGTTCAGGTACAGTAGACATTTTTCTTTTTCTGGAGGGCTCACAATGTAGAGAGAAAAGAGCTGACGTGGGATTTGAATCTGGGTCCCTCGGTTTAGCATCCACTGATCTAACCATTGGACTGCCCCTCTGCTCTGCATGGACATCTGTGTGGTCATTCTCTACGATGGATGTTCCTATGCTACTGTAAGGACGCCCATGTCTTGTTTTGCTCCATTCAAATTTGCTAAAGGGACGTTCGTGTTGGCTGTTTACAGCCCATGGACAATCATCTTGCGTATTTTGAACAAGCTTCTTATGTATGTTTTAGTCATAATCCACTTAGATGATAGACAGGATATAAGTCAAATAAACAGATATAGATACGATGGGTATAGGTATCATTCCTTCTGCCAGAAACATCCCAACCCTGAGATGTTAAATGTACAGCACTGCATATGCCTTTCAGCACTAAAGAAATGATAAAGAGTAGTAGTATTAATTCTTTAAAGTTCTAACGTTTTCTTAGTAAACTTTAGTTCCAAGAGAAGCACTGGACACTGATTGTCTTACAACCTCTAAATGATTGTTCCTAGGGACACTTGAGGAGAATGACATGGAATGTAAGAGAAGACAAAAGCTTGAGAAGAGACACTCTGAAACAGATGGTCATCCTTTCTCCCTCTCTTTCTATCAGGTGACTTGGCCTTGGTTGCCCAAGGAGACTTTTCCATAGCATCAAAGCTGGCACCTGCAGACAATCTGTGGACAACAGAGAGGGACGGTGCAGTGAGATTACGCATGGGGCAGACAGGACCTGAGGCAGAGCCTCCCATCACCATACACCAGCTCTTCCAGCAGACCCTGGAGCGTTACAGCAACCGACCGGCACTGGCTGTAAAGAGAGATGGACAGTGGAAAACCACCACATACTTGGAATATTACCAGGCGTGCCGGGCAGCAGCTAAAGGCTTCCTAAAGGTGAATCTATTCCCTCTTTCACCCTTCCCTTTCTCCGTAGAGATATATTGTAGTTTCCTAAAGGTGCCTTTTTAATCTTTTTTAGTGGTAGGAAAATTGGGCATCAAAAAGGCAGATGACATTTAAATGTGAGCAAGTGCAAAGTGATGCATTTTGGGAAAGAGAAACCGAACTATAGCTCTGTGTTAGGAGTCTCTGCCCAGGAAAAGGATCTAGGTGTCATCTTTGAGGCTACGTTGAAACCCTCTCTGCTCAATGTGCGGAGGCTGCTAAGAAAGCAAATAGAATGTTAGGAATTATCAGGAAAGGAATGGAAGACGAAGATGAAAATGTTATAATGTCCTTCTATCACTCTATGGCACGGCCACACCTTGAATTCTGTTTGTAGCTCTGGCTGCTGTTATCTCAAAAAAGATGTAGCAGAATTAGAAAAGGTACAGACAAGGGTGACGCATTATAAAAGGGATGGGACAACTTCCCTAAGAGGAAAGGCTAAAGCAGTTACGGCTCTTCAGCTTGGAGAAAAAACTGCTAGGAGTGATAGATAGACGTCTATAATATATGAGTGAAGATGTGAATCACTTAAGAACATAAGAATAGCCCCACTGGGTCAGACCAATGGTCCATCAAGCCCAGTAGCCCGTTCTCACAGTGGCCAATCCAGGTCATTAGTACCTGACCAAAACCCAAGGTGTAGCAATATTCCATGCTACCGATCCAGGAAAAGCAGAGGCTTCCCCCATGTCTTTCTGAATAACAGACTATGGACTTTTCCTCCAGGAAATTGTCCAAACCTTTCTTAAATCCAGCTACGCTATTCGTTCTTACCACATCCTCTGTCAACGCATTCCAGAGCTTAACTATTCTCTGAGTGAAAAAAAATTTCCTCCTATTGGTTTTAAAAGTATTTCCCCGTAATGTGGAGGTATTGAGAACTTGGAATACGAGGAACGACTTAAGAGACTGGGATTGTTCTCCCTTGAGAAAAGGAGACTGCGAGGGGATATGATCGAGACTTTCAAAATACTGAAAGGAATCGACAAAATAGAGCAGGAAAAAAAAATTATTTACAATGTCCAATGTGACATGGACAAGAGGACATGGACTGAAGCTAAGGGGGGACAAGTCCAGGACAAATATCAGGAAGAGGCGGTTATTGCGGAATCCACCGTTCTAGGATTTAAAAGCAAACTAGATGCACATCTCCTTACAAGAGGCATAGAGGGATATGGGTGACTAAAATTACGCCAGGTGTATACCTTGCTGGGCCTCTGCGTGTGCGGATCACCGGACTTGATGGACCAAAGGTCTGATCCGGAGATGGCAGTTCTTATTCAACTTCATCAAGTGACCCATAGTCTTTGTAATTTTTGATGGAGTGAAAATCGATCCACTTTTCCCGTTCTACTCCACTCAGGATTTTGTAGACTTCAATCATATATCCCCCATCAGCCGTCTTTTCCAGGCTGAAGAACCTCAACCTTTTTAGTCTTTCCTCATACGACAGGAGTTCCATCCCCTTTATCATCTTGGTTGATCTTCTTTGAACCTTTTCTAATGCCGCTATATCTTTCTTGAGAGAAGGAGTCCAGAATTGAACACAATACTGGTTTCTGTGTATTGTCCACAATAACACTCTGATCTTTTTCTTGTAGTTGTGCTACTTTTTACTTTTTTACTCAAAAGTATTATTTTAGGCACTTAGGACCGGACTCTAAAAATGAAAGTGGCCACTGTGAATTACGCTTAGGCACTGTATACAGAATTGTGGCTATTGGCACCTAAGAAAAAACTTAGGTGTCCAGGAAAACCCAGATGTCCTCTTTTTAGAGGATTGTCCGGGTGCCTGAACGGATTTCCAAAACCCAGCAGTTTGTCCAGGTTTTGGAAGTTCTGAGCTCGGAGGCCACATCTGGAAGCCTTTGCTCTTGCGCAGCTGGCAATGTGATGACATCATACGCACGCATGGATGTGATGTCATTGCATCAATGTCCGTGCTTGCGCGAAGGCTTTCAAATGCAACCTTCGAGCTCAGACAGGTTCATGTGGGGGAGGGGCTGGGGAGGAAAAGGGCGGAGCCAGGCATCCTCTCTCTCTCTTTTTTTTGTTTTTGTTGGTAATGTAGTTCAGAGTTTTAAAGTTTGATGGAGAATCACACCTTGTGTTGCCCAAGGTTATCTCTGCCCCTAACTACACCTGTGTTGACCTTGGGCTTAGACGTGATTCTGGCACCTACCGCTGCCTAACTTAACCTTTTCCTATCGTAATAAATTTTACGCTACGCTGGTTCCAGTCGTAATTATTTTAGCAAAGTTTTGTATTATTCACCGTTATCATTTACGGCTATTGTAAACATAATGTAAATAAGTCATAAGTTCGCTTTCCCCTCACTGAAATCATGTCATCTTAAAAGATTCCTCGAACGAACCTTCTCTTTTTAAGCGGCCAAACTAAACTCATGGCTCGCCCAAATTATACTCGACGCCTCTTCATACCTCCACTTTAGAAAAAAGCTCAAAACTCTACTTTTCAATGGACCAAATCCTTAAAGCTCCCCTCTTCCGCCTTAACGCTCCCCCTCTCCACATTAGAAAACAGATCGAACACTCTTCTTTGCATCAGAACAAATCCTTAACTCTCCCCTCCCCCCCTCAACTCTGCCCACCTTGCTTTACTTTTTCCCCCTCCTCCCCCCCTTCCAAGATCCCTGCCCCCTACCTCTCATATAATATGCTCTGTTCCCCCCTCTCATAAATTCAATTGTACTCTCTTACAGTACATACCGTATGCGCTCTGTATTAGCCCTCCTTCACTTAAATTGTCAATGTAAACTAGTTTGACCCTTCGATTGCCTTGTTATGTTCTTCTTTTTTCAATTGCACTGTATGTAACTCATCTATTTGTTGTGAACCGCCTAGAACTCCCTGGGTATGGCGGCAAACAAAAATAAATAATAATAATTATTATTATTATTAAATTCAAATATTTTGTGTTCCTGGCTCTTTATTAGTCCATACAGACTGTTTATCCACGATGGCAATGACATTTTTGGAATGTCCCGTCATCCAGGACACACGACAGGAAAAGGTTAAAGCGTCATTCCTAGAATCTGGGCCATACAGTTTTACTTGTAATTGAGTAAATTTTAAATTTGTTTCTCAAGATACTTTTTACATATCAAAATATGCATTTACGTAAGTATTTTAAACAACCCTATACAATCTGCCTATTTGCTTTGATCGACCAGTTCTCACTAGATAAATTGCCAAGTGGCTCATAGCCCTCCCGTATCACTGGTTATATTTAAGATCTCTGTCACCCCTGCTACTTCCTTTCACTATTTAGGGATCGTACTGGATTCTTCTCTGTCCTTCCAACATCAAGTCTCAGTCAAAGCAAAAATTTGGCTTTGCTATTCTTCATAAATTGTGACATGATCCCTGCAATGTGGCTTATGCAAGTATAACATGTTACCTACTTGGGTGCCTTCAAACTTTACTTACTTCAAAAGCCAAGACTCCTCTCTGGGTCCTGAAGTTCAACAACATCTCTCCTCTGTCTATTCAATTGCACTACCTGTTCTGTTTTGGATTCACTTTAAGATTCTTTGCTTAATTCTTAATGTCTATGACCTAGGTATGCCATCTTTTGTCTCCTCCCTCACAATTCCCCATATCCCCTCCAGAAACTTGAGATTCCTAGACTCCAAAGGGGAAATTCGACTAATGGCCCCTAAACTTAGCACTGGTAGACACCCTAACAGCACCAAAGTTAAGAAACGCCATTTAAAATGGCAAAAACCATTCAAATTAAAACACCAGCACCGGAACACCACTGTGGGCATGGCTAATGCTGGAAGTTGCGATAGGTGGCCTAAAGCCCCTACATATGTGTGATTCACGACAGACAGGTGCCGGGAATGTAGGCCTGGAGAACCCTGGCCTACATTTCTGGTGCCTATCTTTTGCACAGGTATGATTCTATATGTGTGATTTGACAAGTGATCGGCAACCGCTTTGTAGGTGGCCACCAATATCAGCGCAGTATAGAGAATCCAGGTCCAAAGAAAGTCCAATATGAATCTTCAAGACAATCTGCTTTTTATATTTTAGTCCCAAAATTCTGGAATGGGTTGTCTCTGTCCTTTCCTGCAAAACAAACTAAACTTTAGGTTTGTATATCACACCATCTCTGCAATCGTAGAGCTCGGCACGGTTTACAGGAGTTGGGATGGAAAGGAACTCCAATGGAGGGGGAGGAAGTATTACATTTTTGAGAATAGCCAAGTTTTCAGATGTTTACGGAAAAGTTGGAGGGAGCTTGAGTTTCGGAGAGGGGAGGAGAGGTTATTCCAGAGCTCAGTGATTCTAAAGGGGAGGGATGTCCCTAGTTTTCCTGCATGGGATATACCTTTTATAGAAAGGAAGGATAGTTTTAATATTTGGGAGTTTCTGGTGGAATTAGGAATTGAGGAATTCCAAGATAATGGAATAACGGGAGGAAGGATGCCGTGAAGGATCTTAAAAGTTAGGCAGGCACATTTAAAGTGAACTCTGGAGATTACCGGGAGCCAGTGAAGCTTGGACAGGAGTGGTGAGACATGGTCGAATTTACTTTTTGTGAAAATAAGCTTAGCCGCAGCATTCTGAATCTGCTGAAGGCTATGGAGGCTTTTCTTAGTTAGGCTTAGGTAGATAGAGTTGCAATAGTCCAATCTGGAGAGGATGATGGATTGTACAAGGACGGCAAAGTGTTTTTGATGAAAGCAGGATCTCACTTTCTTCAGCATATGAAGGCTAAAAAAGCATTTTTTTTTTATCAGGGAGTTAAGATGGTCATTGAAGGATAATGAAGAGTCCCTTTAAAAAATGTAAATCCCTACTGAAAACTCAGAATAAAGCAACGATATATCAGACCATGCCAAGTAATCTACAATGAAGCAACAATTTCCCAGAACATTCCAGATAATCTGAGAATAAAGCAACAATATGCCAGTTCCACTAGTCAATAGGGAATGTTGACCTCTGCTCAAATCATAAAATCATTCAACCTTTGGTTCGAAGACCTGAACTGCTCTGCTTTTCTTTGGATGGTGCAACGATATGCCAGAGCATTCCAGGTCACCTCACACTGAAGCAGCAAAATACCAGGAAATCCCCAAATGAAGCAACAATATACCAGGGCAATGGAGGCGGTTTGCTTCGTAATTTGAATGTTGTGGACAGCACAGGAGCTGATCCCCCAGAGTAAGAATGGCAAAGCACAAATCAAGTCTGAAAAGGGAAAAGTTAGAAGAGCCTCATTCTGTGAAAAATTCTCATAGTTTTGAGGAACTGCATTGTTTCTCCATAGACAGCAAGGCGAGGAACAATAGAGGTGGAGATTGGGCAGCCAATAGATATAGAAATATATAGATTAGACATTTTAGAACCAAAGGGTTTAAATAATCAAATTGTACAGGGTGCATTTTTTTTTTTTTTTACTGTTTCAATTTCTCAACATTTTCCATTTATTTATACAGTAGAATCTCGGTTATGGTGGTTGATGGATATGGGATAACAGTTTTTCTGGTTAATTGAGAGAGTGTTAGAAACCTTGTCTAACACAATCTCAATCCCCACCCCCTGCTCCTGAGAAAATTAAAGAGCCTTGGCATAGGATGCAATGTGCAGTTGTAGATTAGGAACTGGTTATCAGACAGAAAACAGAGTTTAGGGTTAAATGGTCAGTTTTCTCAATGGAGGAGAATAAATAGTAGAGAGCCATAGGAATTTGTTCTGGGACTGGTGCAATTTAAATTATTTATGAACGATCTGGAAATTCAAACTATGAATGAGGTGATTAAATGTGCAGATGACACTAAACTGTTCAAAGTTGTTAAAATGCATGCAGATTGGGAAAAATTGCAGGTGGACTTTAGGACATTGGAAGACTAGGCATCCAAGTGGACAAATGCAAAGTGATGCTCTTTGGGAAGAATAACCCAAATCATAATTACCAGATGCTAGGGTCCATCTTGGGGGTGAAAAGGATCTGGGTGTCATTGTAGACAATGCGATGAAAGCAACGGCCAAAAAAGCAAACAAGATGTTAGGAATTATTTGAAAAGGGATGGTTAACAAGAGTAAGAATATTGTAATGCTTCTGTATTGCTACATGGTGTGACCTCACTTGGAGTATCGCAACCAAGATGACAAAGGGGATGGAACTCCTCTCGTATGAGGAAAGACTAAAATGGTTAGGGCTCTTCAGCTTGGAAAAGAAACGGCTGAGGGGAGATTTGATTAAAGCGTACAAAATCCTGAGTGGAGTAGAACGGGTACAAGTGGATCGATTTTTTTTTTTTTCACTCTTTCAAAAATTACAAAGACTAGGGGACACTCAAAGTTACCTTTAAAACCAATAGGAGGAAATATTTTTTCACTCGGAGAATAGTTAAGCTCTGGAACATATTGCTAGAGGTTGTGGTAAGAGCTGGTTTTAAGAAAGGTTTGAACAAGTTCTTGGAGGAAAAGTCCATAGTCTGTTATTGAGACAGACATGGGGGAAGCCACTGCTTGCCCAGGATCAGTAGCATGGAATGTTGCTACTATTTGGGGGTTTTCCAGGTACTTGTGACCTGGATTGGCCACTGTGAAGATAGGATACCATTGGACTGACCCAGTAAGGCTATTCTTATGTTCCAATGTTTCTCTGTTCCTAAGGATGCTGGACCTAGGTCTGACTCTGCCTGGCTTCTCTTACATTCTTATGTAAAGAAGATTTATTATTATGATGATTTTTACAGATACTTCCCATCTTCTGGGTGGTACATATTGTGACCGGGCGTGGCCGATTGGACATGTCCAGGGGTCAATACCCTAAGCCACACAGACCTCGGCCGAGCAAAAGCGAGGTATGGGTAGCTGGGAAGGACTGCAATAAAGTTCACAAAGAGTGCAAAAAACCTGTGTGCCACAACAGAAATCTTTATTTCACACCAGACTGGTGCGTTTAACTCAAGTTAGTAGCAGTTTATAAATGAGTTTCAAAAATACAAGCAAACACAATCCATTTTTTTCCTTTATTTGGCTTGTTGCCATCCACAGTGTCCTGAGGCCAGCAGTGCTTTAAGTAACATAGAACATAGAAATAGACGGCAGATAAGGGCCACGGCCCATCCAGTCTGCCCACCTCAAAGACCCTCCCCTACCTTTCTTTGTGAATAGATCCCACGTGTCTCCCATTTGGCCTTAAAATCAGGCACGCTGCTGGCCTCAATAACCTGAAGTGGGAGACTATTCCAGCGATCAACCACCCTTTCAGTGAAAAAGAATTTCCTGGTGTCCCCATGCAGTTTTCCGCCCCTAATTTTCCACGGATGCCCCCTTGTTGCCGCTGGACCCTTGAAGCAGAAGATATCTTCTTCCATCTCGATGCGGCCTGTGAGATGTTTGAATGTCTCTATCATGTCACCCCTCTCTCTGCGCTCCTCAAGTGAGTATAGCTGTAATTTATCCAGCCTTTCTTCGTACGGGAGATCCTTGAGTCCCGAGACCATCCGGGTGGCCATTCTCTGGACCGATTCCAGTCTCAGCACATCCTTACGATAATGCAGCCTCCAGAATTGCACACAGTATTCCAGGTGGGGCCTCACCATTGACCTATACAATGGCATAATGACTTCCGGCTTACGGCTGACGAAACCCCTGCGTATGCAACCTATGATTTGTCTTGCCTTGGATGAAGCTTGCTCCACTTGATTGGCGTCTTTCATATCCTCACTGACGATCACCCCTAAGTCTCGTTCAGCTACCGTTTTTGTTAGGATCTCTCCATTAAGGGTGTATAACCAATTTTCATGCACTGCCCCAAACAGCATCACAGCAAAACAAACTCGGTCCTGCTTGGATTTAGGCTATGCAGTTTTTCTGCAAATTCCATGCAACAAGTGAACAAAATTTTCAAAAAACCTCTTTCAGCCAATAGCTTTAAATAATACAGCCTGGCTAGTCCGGAATCCTTCACCAACAATTTCCTTTTGATAAACTCCAAACTTTTCCTACTGTGCCTCAGCCCTACTCCATTAATTCAGGGTCAGTAGCGTATGAAAAATCCTCACTCATTTCTTCCATACTCTGAGCTTCATTCATTTCTACATCTTCATTTATGAATGAGTCCTCAACAAAATCCTCCCAATCTTGAGGTCCTACCTGCCCTTCTGGTGCATTTCTGTTTCCTGGCAGGGAAGGTCTGGTTCCCTTCTCTCACCCTGTTAGGTTCCTCTTGTGTGGTTCAATGTGTGTCTGCCACCCTTTTCTCTTTCAGTGCTAACTGCCTGTGCTGGAGTGCAGGTGTGTCCTTAGTTCTGACTAATTCTGTGCTCAGGTGCTTGTTGAGCTGGCTCATAAGAACATAAGAATTGATGCTGCTGGGTCAGACCAGTGGTCCATCGTGCCCAGCAGAATGCTTACGCGGCGGCCACCAGGTCAAAGACCAGTGCTCTAAATGAGTCCAGCCTCACCTGCGTACGTTCCAGTTTAGCTGGAACTTGTCCAACTTTGTCTTGAATCCCTGGAGGATGTTTTCCCCTATGACAGACTTCGGAAGAGCATTCCAGTTTTCTACCACTCTCTGGGTGAAGAACTTCCTTAAGTTTGTACGGAATCTATCTCCTTTTAACTTTAGAGAGTGCCCTCTCATTCTCCCTTCCTTGGAGAGGGTGAACAACCTGTCTTTATCTACTAAGTCTATCCCCTTCAGTATCTTGAATGTTTCGATCATGTCCCCTCTCAATCTCCTCTGTTCGAGGGGGGAAAAGGCCCTGTTTCTCTAATCTCTCGCTGTATGGCAACTCCTCCAGCCCCTTAACCATTTTAGTCACTCTTCTCTGGACCCTTTCGAGTAGTACCGTGTCCTTCTTCATGTACGGCGACCAGTGCTGGACGCAGTACTCCAGTGTGAGGGCACACCATGGCCCGGTACAGCGGCATGATATCCTTCTCCGATCTGTGCGTGATCCCCTTCTTTATCATTCCTAGCATTCTGTTTGCCCTTTTTGCCACCAACGCACATTGCGTGGACGGCTTCATCGACTTGTCGATCAGAACTCCCAAGTCCCTTTCCTGGGAGGTCTCTCCAAGTACCGCCCTGGACATCCTATATTCGTGCATGAGATTTTTATCGACATGCATCACTTTACACTTATCGACATTGAACCTCATCTGCCATATTGATGCCCATTCATCGAGACTGATTTATGTCACGTTGCAGATCTTCGCAATACCCCTGTGTCTTCACTACTCTGAATAACTTCGTATCATCCACAAATTTAACCACCTCACTCGTCGTACCAATGTCCAGATCATTTATAAAGATGTTGAAGAGCATGGGTCCAAGCACCGAGCTTCCAGTCCGAGTATTGCCCATTTACCACCACTCTCTGTTTCTTGCTAGGCCCTGGAGCTGTTCCAGTCCTGGCTTTAGAAATTCTCTGCCCTTGGCCTGATGGGATTTGTAGTCCTGTTACCTTGCTTTTCACTTGCTGCTTAGAAAAAGGTAAACAGGCATGAGGAGTCTATCTCTTTCTGTGCACTGCTATGCAAAGGCATTTTCTTTCTTGGCAGAGCCCTAGGAGGAATTTTAGGTTTTATCTACTGTTTTCTCCTGGGACAATTCCCTACTTTGCTCATCAGTTCTGGGGCACTTCAAGGATTCCTTTGCCTTCACAGGGGACAATATTTAGACTTTGTCCTTTTCAGTGTAACATTTGCTGAAAAAGGGAAGGAAAGGTGATAGACTTACACACAGGCAATGCTTTTACCTCTCCCCCTTAGATATAGGTAGGAAATAGACTCACCTCTCCGGTTTAAAAGTAAATTTAAATTGGTTTAGGAAAGTCACAATAGAGGAAATAAAGGATAAGCTGAGTGAAATAATAGCTCTGTAATGTCAATTAGATCCCATCAGTTTGTGCGCTCCAGGTTATGTGGGGATTATTTGGAACATCTATTTCTGAGATCCTCAGTACCATGACATAGGAGCATCCTTTGGCTGTTATTCACTAAAGTCAACGATCACTGCTAACCGACCCGATTCACAAAATGACTCACCGTGTTTTTCCCCTTGATCGGCCATTTTCCAATCCGGCCATGCAAATTAGTAAAACCCCATGCAAAATAGCCAAGTGATCGATTCACTTACATTCCTTGGCTTTTTGGCATCGGGTTTTACCGATCCTAAAACCTGACTGCTGTAGAACTATCGGTAAAAAATCACCCACCACTGCCACAGTCTCTCCCCAATGAACCCTGATAATTGCATGCCCCTCTCCCCCCTCTCCCCTCCCCCCTCCTCCAACAACTGCGGTGACCCATCTGAACCTTCTCCCTACTCTCTTCCCCCCCAAAAAAATGGCAGGAGGGATGCCAACTCCCTCCTGCTCACAAATACCTCCCCCTCCCCCCTGAAGAAAGGGCAGGAGGGATGCCCACTCCCTCCTTCCACCAGAGGGCCCCCCCCCTATCCACCCCACCCCCGTAACGCCTACCTTAACGTTGGGAGCATGATGCACCTCCGTGAAAATCATTTGAATGCAAACTTAATAGTGAATCAATCGCTGTTGGAAAATCGGCCAGAGAATTGACCAACAGCGATTGAGTCACTATTGTTAGTGAATCTAGCCCTTTGTCCCTGGGTTGTTAAAAATAAGGTGACACCTTTTATATTGGATTTACAATAGATTTCTTGATCTCTTTTCAGGAGCTGACACTCTCTCAGGTCGCATATTATTATACAACAAAATATCATCTTATATTATGTACCATGTTTGTTATCTCTAATTTCTGGTTGAAAGAAGGTTCTGCAATGCTTCTGTCTCTCTCTGATCTCCCCTAGCTTGGCCTGGAGCGTTTCCATGGTGTTGCAATCCTTGGCTTTAACTGCCCAGAGTGGTTCTTTGCGGATATTGGCGCCATTATGGCAGGGTAAGACTGTTTTCTCTGTCTCCCTTTCCTCCCTCTCCCTCAATGTTTCTGTCAGGTTGGGTGGGTATAAGATTTGGGGCCTGTGAAAAGGATTTCAACACATGGGAGAGATAGTCAAAGCAAGCTGCAGGCTAGACATGGAGGAGTATTTTCAATAGGAAGTCTAAATCCGACTTTGGATGTTTTGAGAAAAACATCCAAAAATCGGGTGCAGAAAATGTCCATTTTTGAACTCACAAGACGTGAATGATAGTCAAGCAGTTTAACTCTTTGGGCTTGTAGCCTAAATATATCCAAGCCTGGGCTCCGTGTTCCTTGAACAGGTCTTTTTTAATATCAATTTAGAACAAGCATGAACACCTACAGTTTGTCGATCTTACAGCAATGCTTCCTCATAGAGTCCATACACTCAACCGGCACATCCTATACATAGGGAAAGCCAGGAATGTTCTGCATAGTCCCTAAGCAAAGGTAATACGAATTCTAGCTTCTACTAACAGACTCAAGTTAGGAGGCCAGCAAACAGATTAGGGAGACAAACTCTCTCTACAGCATGTGGTGGCTAAGATGGAGTCAGCTTTCTTCCAGAGCTAAAGAAGGCAGGATCCAACACAAGCTGCAGCCAATACCTCGGGAAGCAGCTAAGCATTCTGGGAGCTTGAGTCCACAGAACACACACTGTTTATACATCATAGAACAAACAATCTATCTACTTGTTTTGTACAAGAAACTGCACACATGAAATGGGGGCAGCACCGAAACTCACCTCCCCCTCTCTCCATTCTTTATTTCTGTGGATAACAATATCCTCCTCCCCTTCTCGTCAGCTCCCAACCTTGGGGTGATCTCTCCTTCTCTGCTCAGATCCAACAAACCACCAAATCCTGTCGCTTCCTCCTCTATAATATTACCAAAATCCATCCTCTTCTCTGAACACACTACCAAAACTCTTGTCCACGCTCTCATCACCTCGTGCTTAGACTACTGCAACGTACTTCTCTCAGGCCTCCCGTGCACCCGTCTCTCACCTCTTCAATCCTTTAAAAATTCTGCTGCACGACTCGTATTCCGTGAGAGCTGCTATTTTCACATTATCCCTCTCCTCAAGTCACTTCATTGACTCTCCGTCCATTTCTGAATACAGTTTAAACTCCTCTTGCTGACTTACAAGTGATTTCACTCTGAAACCCCCAATTTCTCTCTTCACTTATCTCCCCCTATGCTCCTCCCCGTGATCTCCGTTCATTGGGCAAGCCCCTCTTATCTGTACCCTTCTCTTCTACTGCCAACTCCAAACTCTATCCCTTCTTTCTTGCGGAGCTGTATACCTGGAACAGGCTGTCTGAATCAATGTGTCATGCTCCGTCCCTGGCAGTGTTCAAATCCAAGCGACAGAACCACGTTTTTGAAACTGGTTTCAACTCTTAACTCCCCCTCGCTGCTGTCAGATACGTAGACCCACGATAATCTCCCCAACCCTGAAAGGTCCTGTCTAAATTAGATTGTAAGCTCTTCTGAGCGGGGACTGTCTATTATATGTTACAATGCACAGCGTTGTATATGCCTTTCAGTGCTATAGAAATAATAAATAGTAGTAGTAATAGTTGTATTGTTTTTTGGTTTGTGTTTTTTTAATGGCCCAGTAGATGTTTTGTCCTGCTAGATGAGTAATTCTTTTCCCGTTATTGGAAAAAAATCCAAAATAAGCCATTTGCATGTAGGAGGGGCCACATAGACATGGCAGCAGAGCAGTGGGGCATCCTAGGGGGCACTGCTGTGAACTTCACTTGACTATTGCAATGCTTTATTTCAGGGCATAACTCAAAAAGAAATAAAAAGATTACACAGCAATAAAAATGATCACTAATTCAAAAAAATACGATCACGTTACACCACTTCACACATAGAATAAGCTTTAAAATCCAACCAACTCGTGCTCCGATTTTTCTGCGTCGTCTCTTGATACCCTACTCTCCATCTAGGGCACTTCGATCAACGCAACAACATCTGTTGACTGTCCCTTCATTAAAAAGAATAGGGACCAGGAGATCGACTGTTTTCTCAGCCCCAGCTTTGGAACATTCGTACTGAATTCTCTGTAGAAAAACTCAAGCGTTCCTTAAAAAGTTTCTTGTTTTAAGGACGCATTTGAAAAATAGACAACTCAGTTTTAATGCCAAAAAATGCAAAGTCATGCAGCCAAAATCCATGCAAGACTTACACCCTTAATGGCGAGATCCTGACAAGAACTGAAGCAGAATGAGACTTAGGGGTGATCGTCAGTGAAGACATGAAGACTGCAATCAAGTTGAGCAAGCTTCCTCCAAGGCAAGGCAAATCATAGGTTGCATACGCAGGAGTTTCGTCAGCCGTAAACCTGAAGTCATTATGCCGTTGTATAGATCCATGGTGAGACCCCACCTGGAGTACTGTGTGCAATTCTGGAGGCCGCATTACCGTAAGGATGTGCTGAGACTGGAATCGGTCCAGAGAATGGCCACCCAGATGGTCTCGGGACTCAAGGATCTCCCATACAAGGAGTGGTTAGGGAAGTTGCAGCTCTTCTCACTCGAGGAACGTAGAGAGAGGGGAGATATGATCGAGACATTCAAGTATCTCAAGGGCCGCATCGAGGTGGAAGAAGATATCTTCCTTTTCAAGGGTCCCGCAGCAACAAGGGAGCATCCGTGGAAAATCAGGGGCGGGAAACTGCGCGGTGACACTAGGAAGTTCTTCACTGAAGGGTGGTTGATCGCTGGAATAGTCTTCCACTTCAGGTCATTGAGGCCAGCAGCGTGCCTGATTTTAAGGCCAAATGGGATAGACATGTGGGATCTATCCGCAAATATAGATAGGGAGGGTCATTGGGATGGGCAGACTGGATGGGCCGTGGCCCTTATCTGCCGTCTATTTCTATGTATGTTTCTATGTTTCTAACACGATTTATAAACTTTATTTTTTATTTTTTTTGTTACCCATCATATGTGTTTTCCCTTAAATGTTTCCTTTCTCTCTTTAAATATTGTAGTTCACCCCCCTCACCCTCTGTGCCAGTCATGTATAGAATTTGTATGGAATTGTATTCAAGAATTTTGTGTTACCCCCATTTTTTTAAAATGTTATACGCATTTGATACTGCGTACATAACAAATTTAATAATAAACTTGAAAGGGCGCCATAACCTAATACATTATATGATGACCCCTCCAAAACTCCCCCAAAACCTACTGTACCCACCTGTCTACCACCCTAATAGCCCTTATGGCTGCAGGTATCACCTATATGGTATTTTGCTGGGCTCATACTTTCCACCAGAAGTATACTAGTAAGGGTGGCACATGGACCTGGGTCCCCTTCGCTGCAGTTCCCTGCACTGTCCACCAGGCTACTCCAGAGACCTGCTTGCAGCTCTACTAGGACTGGCCATAGAGACAGATATGGACTGTTTCATGCACATATTTGAGGGGTGGGAGGGGTCAGTGACCGCTGAAGGAGTGGGGGGGGGGCATTTTTTCATCCCTCCAGTGGTTATCTGGTCAGTTTGAGTACCTTTTCAGCCCTTATTCATTTTAAAAACAGGTCTAGCCCAAAACTTCCAAAATGTGACCTAGAGCACAAGGGCTGCAATAAATATGAAACAGGGGAGCTAGGATCAAGCCCTATGATTAGGGTTAGATAGCTCCAGAGAAAGGAGGGATGATAGAGACCTCCAGGTTTTACTTTCACTGAAAGCAATGTCTTAATCCATCCTCCTTGGGCTACAGCAGACTGATGTTGGTTGTGATTCCAATCCTTCCCAAACCACCTTATTATGTCCTTATAGCTAAAAACAAGGAAAACCAAGATCACACAGTACTTTACAAACCTAACAGTAGAAAACACTGCACCTTCCCCCTATCTTCTCTTCTCTGGACCTCAGTTCTCAGTATTATATATTTTTTTTCTTGCTCACTTTCTCTCTCTGTGCCTGCTTCCAGTGGCATTCCAGCTGGAATTTACGTCACGAGCTCCCCAGAGGCATGCCAGTACGTGGCTGAGAACTGTAAAGCAAATATCCTCGTAGTGGAGAATCACCAGCAGCTCACCAAAATCCTACAGGTACTTCACTCTCTTCTCATTCCATCCACCTCACTTCCATCTCTCATCTAGATCAATCTTATTCTTGTCCTGATAATGGATCCATGTTCCCATGGTGTCAGGGAAAAATAAAATATTCCATAGCCTCTAGGTCTGTCGCTCTCATCGGCTAACTCCCTCTGGAGCAGGGGTTCTCAACCCAATTCTTGGAACACACCAAGCTAATCTGGTTTTCAACATATCCACAATGAATATGCATGAGATAAATTTGCATGCATTGCCTCCAATGTATGGAAATTTCTCTCATCCATATTCATGTTATAATGGATAGCGTAGCTGGTTTTAAAAAAAGATTTGGACAAATTCCTGGAGTAAAAGTCCATAGTCTGTTGTTAAGACATGAGGGAAGACTCTGCTTGCCCTGGATTGGTAGGATGAAATGTTGCTACTCCTTGGGTTTTTGGCCAGGTACTAGTGACTTGGATTGGCCACCGTGAGAATGGGCTACTGGGCTTGATGGATCATTGGTCTGACCCAATAAGGCTATTCTTATGTTCATTGTAGGTAGCTGGGTGTTTTTTGAGGACTCGGTTGAGAACCCTGCTCTGGAGTGAGATCAGGGGTATACGATTTAGGGGAGGCGGCACCTTCATCCCTTTTAATACAGTACATATGTTGATGTATACCAACTAGGCACAAATCCTAATCTGCCTAGTCTCTGTGCCAGCACCGACCCAATTATTTCCACATTCTGGTCCCCAACACCAGCACTCAGACTCAAGTGGAGCTGGAAGAGTCTAAGGCAGACAGAGATCAGGCTGAGCTTAGGTCACAGAGGGGTGTTGAAAGAGGGTAAGAGACAGGCTCCAGAGGAGATAGTCCATAATTCCTTGGATTCTATTACATCAAGCCCAAGTCGTGTTTGCATTTGAACTGAGTAATGAGCAGTTAGCTAACAACCAATTAGGGCAGTTAATTAGGATTTGTATATTATCACAAACACTCCTCAGAGCGGAGTTCCACTGTGACAAACCATATGCTCTGGTGTGTCCCCTATGACCAGGGGTATCTTCAGGACTTTTGATGGGCCCTAGGAAACTGCCTAGGCCTGGGAGAAAACAAGGTATGTACTGGCTTCAAGTTACCACAACTCAGACCAAGTTCTTCAAGAAAGAATTGCGTATTTATTTTGACCCAAGGATTGCATTGAACACTGATGGTAAAAATGGGGATCCTTGGGGGACCCTGCTGGGAGGATGCCACCTCTTGATATGCAAACTAGAGTTTTAGGTATGCAATTGGATAATTTGCCAACAATGGAAAATCAGGTCAACTCAGTTAGTAAGAAATCATTTGGGCTGCACAAAAATATTTTGATAAATCCGTTTTTGCAATTTTGGGTCAATCACTCATCCTATCCCAGATGGACTATTGTAATATAGTCTAAAAGGGTTATTGAGTAGATTACAAATAGTTAGGGTGATCTTTGCTATTTCTAAATATAATTGAATTCCTCCGTATATTATCAAATTACTTTGGATGCCAATGAATGCATGGATCTATGTCTCGCACGAATTAAACACTTCACCTATAGGAAGACATAATGATCATGCTCCCTATAATGACTGCATTAGTCAAAACCTCCACCGTCAAAAAATGTGTCCGCATCATAAAAAACTGGACCTCAACCAAATTCCTTTGGCTAGGACCCTCGACTGACCCATACTACACTCTAAGGATCACAGTAGACAACACAGACTTTCCATTATAACTACAATCTCAAATCTTAGGAGTAGAAATTGATAACCACCTATCCCTGAAAAGTCGCATACAATAAATGATGAGAAAGCTAAGTCTGGCTCAGCAGCGGCAATTCTTATGAAATAGGATTGGCAATTGCACTAAATTCTGAAAGCATCTATCTCAACTACACTACAAGTAAGACTATGGAAATCGAAATACCTACAGCCCTACTATATGAAACTACATTGGCTGCCGATAACCATAAGAATCAAATTTAAATTAGGCATCACTGCCTTTAAGATCTTGAGAGAGAATGCCCTCCACTCCCTAACAGAATTGGCCAACCTACTCCAAGGTGCCTCCAACAGATATTCTACCAGAAACCTTTTCCACTTACAATTCCCAGCATTCAACAATATAAAGTCTACCAGGCAAATTACCTTATCCATCCAACAGTGGCATACCTAGGATATGTGACACCCAGGGCCGATCATTTTTTAACACACCTTCCCCCAGTATAAAAATATTGTTAGTAATTTTAATTAATTAATTAATTTTAAAAGCCCGTCCTCCCCAGAGACCCAGAACGGGTTAGTAATTCTCTGATTTGTACAGTCTCTTGCTTATGTAAACCGCATCAATCTGGAAGGTTATGCGGTCTATAAATGTAATGTATAACATGAGATAGGGTTACAACCTCTCCAACCCATGCCCATGCTGTGGTGTAAACAGAAAAAAGACTTTTCCTCTCTGTTAGGTCCTAGCTCACACTCTCTAACACCAACTCTGGCAGTATACAAATTTCAGATCTGACATATTTTAACCACAAAATAGAAAATAAAATTATTTTTCTACCTTTTGTTGTCTGGTCAATTTATTATTCAAAGTATGTTGGTCCCAAGCTCTGGTTTCTGTTTGTCTTCTGTTAACTTGATCACCAGGGTCTCCTGCCCATTTGATGTTTTCTTCTTTCTCCGTGCTCACCATCTATCTTCCATCTCCATATCCAACATTTCTGTTTCTTTCCCACTGTCTACCATTTTTCTCTCTTTTCCTGCCTTGGGCCCTGGGTCAAACCTCTCTATTCCCCTCCATGCAGTATCTCTCCCTTCCTACCCTCCATTATCATGTGTAACATTTCTTTTTCTCTCCCCATGCACCATCTCTCCCTGCCCTCCACCCTATGTCCAACATTTCTCCTTCTCTTTTCTCCGTGCATGTCTCCCTCCCCTCCACCTCCGGCCTATGTCTAACAATTCTTCCTCTCTCTTCAGCAGCTTTCCATCCCTCTCTCCAATTCCCCTGTGTAGCACCTCTGGACCCGACCGACACCCCCACCATGAGATATGACATTCTTTCGTGTCTCCAATGGCAGCAGCAGTGGTGGCGGTGGCTGACCATTAGAAGCAGTTCCAAATGGGCTGTTTGTGGCCTGCTCCGCTAGGGCTTCTCTCTGCTGCAGCCAGGCCACAAGAAGCCTGTTCAGAGTTCTGCCTCCTACGGCCGGCCACCGCCACAGTTGCTGCTGCTTTAGAAGGCAGGCCTGGAGGTATGCAAGTTCTCTCTTTGTCGGCATCCATAATTCGCTGCTCTACCGATGTTGGGCTTTCCTCTCTGCCAGTCCTGCCTACTTCCTGCTTCTGCAGAGGCAGGACCAAGCAAAGAGGAAAGCCCAATACCAGCAGAGCAGCAAAGTTCCTGGACCATGACACCGATCCTGGGAGCACCCCTTCATAGTCTGCACCTAGGGCGGTCTGCTCTCTCTCCCCCCCCCCCCCCCCCCCCCAAAACACCTTGGTATGCCACTGCCACCCAATATCATTTAGCAAAATGCTGGAAACCAACAACCATTTATATTACTATCTTGTGATCACTACCTCGGATTCAGAAAACATTTAAAAGCATTTCTGTACCATGACAAGAAGCCAACCTTGAAGTAACTGAAGTAGTAATTGTAAAAGCCCATTTCTAAACTGTCTAATGCAACTCCTGGGACAAAACGAAGAGTGAACAATGACCTACTTGTAACTAGATAGTTGAAACTATGACCTAAATGAACTGATCTACCTGTATTAGGAACTCTATTGAATGTTCACATCAATCTGTCCATTGTAACGTCCTGTGATGTAATGTAATCCAACCTTGAACTGACAAGGTAAAGGCGGAATAGAAAACCTGATTAACATAACATAACGAACGTATAATTTCTGTGACCCATATATGACAAAAGATCAAAGCTAGCCAAATCCTGTGAACCCAATCAAAGAAATTTAGTTTTATCTATATTTATCAGACTCACAGACTCTCAAAGTACCTCTCCTCTAATCACCACCACTGCAAGCAGTCAAAAAAAATGAGCAGCTTCTGCATTTATTTGAGTTTTATAGCAGGTGTAAATCTTTGATATTTTCCTTTCACTCTCTGCACGTCAACATGGTAACTGGAATCCCTGCTACACTGCAAGGAAGCAAAAACAGTCAAGCTAACAGTGGAGATGTCCAATCAAGACGAGTGAGCTTTGTCTATTTCACAAATCTCTTTTGTTCACTTCAAGAGCTCAATGACTCGACATGTACATGTTTCGGCCACATTGTCCTGCATCAGGAGTCTTAAATATCATGAAGACAATGTGACTGAGGTAGCCAAACGTGCTGGACCACTTTGAATTCCTAATGTTGTGCTTTAAAAAGAAGCAGCCCAGGATCCAAAATGCTTCTGTTGACTTTCATACCACTAAAGCATTTTGGATCCTGAGCCGCTTCTTTTTAAAGTCATTGAGCTATTGAAGTGAATAAAAGAGATTTGTGAAATATACAAAGCTCACCTGTCTTAATTGGACATCTCCACTGTATGCTTGGCTAGGATGCCCATGTCACCCCCCCCCCCCACCCGAACACCTCTGCCACGCCTTCTGACTACATGGGGATGTTTCCACATCGTTGGCGCATCCATGTGTATTTTGTGGCTGTTTGAAAATGTCAGTTTACACACGAATGGGGTTTCCACATGGAAAGCACCGCAACACCCACATGTAAAACATGAATTGTGCTTCTAAATTCAGGGCCTTGGGAACTGGTTGTTGTTTAATGGAATCACTATTTTTACGAAGCAGGTAAGAATTTTTCTCAGGTTATAAGTCACCTTACCTATCAAGTCACCGAGTGTAGCTCAAAACACTGGCACTAAGGGGCATAAACGAGCATGAGAGAGGATTCCAATGCTACCTCTTGTGTTTCCTACTCAGGTTCAATCCAAGCTGCCCCATCTCAAGGCCATTATCCAATATCATGGAGAGTTAAAAGAGAAGAGACCCAACCTCTACATGGTAAATGGAAGCCCTAATTAGATCTGTGTGTCCAGGTGTGTGCATGTGAATTTTCTGATTGAAGTTTTGATACTGTTTGTTTGCTAAGTGAGAGGATAAAGACTTTTCTAGTGAACTGCATTTCTTTTTAATGTCAAAGAAGAGGATCAAAAGTAATCAAGGGGATGGGACGACTTCCCTATGAGTAAGGGCTGGGGTGACTGGGGCTTCTTCAGCTCGAGGGAGATACAGTATGATAGGTGCCATTGACTCCTGCTCAAGTCCTAGCGAATTGATGAATTACAGATCTAAAAAGATTTTGTGCTCGTCCAGAAAAGTCCTCCAGCATCATCTCCATGATTGCAGGTCACCTTCTTCGCCTGGTTCCTGCAATCTTCCCAAACATTATGTCCTTCTCCAATGATCTTTGACCAAATTAAGACAGTCGTAACTTTATCATTTGGGCTTCAAGTGACATAGCTGGTTTGATATTTTCCAGAACGGATTTATTAGTTCTGGCGGTCCATGGCACACACAAAATCCTTCTCCAGCACCAAAGCTCTTCGTTTGGCTAGTTTCCTTTGGGTAAATTAACTAATGTAATAAAGGTACAATCGTATTCTGTAAAGAACAATCTCAACTCAATGTACGTTGTAAATAGTTAAAGCAGGGGTTCATTCACTCAAAACATCACAAAAACAGGACAGTTGACAAAATCATAAATAAACGGAGAAAAATAAACCTCAATTGTGGGTCGCCAGGACTACACAAGTACCTAAGCTCACCACCTCATCACGGGTTTATAAAAAAACTCCGTACAGTTATAAATTACTTTCATACTTCAGCATCACTTTAGAAGAATAGTTTTCAGAAAATTCTCAAAGGATTTGAAAAAAAACGTCCTGTAATTTTCTATAAATAAGTGAGACAGCCCCAAACTAACTAAATGTATGGCAATCAGCTCCAGCTGTAGATAAATTCTAAACAACGTCTAGTAGCGTGGCTAAACACTTATGCATCTTAGCGTATATAAGAGAGTCAAACACTCATCTGAAGAAACATCTTCGTCCCGATAGATAAGATCTTCTATTTCGCCTGCAAGCAGGCTACTTCAGGGGATTCGTTAACAAAGTAGTCTCCACGCTATCAGCTGTATGACGGGCGGCCAGGCTCTCTCAAAATGGCCCTCAGACCGAGATACGCGCCCGACTCGTTTAAAAACTGAATCGAGTCGGGCGTCATGACATCATCGCAAAAACGCGAAGGGTCATAGGTCAATCCTCACTGCTTCACATATAATACTCAATCCAAACAAATGAACCTCGCATTCATAAGAAAGGTTGCCACTCATATTCAGAATTTAAACCTAGTGGTTCTATGGTATGGAGGCGGTTTATCCATTGTTGTTCCTTTTGCCATAAAAGCTTTCTCATGTCTCCTCGTCTCATTGAAGGGATCACTTTCTCCACCACCCAACATCTAAGGCTTTCAAACTTGTGTTTTAACTTTAAACAGTGAGCCACTATTGGAGCTGTCATTTTACATGTATTTAAGCAACTTTTATGCTCAGTTATTCTTATGGTTAAATTGCGTGATGTTTGGCCCACATAGAATAATTCGCATGGGCATTGTATTATGTAGATCACGTTAGCTGTTTGACAGGTGGAGGTATGTTTGAGAATGTAATTTTTCCCATCAGTAGGATTTATGAAATTCGAGATAGTGGACATGATTTTACAATTCATACAGTGTCCACATGGGCTATGTCCAAGAGTAGATTCTAATCTCTCTTCTGTAAATTTTTCTTTAGATGTATGGCACAGCCAATCGTTTAAATTTCTGTTTCTGGACTGAGGAAAAATAAATCTTTTATTTGAAAAACATGGAAGTGTTTTAAGCAGTGGAAGATGTTTTTTGTATTTCTTGATAATCTGTGGAGATGCGCATGTCTGTTTGATAATGCAGGGAATTATTTCAGATTGTTCATCATTCTCAGGAGATTTGTTATAATCCAGTAGTGTCTCTCTGGGATTAAATAGCGCTCTTTTCTTTGCTTTCTTAATTATAGATGTTGGATAATTTCTAGATTTTAATCTTTGCTCCAGTACCTTTGCTTCTTGGAGAAAGTTTTCTTTACTATTGCAAATTCTCCTATATCTTAAAAACTGAGCAAAGGGAATACTGGTTTTCAGATGTACAGGATGCATACTGTCAAATCTCAACAGTGTATTTCTGTCCGTTGGTTTTCGAAATACCGATGTTGTTAAACGGATTCCATCCAATTGTATCCATACATCCAAAAAGCTTATTTTATTTTTACTACCGTATTTTCGCGGATATAACGCGCGCGTTATACGCGATTTTACCTACCGCGCATACCCCTCGCGCGTTATATGCCTGAGCGCGGTATAGAAAAGTTTTTAAACATAGTTCCCACCCCGCCCGACGCCCGATTCACCCCCCCAGCAGGACCGCTCGCACCCCCACCCCGAACGACCGCTCGCACGCGCTCCCACCCGCACCCGCATCCACGATCGGAGCAAGAGGGAGCCCAAGCCCTCTTGCCCGGCCGACTCCCCGACGTCCGATACATCCCCCCCCCCGGCAGGACCACTCGCACCCTCACCCCGAAGGACCGCCGACTCCCCAACAATATCGGGCCAGGAGGGAGCCCAAACCCTCCTGGCCACGGCGACCCCCTAACCCCACCCCGCACTACATTACGGGCAGGAGGGATCCCAGGCCCTCCTGCCCTCGACGCAAACCCCCTCCCCCCAACGACCGCCCCCCCCCAAGAACCTCCGCCCGTCCCCCAGCCGACCCGCGACCCCCCTGGCCGACCCCCACGACACCCCCACCCCCCTTCCCCGTACCTTTGGAAGTTGGCCGGACAGACGGGAGCCAAACCCGCCTGTCCGGCAGGCAGCCAACGAAGGAATGAGGCCGGATTGGCCCATCCGTCCTAAAGCTCCGCCTACTGGTGGGGCCTAAGGCGCGTGGGCCAATCAGAATAGGCCCTGGAGCCTTAGGTCCCACCTGGGGGCGCGGCCTGAGGCACATGGGCCAAACCCGACCATGTGTCTCAGGCCGCGCCCCCAGGTGGGACCTAAGGCTCCAGGGCCTATTCTGATTGGCCCACGCGCCTTAGGCCCCACCAGTAGGCGGAGCTTTAGGACGGATGGGCCAATCCGGCCTCATTCCTTCGTTGGCTGCCTGCCGGACAGGCGGGTTTGGCTCCCGTCTGTCCGGCCAACTTCCAAAGGTACGGGGAAGGGGGGTCGTGGGGGTCGGCCAGGGGGGTCGCGGGTCGGCTGGGGCGGCGGTCGGAGGTTCTTGGGGGGGGGGCGGTCGTTGGAGGGAGGGGGGTTTGCGTCGAGGGCAGGAGAGCCTGGGATCCCTCCTGCCCGTAATGTAGTGCGGGGTGGGGTTAGGGGGTCGCCGTGGCCAGGAGGGTTTGGGCTCCCTTCTGGCCCAACTACACAAAGTACGGGGAAGGCGGGTGGGGGTGTCGTGGGGGTCGGCCAGGGGGGTCGCGGGTCGGCTGGGGGACGGGCGGAGGTTCTTGGGGGTGGGGCGGTCGTTGGGGGGAGGGGGTTTGCGTCGAGGGCAGGAGGGCCTGGGATCCCTCCTGCCCGTAATGTAGTGCGGGGTGGGGTTAGGGGGTCGCCGTGGCCAGGAGGGTTTGGGCTCCCTCCTGGCCCGATATTGTTGGGGAGTCGGCGGTCCTTCGGGGTGAGGGTGCGAGTGGTCCTGCCGGGGGGGGGATGTATCGGACGTCGGGGGGGGGCATCAGGCTTTCAGGATGGGGACAGACCTTCAAGGGGGGACAGGACTTCAAGGGGGGACAGTGCACGGAAAGTCAGGGGGGGTGAACGGAGAGTCAGGACAGCGCACGGAAAGTCAGGGCAGTGCACGGAAGTCAGGGGGGGTGAACGGAGAGTCGGGACAGCGCACGGAAAGTCAGGGCGGGCGAAAGGAGCGTCGGGCATCATGCGCGTTATATGCCTGAGCGCGGTATAGAAAAGTTTTGGTACATATCATCGTGATTTCTGCGCGCTATACCCCTGTGCGCGTTTTACACAGGTGCGCGTTATATCCGCGAAAATACGGTAGATGACATAGTAAATTTAATGGATTCATGGCACTGATTCAGCTCTGAAGCAAATTCTTGGAGTTGGACTTGAGTTCCTAGCCATATTACAAACACGTCATCTATAAAACGCCACCATTTAAACACACATTGAAATCCTGCCAATTTATAGATGAAAGTCTCTTCAAACCATGCCATATATAAATTGGCTATGGTTGGGGCAAACGATGCACCCATAGCTATGCCAGAAAGTTGTTTAAAGAGTTCTCCATTAAAAATAAAATAGTTGTTTTTCAAAGCTATGGCACTTAGTTCTTTCAAAAATAGTACAAAACCACTCTCAGGGTTATATTGCCTATTCCATAGATTAACCAGAACTTGAAGGGCTTCATCTTGGGGTATGCTGGTATATAACGAGCATACATCAAAAGTAACTAAAGTACAATTTTGTAAAGCATCAGGTTCAATGTCATTTAGCATTTTAAGAAACTGTGTAGTATCTTGAATATATGACTTAATATCTTTCAGGTGATCCTTCAGCTTTATATCAATATATTTGCTTGTCTTCTCCAACAAGGAATCGCGAGCCGAAACTATTGGGCGTCCAGGGGGATGTTGAGTGTCTTTGTGAATTTTGGGAAGTAGATAGAATATGGGAATTTTAAAATGTTGAGGTGTCAAAAACATATATTCTTTTTTTGTTATGAAGCCTTGTTTTAAAGCTTCAGAACTCTTTTGAGCAATTTTTTCAAATATTTCCAATGAAGGATCACTAGTCATTTTCATATATGTGTCTCTTTTAGAGAGTTGATTATTGGCTTCTGCTAAATATAACTCCAAACCCCATATTACAATCGCACCTCCTTTATCAGCGCGTCTAATGATTATTGTGGGATCTTTTTGTAGATGCATAAGTGTTTAGCCACGCTACTAGACGTTGTTCAGAATTTATCTACAGCTGGAGCTGATTGCCATACATTTAGTTAGTTTGGGGCTGTCTCACTTATTTATAGAAAATTACAGGACGTTTTTTTTCAAATCCTTTGAGAATTTTCTGAAAACTATTCTTCTAAAGTGATGCTGAAGTATGAAAGTAATTTATAACTGTACGGAGTTTTTTTATAAACCCGTGATGAGGTGGTGAGCTTAGGTACTTGTGTAGTCCTGGCGACCCACAATTGAGGTTTTTTTCTCCGTTTATTTATGATTTTGTCAACTGTCCTGTTTTTGTGATGTTTTGAGTGAATGAACCCCTGCTTTAACTAGTTTCCTTTGGGGGCATAATCAAAACTTTGAAACATCCTAAAATCCACCTAAGTTGGCATTTTGATTCCTAATAGCAGGGATGTCCAAGTGCAGATAAAACCAACTTTCTGGACGTTCAGCAGCACTTCTAAACCGCTGTGCATCCAGAGCTCAGAGAGGCATGTTGGGAGGTGTGTTATGGGCGGGCTTAGACCTGGACGTCCTGAGGGAATAACTGAAGCTTTCCTAGGCAGAATTTAGATGCAGGAAGTTAAACCTGTTGTAGTTGCGTTTAAATTCCCTAAAGATACCCAAACTGACAAGACCATTGGACGGTTCAAGGCAAGACCCTCCTTTACTCCCCCAGTGGTCATGACCTCCACCCATCATCAAATTGGACATCCACCTGACATCTCCCGCCATCTCCTGATAGCCCCTGTACCTTCAGATGACAAATCAGCAAGAGGGAAGCCCACTCCCTCCTGCCTATAGGGCCATATGCTCTGAATAACGGACCTTCCTCCTCCCAATGCATACTGGGATGCAGTAGGAGGGGACTAAGGACCTGATTGGCAGTACTTCCTTATGTCCAAGGAGTAAAAGATCACATAGGAAAACTACTAAGAAAAAATAACATCAAACAGCCTACACTGCACTACATTACGTCACATCTACATTCACACTTGTGAAAAACCAATTACCTCTGCTCCAAATCCCTGGGGTGTACAAAATCCCATGTAGCTGTGGACAGTCCGACATTAGTGAAACTAGACGCACTGCAGAGGAAAGGCTGAAAGAGCACAAGCTATGCAACGCTGAAAAATCCATGGCAGGGAAACTGGTCATATGATTAGATTTGAGAACACAAAAGTTCTGGAGAAAGAAGACTGCTGGCGGCCAAGAAGAATCAAAGAGGCAATAGATATCGCCAAGACATCCCAATAACTTCAATGGAGATAAAGGGCTTTCCATAAACAAAGCAGGGCAACCACTCATCCAAAAGAAATTCAACACTAAAAGGGCTGGGGCTGAGGACAAATGCCTTCTTCCTCCATCTAAAAGTTTCCAACCCCCTTTTTTATCTGTCACAATTCAAAAAATGTGACTTCCCCAACAGAATTTAAAATTGGGTCCAATGGACATTCCCACCAAAATTCTAATTTCCTGCCACATTTCAAATTTGAGACCAATGAACTTTCCCGCCAAAATTCAAATTCATGACCAACGGACTTCCCTGTCCTCAATCAGGTCAGTGAACCCACTAAATATAAAGACAAACTGCAGGCCTCACAACACACCCTGAAGAAAGACACAGCATGATGAATGAAACATTGGTTCTACCTTCCCAGATGCAGCGAAACCTGGAAAACAGCAACAATGATTACCTGTTTATTTTCGGATACATTTTAAAATTCTTTCTTTGACTTTCAAAACATTACATTCGGGTATTCCTGATTATCTGGCAACTTTATTTATTCCTTATTCTCCATCAAGGTCTCTCCGATCTTTGATAGATACTAGATTGGTTATTCTGCATTCTTCAAAAACGAAATGGGAGAGGATCCAAAATTCAGCATTTTGTGCTATTGCGCCAGCACTGTGAAATTCTTTACCCGCAAATTTACGTTTAGAATCTTCATATTCTCGGTTTCGTGTACTTTTGAAAATTTACCTTTTCGAACGAGCTTTTGCTTAATTGAAAAAATTAGTGGAGAGCACATTTTTGAAGTGTTGGTCTTTGAGTGCTTTTTATGTTTCTTTTTGTATGAATGAAGTATGCTATCCTTAAAAAGCCTCTAAGTTTAACTCTATCTTGCGTAATAAACATCTAGGAACCACGGGCGGGAACAGGGTCATATTGATCTCATTAAGGGTGGTTTAGTGTTCCCCACATACTGGTCCCAGCTAGAGTGAAGCAGGGCAGTTATATACTACTCAATTAGAAAGTAAAGGTAAACCGCTGAGATTTTTGGCAGTATAAAATTTTTTTAAATAAACTGGGACCTGAGATATAACCAGTGCTATAGTGAGCCTAAGGAAGCACTGGTGAAATATGAAGGCAGAAGTACTGCCTGGGATTGTCAATTTGGCAGGAAACGGTGAAGTCCTGATTAGAAAAGGCTGCCAATTAGTTGGAACTGTTGGGCAGTTTTTTCTGTTTCTATTTTGCTGACAAGGAAAAAACTGAACTCTCTTTGGAATAGTAATTAGTGCCTTGAACTGCTTAGTATTATTAGCAATGAAATGGTGAAGAGAGCCTTGTTTGATGTCACTGTACTTTTGGGGTGCAAGGGACTGTGTGGAGAAATAAACCTTTTTGTGTTTGAAAACTGTTTTCTTGGGAATTGCTGCCATTTCCCTATTGCCCCGCTGTGGAGCTGGACTGTGTTCATGTGGTGAGGGGACAGTCCATGTTCTGCTAGTGGGCACGTACCCCATCACAGCATATATAAACATTGATTGACGGTCATCCTTGAGGATTCCTATAAAATTGTTTTTTAAATAAATATTCATTTATTTATCGCTGGTTGATGGTATGGTTCCAGCCTCGCTTTTTCCATTTCTTAAGATTGCTTAACACCCTTCTTTTTGTGGCCCTCAAAAACATACTACCCTGTTGGAAGGACTTATCCCAGACGAATTATACTACATGGTGGAACACGGTATGCCTCACAGTGAAATATGAAAGTGTTATAGCAGAAAAGCACAGATCCATGTGCTCCTGTGCTAAGATTTGGAGCCCGGTCCACACCTTTTGCAATCTCGAATGATGGCATTCAGTTATTGAGTTAAGAACTGTGCTCCACAACAGAAACTCTCACACGTTATGGCTCAGGTTCTGCTCTGGTTTCGGTCTACAGTCACGTTGTCTCTTTGTACCTTGAACACTTTAGTAACTATGGCTGTGTGTTGTGTCGACATTCCTCTTCTATATCAGCTTGTTGTATCACATGGATATTATTGTATGCATTTCATTTATATGTTCAACATGTCTGTACCTTGCCTCGTTAACATTTCTCTTTCTGTACTTATTGTACATTGTATATTAAAATCAATAAAACATTTGAACTAAAAAAAAAAAGATGTAGTCCATCATTACAATATAGTCTCTTGCCCTCCATGTATTTCCCTATCCTCCTATGTACCTCAAGCCTTTGTGATGACACCAGGCTTTGAGCCACCTATTGAAGTCTTCTGTGTCTTTAACTCTTTCCTCTCCCTTTCCATAAGTGGGCAATACTTCTGAAAAAGCTACAGTCATCACAAAAGGTTTTAGGCCCTCTCTCAGCTCCTGAAAGGCTTTCTGTGCTGAAGGTGGGGAGTTGTTGGCCAGGTCATTTGTTCCCAGATGGGTAACATCAGTGTTAGAATCCTTAGTTTCTTCATTAATTATAGTCCGTATTTGCCTGGTGGCCAAGGATCCTGGAAAACATTTTACTAAGAGCATAAGACTAGTCTTACTGGGTCAACCAATGGTCCATTAAGCCCAATAGCCCCTTCTCATGGTGGCCAATCCAGGTCATTAGTACCTGGCAAAAAACCAGAGTGGCAACATTCCATACAGAATCTCAAATAGCAAGATTCCGGAATCCCAAAGAGTAGCAACATTCCATGCTACCAATCCAAGCAAGCAGTGGCTTCCCCCATGTCTATAGACTTTTCATCCAGGAAATTTTGGTCTTCTTGCCCTGTGTTCCAAGGTTAATGCCTCTGATGATGGAATCCCTCCAGTGTGTCTACCCTATTGCAGAGTTGGGTATCATCTGCAAAAAGACAAACTTTGCCAGACAGTCCTTCCACAATTTAAAAAAAAAAAAAGGTGGCCCAAGGACAGAACCTTCAGCACTCCATTAACAACATCCTTGGATATCCTTCCACTTAATCAGCTTTTAATCCGGTTTGTCAATTTGGAGCCCTCAGTTTATATATCAACCACCTATTTGGCACCCTGTCAAAGGCTTTGCTAAATTCTAAGTACACCATATCTAGGGCCCCTCCCAAGTATTTGGTCACCCAGTCAAAGAAATCAATCAGATTTAGCTGACGAGACCTGCCTCTCGTAAAACCATGCTGCATCGGGTCCTACAGATTGTTCGATTCTAGAAATCTCACTATGCTCTGCTTAAGAAGTGTTTCCACTAGTTCACTCACTACTGAGGTTAGTCTAATGGGCCTGTAATTCCCAACCTCCTCCATACTGTTCTTGGGTCTGTGCTGGGACCACTGCTTTTTAACATATTATCAATGATCCAGAGATGGGAATAATTAATGGGAATTATATTTTGCTGAGGCCACAGAGTTGTTCAAAGTTCTTAAATCGCAAGAAGACTTTGTGAGACTGGGATTCTGGGCATCAAAATGGCAGATGATGTTTAATGTGAGCAAGTGCAAAGTGATGCATGTGGGAAAGAGGAACCTGAACTATAGCTATTTAATGCTGGGTTCTGTGTTAGGAGTCACTGCCCAGGAAAAGGATATATTGAAACCCTCAGCTGAATGTGTGGCGGCAGCCATAGCCAGCGGAACGCTTTTTTGTTGGGGGGGGGGCAAAAGCTCCGCCCCAGACCCACCCAAACTCCGCCCCTGACTCCACCCCATAATAATACTAATTGTAATGCAATTTCTTCTATCCATTTTTCATATACACACAATATTATCTTATTAATACATAATGGTAACCATAAAATTAAAAAAGCACAAAGCACACTATATGCCGAGAAAATGTTAATTATTTATATTCGGGGTTGTTTCAAAGAGGTCATGGCAGATGACTTTAAAATATGCAATGTCACCTCAGTCACAACAATAGAAAAATAGACAAATATAGTGCAAAATATAGACGGCAGATAAAAAAAAACAAAACTGATACATTTTGATCACTAAATTGAAAATAAAATCATTTTTCCTACTTTTGTTGTCTGGTGATTTAATAAGTTTCTGGTTGGATTTCCTTCTGAATGTGCATCCAACATTTCTTTCAAAATCCAGCCCCATCCCCTTTGGGTTCAGGTCTCCCTCTCTCTCCCTCCTCTGTTATGATCTTCCATCTCTCTGTTCTTCCTTAGGGTCTCTGCCCCTCTGTCTTTTCTGACTGCACCTCCCATAGTCCAGCATCTGCCTCCTATTTTCCCCTTTGGTCCAGGCCTCTCTCTCTCTCTCTCTCTGTCTTTCTTCTGCTTACAACCCCCCTCCTCCCCTTCTTCTGTTATTAACATAGTAACATAGTAGATGACGGCAAATAAAGACCCGAATGGTCCATCCAGTCTGCCCAACCTGATTCAATTTAAATTTTTTTTTTTTTTCTTCTTAGCTATTTCTGGGCAAGAATCCAAAGCTTTACCCGGTACTGTGCTTGGGTTCCAACTGCCGAAATCTCTGTTAAGACTTACTCCAGCCCATCTACACCCTCCCAGCCATTGAAGCCCTCCCCTGCCCATCCTCCACCAAACGGCCATACACAGACACAGACCGTGCAAGTCTGCCCAATACTGGCCTAGTTCAATCTATATATATAAAATCGGAGGTATGTATGTGTGTATGTGCCGCGATCACGCAAAAACGGCTTGACCGATTTGAACGAAACTTGGTATGCAGATCCCTCACTACCTGGGGTGATATGTTCTGGGGGTCTTTTCACCCAAGAATTTATATGTTCTTGCTCCTGGAGGTGAAACTAAAAATGTTGTTTATAATCAAGTTTTGTGTTAGTTGTATTGTATTCATTTTGTCAAATATTTCACATTATAATTTGAATATTGTACTTTTTATAAAGCTGTAAAAAAATAATTTCATTCACCACTATAAAGTATCTTTATTTGAATCCATTTACAGTGTTATTGCTATAATTAAATACCCGTGCAACGCCGGGGCATCAGCTAGTATTTAATATTATTTTCTGATTCTAAATCTTCTGTGTTCATCCCATGCTTCTTTGAACTCAGCTATTATCTTCCATCTCTCTGTTCTTCCTCAGGGTCTCTCCCCCTCTGTCTGCACCTCCCATAGTCAAGCATCTGCCTCCTGTCTTTCCTCTTTGGTCCAGGCCTTTCTCTCTCTCTGTCTTTCTTCTGCTTACAACACCCCCCCCCCCAGTCTTTCTCTGCCTTTCTCTCTCTCTCTCTCTCCTTCCTTCCTCCCTCCCTCCTTCCTATGTCCCCCTTAATGTCTTCCAGCCTTTGTTCCACCCCCTCCCCCGAAACCAGCCTGCCTGCCTGCCTGCCTCCCTCCCTGCTGCGCCAAAGCCTGGCCTACTCGCCGCTGATTCTTCCTTCCCCTGGTCCGCCACCAAAGCCAGTCTGCCTCCCTCCCTTCCAGCCACGCCGAAGCCTGGTCTACCTGCCGCCAATTCTACCTCCCCCCCCCCCCCCCCGGTCTGCTGCAAATCCAAGAAGGGAAGAGCCAGGCGTGTGCAAAGGTGCCAGCCCACAAGCCTTCACTCGATGTCAATGGCTGGCCCGGACCTTCTCTCCGACGTCAGAATTAAGAAGGGTGACAAAAATGATAAAGGAGATGGGACAACTTCCTTATGAGGAAAGGTTAAAGCAGCTAAGGTTCTTCAGCCTGGAGATGAGACGGTTCAGGGGTGATATGATAGAGGTCTATAAAATGCTGAGTGGAGTGGAAAGGGTAGATGTGAGTCACTTGTTTACTTTTTCCAAAAATACAAGGACTAGGGGGAATGTGATGAAGCTACTAAGTAGTAGGTTTAAAACAAACTGGACAAAGTATTTCTTCACTCAATCTTTAAACTTTGGAATTTGTTGCCAGAGAATGTGGTAAAAACAGTTAACTTAGCAGGGTTTAAAAAAGGTTTGGATACTTTCCTAAAAGAGAAGTTCATAAGCCATTATTAAGATGGTTTGGGAAAATCCACTGCTTATTCATAACATAACATACATTTTTATTTATATATTGTAAAAGCCTTTTGGTTCTAGAGGTAAAGACTGACCATTGTCAGTGAGCTACAACAGTGCAAGGACTGGGAATCTTGCCATGTTCTTGTGACCTGGGTTGGGCACTGTTAGAAACAGGATACTGGACTTCAAGGACCATTGGTCTGACCCAGTATGGCTATTATGTCCTTTTTCTCCGTGTCTGTGGAAGGAGTTTGTGCATCTTGAGCTGATTGTCTTGCAGTCTGAGTATGGACTTCTGATGGTCTCTTTTTCTTTGCGTGAAGTGGAAGGAGTTCATGCAACTGGGCTCAGATGTTCTGGATTCACAGCTGGATGAAATAATTGCTCCTCAGAAAGCCAACCAGTGCTGCACCCTGATCTATACCTCGGGGACCACAGGGAACCCCAAAGGGGTGATGCTCAGCCATGACAATGTGAGTATTAAAGTGGAGATTCTGTCAAGTAAAATTCAAGTAAAGAGGAGATCCAGGCCGGCGTGAGCTGCAGGCTGGAGAATTTGCGCATGCTGGCGAAGATTTAAATAGGTACGGGGAGAGGAGAGGGGAAGGGAGGGCATGAGTGTGACACAAGGAGGGGCGGAGAGATGCCCCACCAAGACGCTACTTCGCCACTGGCTCTAGAAATAATTAATAGTAGTAGGGCGAGAGTAGATTTTATTATTCTGATAGAAATTCTTTTTTTTAAAAAAAATCTTTATTAAATTTCCAAACTACCATTGTGCAAACAAACAATTTCAATACAGAACTCCCCCAATATTCACGGGGGTTCTGCGAATACGGTTTTTCATGGGGGAGACTGGAGAGGACAGCAGGAGAGACAGGAGAGAGCAGCCGGAGTGCCAGCGAGTGCAGGAAATCACTCGCTGTATGCTCCAACCGCATTTTCCTGTGTGTCAAAGCAGCTTCTGATTGGATAAGGCTGACTTAGTCGGAGCATACAGCGAGTGATTTCCTGCACTTGCCGGCGCTCTGGCTGCTCTCTCATGCCTCTCCTGATGCCCTCTCCTTGTCGGCGGTTTGCGGTCGGAAAATACCACGAATGACCAGGACCGCAAACCGCCAACCGCGAACAACAAGGGGAACACTGTATATATAATATTACATGAAATGCATATTAAACTTATAGACATTAATGCACAACTATTCCCCCCCCTCAAATAATAAGAAAAAGTACAGGAAACCTTCCATATATTCCCCAAATGAAATTCTAATGCAAAATCCTCCCCCCTCCCTCCCACCCTGGATGTCTATGCTTTAGGGTCAATAAAATAAAATCCGTTATCATTCCTTACAGAACTTAGTCAATGTTTCCCAAACATCCATAAATTTCTTATACCGTCAGTAGAGTGGGCAGACTTGATGGGCTCTAGCCCTTTTCTGCCGTCATCTTTCTATGTTTCTATGTCCCTGTTGTACAGCCATCGAACGTTCCATTTTAAAAGTATAACCGAGAGATTCCCACCAGAAAGTGTCATTTAAACTATCCCAGTTCTTCAAAATGAGTTGAATGGCAACCCTGTCCTTATAAAGAAAAGTTTATTATTTTGAGCTGATATTTGACTTTTAGTTGTACCGAACAAGATGGTATTGTACGTAATGGCACTGGATTTTCTAATATTTTGTTCACTTGATCCCAAATGGATCTCCAAAATTTAAGAATCGAGGGACAACAATATAGTAAATTATCCAAAGTCCCAGCTTCAAGATGACAATGCCAGCATCTATTAGATTTTGAACTATCTAATTTCTGTAAACGAACTGGGGTCCAAAATGCTCTATGTAATAAAAAAAAAACCCACATGCAGACACCGTACATCTCATCCTCCAAGTCCAGATTCGTGGCCATTGAGACGTAGTCATCTGATGCTTTATCTCAATGCTCCAAATGTCACGAAGATAGAAATTCTGATAGAAATCCAGGTGCCGGCATGGATCCCTCTTTACTTGAATTGATTTCCATGTGCTGCTTTTTCTACCTGTAGTGTTGAAAACAAAGCTACACTTGGAATTTTGTTGAATCAAAGCTGTTCTTTCCTGCATTTTGCCCTCACCCCACTGATCCCTGTGCAGGAGTTCTCTAACTGCATTGTTGTAGGAGGCTCAAATACTAACGATTCATTTCATGATTTAAAAAATTTCTATCAGAATAATTAAAACTACTCTCGACCTACTACTACAACTACTACACAACTGTGTAAACTGGTTAAGGTCTCGGCAGATTAGTAATCCAAAAAGACTGAAGGAATTCACTCCAGCACTAAAAAAACAGCTGAATACTAAGCTAAATATAAAACATTTGCTTTAAACTCCAATAATAATAGGCAATCGAGTTGAATCAGAGGCCTTACACAGTGAAGGGATTAAAATTCTCTGTTTTCTAGTATGTACTATTTCGTTTTAGCATCAAGAGTCAAAAAATCCAGTTTAAATTCTGAAACACACTTTAAAATTTCTTATGAATTTTTTTTGAGATATAACTCCAAACTTAATTTAGAAATCTCAATAAATCATGAGAACCTGCAAATATCCGATAAGCTTTTGACCCACAACTCGGCTGTTTCCTTCTTCACAGCCTTCTCATTACACACCTCAGCTCAACAGTCCGGTCTCATGAAATCAAACACTTATACGAAATATTATTTCAAAAATATTCAACAACAAAAAAAGGGGGAGACGACCCAGTTACTCCACAGTAAAGAGAGTCCAGAGAACAAAAAACAAAAGAGACTGTAGAGAACGATATTCTTGATGGTACTTTATTGGTGTATTATTCCAAGACAAAAAATACACATCCACATATGTTGCGGTGTAACAGAACCCAACAAAGTCCATGTGATGGCAAACACGCCTTCCTCAGGTGTAATGAGGGATAACCCTAAAAAGAGTAGCCTTGAATTAAGGCTGTGTTGGTGAAACCATGCAGAGATTTAGTAGGAAATGTGAATTGAAACTGAAAAATGTGGATACATATGTGTAAGAAACTCTCATTGGTTTGGTGAGAAAGGTGCAAAAACGATGTTGAAAATATCGGAGGCTAGAAAGGCCACAATTTGGAAACTATATAGTGATACGGTGCAGACAAGGTATATAAGAAACCATGCCAAGCTCCACCTTATCCCAGATGTGCAGGGCCTGATCTAAGAATGAAACTGGAGACTGTCCATGTGGTGGTCCACCAGAGCTTCATCATCACGTGAGGGTTTAGTGGTGCTTTATCTTGATGTGAAGTTCCAGGTATTCTTCTGGTGATTTGTACCTATGGTATTGGTATCAGTGACATGGTCAGGGGAGGGCCTTGGGGGACTTGGTCCCCCACTTTGGGCTCAGGTCCTATCCAGAACTTTACCTTTGCTGACGAGGATGCCGAAGCCCCACCGGTCAATTAAAGACAGTACTTCCGCTCCCCTCCTTCACATGCTGCTTCCTTCATGCAGAGGTTGATGGCGTGCCTTCTAATGCAGTGGTCCCTAACCCTGTCCTGGAGGACCACCAGATCAATTGGGTTTTCAAGCTAGCCCTAATGAATATGCATGAGAGAGATCTGCTTATAATGGAGGTGCCAGGCATGCAAATCTGCTTCATATTCATTAGGGCTAGCCTGAAATCCTGATTGGCCTGGTGGTCCTCCAGGACAGGGTTGGGGACCATTGTTCTAATACATGTTTGGAGCATGCAGAAGTCTCAGCTTTGGTGACTAAGGCACACCACCAACTTCTACATGAAGGAAGCAGTGCAAGGAGAGGAGTGGCTCCGGCACTGTGTTTATTTTTTGCTGGCAGGATCTCAGCATCTCCATCAGCAAGAGTGTGTTTAGTGTGGGAGGAGAAGGAGGGAAATGCATTGCCCCCCTGAGTCCACCCCTGGATATCCCCAAAATTGGAGGGCTGACTATACCCCTGAGTGGTACAATCATTGCAGTGGATGGGGTTCATTTTAGAAAATGCATGAAGATCTCTACAACTGCTTGATGGGAAATGACCTCTTTCTTTTTTATGGGGGGGGGACACCAGATGACCTGGTCATTGAAGGCATTTGGAAACGCATTGGGTGTAGGAGAAGATGAGGTGATGGTCAGTTACCTACCATTAAGTCACATTGCAGCCCAAGTCTACGATATCTGGCTACCCATAACTTTTGGAGGGATCACTTACTTTGCAGAGCCTGATGCCCTGAAGGTAAGGTCAGTTTGTCTTCTATCTTTGTCTTTCTTTTTCATGGAGAGGGTGGCGGATGCCTGGAATGCCCTCCCGAGGGAAGTGGTGGAGAGGAAAACGGTGATGGAATTAAAAAAAGTATGGGACAGATCTGTACGGTTTGTGTCCCATATACAGGTGATTCGGTGTAGGATGGGCTGGGGAGGGCATCAATGGGAACTCCACTAATTTGGAACATGAGGACGTTACTGGCCGGACTTTACAGCAAACAATGGGATGGTTGGATAGGCTGGAGTGAGCTTAGATGGAAACTTCAGCATTTGGAGCCTAGGGCAATACCAGACTTTACAGTCTATGACCCAGAAATATCAAAGAAGAGACAAGTTAATTTAATCATGTACTTTTAATGGGTATAATTAATGGGCAGACTAGATGGACCATTCATAAGAACATAAGTAGTGCCTCCGCTGGGTCAGATCCGAGGTCCATCATGCCCAGCAGTCTGCTCACGTGGCGGCCCTTCAGGTCCAGGACCTGCATAGTATCCTCTATCTGTACCCTTCAATCCCCTTTTCCTTCAGGAAATCATCCAACCCCTTCTTGAAACCCAGTAGCGTACTCTGTCATATCACACTTTCTGGAAGCGCATTCCAGGTGTTCACCACTCTTTGGGTGAAGAACTTCCTAGCATTGGTTCTGAATCTGTCATAAGAACATAATAACATAAGAATTTGCTTCCACTGGGTCAGACCAAGGGTCCATCGAGCCCAGCGGTCCGCTCCCACGGCGGCCCATCAGGTCTATGACCTGTAAGTAATCTTTTGTCTAACCCTTGGATTCCTACTTCCTTATATCCTGAAAACCCTCTTTTTCCCTCTTATCTTTGCCCTTTTTGCTCCTGTGTCCTCCTTTATCTGTAGCCCTCAATCCCCTTATCTTTCAGGAATTTATCTAGTCCCTCTTTGAAACTCCTTAATGTAGTCTGTCCTATTACATCTTCCGGGAGTGCAAGATCCACCACCCTCTGAGTGAAGAAGAATTTTCTGGCATTGGTTCTAAATATGTCCCCTTTCAATTTCTCTGAGTGCCCTCTTGTTTTTGTAGTTCTAGTACGCTGAAGAACCTGTCCCTCTCCACCCTCTCTATACCTTTCATAATCTTGTAAGTGACTATCATGTCACCTCTGAGTCTCCGCTTCTCCAGGGTGAAGAGCCCCAGCCTCTCCAATCTCTCAGCGTATGAAAGGTTCTCCATACCCTTAATCATTTGTGTCACTCTCCTCTGGACCCTCTCAAGTATCGCCATATCCTTCTTAAGGTATGGCGACCAATAATGGACACAGTACTCTAGGTGCGGGCGCACCATCGCCCGATACAGCGGTAGGATGACTTCCTTCGTTCTTGTTGCAATAACCTTCTTGATAATACCCAACATTCTGTTTGCTTTCTTCGAGGTTGCCACGCATTGCGTCTTTGTTTTCATTGTTGTATCCACCAACACTCCCAAGTCTTTTTCAAGGTTACTTTCCCCCAGTACCAGCCCCCCCCCCCCCATTTTGTAGCTGAACATCGGGTTCTTTTTCCCTATATGCATGATCTTGCATTTCTCTATATTGAAGCTCATCTGCCATTTGTTCACCCACTCCTCCAATGTTGTCAGGTCTCTTTGTAGTTCATCACATTCTCCTATAGTTTTAATCCTGCTACAGAGTTTAGTGTCATCTGCAAATTTTATAACTTCACACTTTGTCCCCGCTTCCAGGTCATTTATAAATACATTGAACAGCAGCGGCCTGAGCACAGACCCTTGTGGGACACCACTCGTTACCCTTCTCCAGCCCGAGTAGTGACTCTTCACTGCAACCCTCTGCTTTCTGTCTGCCAACCAGTGTTTAACCCATCTATGTACATCCCCTTCCATCCCGTGGTTCCACAGTTTCCTAAGTAGCCGCTCATGAGGTACCTTGTCAAAGGCTTTTTGAAAGTCGAGATATATGATGTCCCCCCCCTCAATTTTTCCGAGTGTCCTCTTGTCAGACTTGCCGGTCTGTAGTTCCCTGGGTTGCCTCTCGATCTTTTTTTAAAGATGGGAGTAACATTTGCTCAATACCCTAGGGTGGATTCCGTCCGGGCCCGGAGATTTGTCAGCTTTTAATCTATCTGCTTGAGCACGTCTTCGAGGCTTACCTCCATGGATGTTAACTTTTCTGCTTGATCTCCTTTAAAGATTTTTTCAGGTTCCGGCACGCTGGATATGTCCTCTCTTATAAAAACTGACGAAAAGAACATGTTTGTCTATCCGCCACTTCCTTTTCCTCCTTCACCACTTCCTTCCTATCCCCTTCATCCAGCGATCCCACCTCCTCCCTTGCCGGTTGCTTCCCTTTAACATATCTGAAGAACAGCTTGAAATTACGTGCTTCCCTGGCTAACCTCTCTTCATATTCTCTTTTCACTCTTCTAACCACGCGGTGACATTATTTTTGATGTTTCCTGTGCTCTTTCCAGTTTTCCCCAGTTTTGTCCTTTTCCCACATCCGGAACGATTTTTTCTTATCTCCTATCGCTTTCTTCACTTCTTTAGTTATCCACGCCGGGTCTTTTATTCTGTCCTTTTTGCATCCTTTTCTAAATCTGGGGATATACAGATTTTGCGCTGTGCTCACTGTGTCCTTAAATAAGGACCAGACTTGCTCCACAGTCTGTGATTTCCTTGAACTGTTCCTTAGTTTCTTTCTTACCGTTGCCCTCATCGCTTCATAGTTTCCTTTCTTGAAGTTAAAAGTTGTCGCTGTGGTTCTCTTCCCCTTTGATATCCCCACTTCAATTTTGAACTGGATCATATTGTGATCACTGTTTCCTAACGGTCCCACTACTTCCACTTCCTTTGCTGGCCCTCTTAGCCCATTTAGGATCAGGTCCAGAGTGGCATTTCCTCTCGTCGGTTCTCTGACAAGCTGCTGCATGAAGCAGTCTTGTAGTGTCTCCAGGAATCCGGTTTCCCTAGCGCATTTTAAGCTTCCAAGACTCCAGTCTATCCCTGGATAGTTGAAGTCTCTCATAACAATGGCGTTACCGTTTTTGCATTCCCGCCTCATGTCGGCTTTCATTTCCTCATCGTTTTCTTCGGTTTGCCCAGGTGGACGATAGTACAGGCCCATCCTTATCTCGGGCCCATTCCTTCTTGGTATTTTAACCCATAGCGATTCCAGTCTGTCGGTTGTTGCCGCTGTGTTCAGGTCTTTGTCTGCCATCATTTACTTTATTACTAAATATGGTACATTCAACCATTGAAAGGTTTGGTATCAGAAAGTACAAGTGCAGCCCTGCTGTACTTTAAAGAATAAGAGAGAAACTTTAGAGGGAATTTTGTACAGCATTTTTCACACTGAAAATGGCTCTTACTATATAAAACTGTGCATCTGGATAGGCCCATATAAGACAAGATCGTGTCGTAGGGGCAAAGCTGGGTGGAGTTTGTAGTTTATAAAAGCCTAGAGACCATGCAGAGATTTACATTATCTTTGTGTAAATTTTGAGTGAGAGCATTTGAGTGATATTGAAACAGTTTTATGGCCCTGATTCTATAAAACTTAGGCTCCTATTATAGAATCAAGTTTAGCGTTGCCTAAGCATGCTTAGATAGCACTCAGTGTCCTAATATTTAGGCGTCCCCAATTTATGCCAGGGTTGTGAAATGTAGAATGGGGCAGGGCCAAGCGTCCTCTATTTTTTAATTAAAAATTTGGTAACCCTAAGCCAAGCTCCAGCTCCACCCAACAATCACACCTAGGTTTACCAGAGTTTACTTTGGTAAAATCCGGACCCCGCTAGACCCGCCCCCAGACTCGCCCATTTCCACACATCCCCGCCCCCTCTCGTCGGGCAGGAGGGCATCTGCAGATGCACACGTGAAGTTATCGCGTGGCATCCGCATATGTTCGGATGCCCTCTTACCCAACATGATTTTGAGGAAGCTTTTCAAAATCCAGACAAAGTACCAGGTTCTGAAAACCGTCTGGACTCCCGGACATGTCCTCGAAAAGGAGGACATGTCCAGGGAAGCCCAGACGTCTAGTAACCCTAATCACATCCCCAGTCACAGCTCAACCTACACCCCCAGACCCTCCCACATCCACTCCTGGATCCATTCTGACAAATCTCAAGCAGCATTTTAAGGATTAATTTCAGAATTAATACATGATTTAATGAGTATTGTTCTTTAGATATTATTTTAGTTTACAGAGTCAATTGTTACTTCACTCACGGATTTTCAATACCTTATTCACTATTCCTGTGATTTCTTCCTGGAATTACTTGTCATCTTTTATAAGGTTAAAATTGAATTATCTCGCTTTCAAAAATCCCATCTTCAGAGCAATTCAAGCTTAAATCATTGATCAGCAACTAAACACTTGTATTCATTACATAGGTACATAATTGATCTTCCAGGGACAGGACCACAGCCCCCTCTTGGAGGCCATTTAAAATAGCAGCTGTGATTTCTTGTGGCAATTTGCAAGACTAGACTAAACTAACTAGACCTTAAGTTTGTCTACCGTATCATCTCCATAAAGATAGAGCTCGACACGGTTTTACAGGTAATTCACTAAATGAGGGAAGGACATAATAAGAAATTAGAGGTTATGAAGAGGATAGCTAGCTTTACATTTTAAATAGAGAGCTTTACGTTTTGGAGAAAAGCCAGGTTTTCAGATGCTTTCGGAATAATTGGAATGAGCCTAGGTTCCACAGCGTAGCGAGGGACAATTACATAAGAACATAAGAATTGCCGCTGCTGGGTCAGACCAGTGGTCCATCGTGCCCTGCTTTCCGCTCACGTGGCAGCCCCTACATCAAAGACCAGTGCTCTAAATGAGGCCAACCTGACCTGCATACTTTCAGTTGAGCAGGAACTTGTCCAACTTTGTCTTGAATCCCTGGAGGGTGTTTTCCCCTACGACAGACTCCGGAAGAGCGTTCCAGTTTTCTACCACTCTCTGGGTGAAGAAGAACTTCCTTACGTTTGTACGGAATCTACCCCCTTTCAACTTTAGAGAGTGCCCTCTTGTTCTCCCTACCTTGGAGAGGGTGAACAACCTGCCCTTATCTACTAAGTCTATTCTCTTCAGTACCTTGAATGTTTCAATCATGTCCCCTCTCAATCTCCTCTTTTTGCGGGAGAAGAGCAAAGGGGCTGTGCTCCTGCCCCTGAACATAAGAATTGCCACTGCTGAGTCAGACCAGTGGTCCATCATGCCCAGCAGTCCGCTCACGCAGCGGCCCTCTGGTCTAAGATCAGCACCCTAACTGAGACTAGCTCTACCAGCGCACGTTCTTGTTCAGCAGAAACTTGTCTAACTTTGTCTTGAATCCTTGGAGGGTGTTTTCCCCTATAACAGCCTCTGGAAGAGCGTTCCAGCTCTCTACCACTCTCTGGGTGAAGAAGAACTTCCTTACGTTTGTATAGAATCTATCCCCTTTCAACTTTAGAGAGTGCCCTCTTGTTCTCCCTACCTTGGAGAGGGTGAACAACCTGTCCTTTTCTACTAAGTCTATCCCCTTCAGTACCTTGAATGTTTCGATCATGTCCCCCCCTCTCAATCTCCTCTGTTCGAGAGAGAAGAGGCCCAGTTTCTCTAATCTTTTGCTGTATGGCAACTCCTTCAGCCCCTTAACCATCTTAGTCGCTCTTCTCTGGACCCTTTCAAGTAGTACCATGTCCTCCTTCATGTAAGGCGACCAGTGCTGGACGTAGTACTCTAGGTGAGGGCGTACCACGGCCTGGTACAGCGGCCTGATAACCTTCTCTGATCTGTTCATGATCCCCTTCTTTATCATTCCTAGCATTCTGTTTGCCCTTTTTGCTGCCGCCGCACATTGTGTGGACGGCTTCATCGACTTGTCGATCAGAACTCCCAAGTCCCTTTCCTGGGAGGTCTCTCCAAGTACCGCCCCGGATATCCTGTATTCGTGCATGAGATTCTTGTTACCGACATGCATCACTTTACACTTATCCACGTTGAACCTCATCTGCCATGTCGATGTGCATTCCTCGAGCTTGATTATGTCACGTTGCAGACCCATGCAGGATTTTCAGTTATGTAGGTAAGAACATAAGAATAGCCTTACTGGGTCAGACTGATGTCCATCTAGACCAGCATCCCATCTACACAATGGCCAATCCAGGTCAGACGTACCTGACAAAAACCACACAGTAGCAGCATTCCATGCCATCAGTCCAGGGCATGCAGTGGCTTCTCCCATGTCTGTCTCAATAACAGACTATGGGCTTTTCCTCCAGGAACTTGTCCTAATCTTTTTCAAAACCAGCTTCCAGAGCCATTAAGTCACTTTTGATACATTCAGCAGTATCTTTTCTGCATAGGAAATGGATGAGCAGCATAGGATAATGGTCAGTAGGCGTCATGAGTCTTGGCAAACTTGCTGCTACATCTCGAATCTTTGCACCTCCCTGGATATCATGTCTGGTCAGAACAGAATCACCAATCACCGCTACCTTTCGCTTCTTATTGGCTACTGATCCAGCCACTTTGAGATGTTTGAGCTTTGTTTCCTCCTGTTCTTGAAGTATTTTTATGTCTCTTAACCTACAAAGCTACAATGTTGAAATATGTCACATATACTGTATAACACTCTCAGAATTTATGATTACTTGAAAGGGAGATTGATTTATTGGGATTTGATAACCACCTTTATGAAGGCAGTGCATAGCAGGTATAATTTAACATAACACTTACAATTTTGTTAACAGCACTGAAATTCAAATGAGAGATAGCGATACATAGGAAAAGAGAAACACAAATCAGAATATTCAAATAACATAGACAACTTATCCTATAGCCAAGAGATCCAACACAGATATTATTCTATTTTTTAAGTCTTTATTCATTTTTAAAACTTTCAACAAATATAACATAAGATACAATCGTTTTTACTTTAACATCACTTAACTCGTTTCAAATATCCCTCCCCCCTTACACCCAACAATTGTACTTAAGCATAAGAAATCATAAAATATTCCCTCCCCCCTCCCCACCCTGGACGTGTATGAACAAAGGGAGAAAATATTCATTCTGTACAATATTTTGTTAATGGCTCCCAAACATCCCTAAATTTCTTAAAATGCCCCTGCTGTATGGTTATTACCCGTTCCATTTTAAAGATTTGGCATAACAAATTCCACCAAAAATGATCATTTAGCTGATCCCAATTTTTCATGATTTGCTGAATGGCAACCCCTGTCATGATGAGCAAAAGTTTATTATTACTAGAAGAGATTTGACTCTTGGCTCTCATGGAGGTACCAAATAACATAGTGTCATATGATAATGCCGCCGGATTTTCCAGTAGATTATTTACTTGGCCCCAAATGGATTTCCAAAAACTAAGTATCAATGGACAACCAATACAGATATTAGATGGGGGTAAAATGGGTGGTTCAAACTACATTGGGATCAACTATATTGTGCAGTAGATATCATCATTATAACACCTCTGGAGTCCTTACTAAAGCAAACATTTCTCTTCAGCAGGTCTTTAAAAATACACTTTCAGGGAGACACAAGGACGTGTTTTGCCCTGTGCTGCATCATGGGAAGGTCTCCATTTTTGTTGAACATGCAGCTCTCTTCCCAGTATAATAAGTATTTTATTCGTTTCAGCATATTGTAGGAATTGTCTCTTCTGCTAGAATCGATAAATATCATTAAAAGAAAAAGAAATTCAACCATTAAAAAACAACTAAACGACCTAACGGTAAACCTTTACTAAAGGTGAATGAGTTTGGCTTGGCTCAGAACTCCAGTGGAAAATCCTTGAAAATAGTAACATAGTAACATAGTAGATGACGGCAGATAAAGACCCGAATGGTCTATCCAGTCTGCCCAACCTGATTCAATTTAAATTTTTTTTTTTTTTCTTCTTAGCTATTTCTGGGCAAGAATCCAAAGCTTTACCCGGTACTGTGCTTGGGTTCCAACTGCCGAAATCTCTGTTAAGACTTACTCCAGCCCATCTACACCCTCCCAGCCATTGAAGCCCTCCCCTGCCCATCCTCCTCCAAACGGCCATACACAGACGCAGACCGTACAAGTCTGCCCAGTAACTGGCCTAGTTCAATCTTTAATATTATTTTCTGATTCTAAATCTTCTGTGTTCATCCCACGCTTCTTTGAACTCAGTCACAGTTTTACTCTCCACCACCTCTCTCGGGAGCGCATTCCAGGCATCCACCACCCTCTCCGTAAAGTAGAATTTCCTAACATTGCCCCTGAATCTACCACCCCTCAACCTCAAATTATGTCCTCTGGTTTTTACCATTTTCCTTTCTCTGGAAAAGATTTAGTTCTACGTTAATACCCTTTAAGTATTTGAACGTCTGAATCATATCTCCCCTGTCTCTCCTTTCCTCTAGGGTATACATATTCAGGGCTTCCAGTCTCTCCTCATACGTCTTCTGGCGCAAGCCTCCTATCATTTTCGTCGCCCTCCTCTGGACCGCCTCAAGTCTTCTTACGTCTTTCGCCAGATACGGTCTCCAAAACTGAACACAATACTCCAAGTGGGGCCTCACCAATGACCTGTACAGGGGCATCAACACTTTTTCCTTCTACTGACTACGCCTCTCTTTATACAGCCCAGAATCCTTCTGGCAGCAGCCACTGCCTTGTCACACTGTTTTTTAGCCTTTAGATCTTCGGACACTATCACCCAAGGTCCCTCTCCCCGTCCGTGCATATCAGCTTCTCTCCTCCCAGCATATACGGTTCCTTCTTATTATTAATCCCCAAATGCATTACTCTGCATTTCTTTGCATTGAATTTTAGTTGCCAGGCATTAGACCATTCCTCTAACTTTTGCAGATCCTTTTTCATATTTTCCACTCCCTCTTCGGTGTCTACTCTGCTATATAATGTGCTCACTTGGCTTTGATGATTGATCCTGCAAAACATACTGAGATAATCAATTTTCTCTCCAATTCTGGAAAGTTTCAAGTTTTATTCAAATGTGATAAAACGCTAATCAATTAAAAATTAAAATGGGGAACAATTAACAAACTTATTAGTGACACGACATTACGTACATGAAAACAACAGGGTAGTAGGGAGAAAAACAATTTTAAAAGAAAAGAGTTCGGTTAAGGTTAAAAACAAGAGGGAAATGGGAGGAATCATATCAATGTTGAAACAGAATTTGGCAAGGAAGGACCCAGAGATCATTTAGCAATCATAAGCATCTTTAAATAAGAAGCTTTTTAAGGTTGCCCTTAAATTTATCTAAATTTTTCTCAGACTTTGAATTCCATATTGTAGGGGCTATAGTTACGAATGAAGAAGCCCTAGGGGGACTAATGATTTTTAAGGATGGGACATGAAGAAGTAGGCCTTAGATTATTTTTTCCAAAACTGTAGAAAAATATTAGAAAATCTATGAAGACAAAAAAGATGGAAAAGAATGATATTCTGAACTGTTTGGATACCACAATTGTTTTAAATGGAATTGAACATGTATCCGTGGTGCATCTTTGAGAAATGGAACGTTCATATTACTACAGAAGACTGAAGGATATTTGACATGGAAGAACTTCCTTTGATGCTTTTCTCCCCTATCATTCTTTTTTTCTCCTGCTTTAGGGTTCTCTGATCACCACTTTGCAGGAGGTGCGTCCCACAGTATTCATCGGGGTACCACGGGTTTGGGAGAAGATTCAAGAGGAACTAAAGAACCTGGATGCTACATCATCTATCATGAGAAAGAAGACAACTGCTCAAGCTAGAGCCATTGGGTTGCGGGCCAACTACAACCATATGAATGGGTAAGGACTCAAAGCTGCTAATCGCGCCATTATGTAGCAAGAGTTGTTCGGTTACATCAGAAATTAAGGCAGGAAGGAGAAAGAGGAATCGCTAAAGAGAATACAATAAGAGGCGAGCAGAGAGGTGAGTTAGGGGCACATTAGGCAGTTTTCCAACACATATTGGGCTGTAATTTATTTGCTTTCTTTCAGAAATAACTCTGTACCCTGGGGCTACACACTGGCTCATTACGTGGTGTTAAGGAAGATCCAGGAAGTTGTGGGTCTCGATCGCTGTCATATTTGTAATATTGGAGCTGCTCCCACCTCCAAAGATATTTTCGACTACTTCATGAGTATCAACCTGCCGCTGCATGAGCTCTATGGGATGAGTGAAAGCACAGGGGCACATGTCGTATCAACATCGAATTCCTTTTTAATCCCGAGGTCAGTGAGTCACTTATACAAATTCATTCCTCCCTATTGTGAGAAGATTAGTCATAATTCAGGCTATTTACTTGCATAGACATACCTTCCTTTTTATCAGTTTGAGTCGTCAGGAGCACATCCTTTGCCATCACTGTGGAGAATCATGAACAGTCTCTTATTCACAGTCAATTCCTGCTCCTTGTCATTATCATGGCAGTGAAAGTGCTGGAGAATTTACTTTCATACCCAAATTCTTTGATCCATTATGGTTTTCAATGGGAAAATGAAAAAGCAGGAAGAATCGACCCTGCAGGCTCATTCTCCCAAGGTATTCCTCAGATCAGTGAACCAAGGAGACTTTCATCTGCTACACTGCCACTTCTCTCCTGTTCTGTCACCTCAGGAGTGACAAAAAGGACAGAGACCATCAACAATCTCAAGGTGAAGGAGAGTGTTCATAAAATATAGGACTTAAATATGAGGGACACTGACTTAATGCTTGTCTGCAACCAGCTGAGAGACCCAAGAGGCAGTTTTTAAATTCTAAGATTCTTTGCTTTTACTTTCCATAGCTGTGGCAAGGAGCTCCTGGGCTGCAAGATTCGAATTGATAAACCAGACAAAGATGGAAATGGGGAGGTTTGCTACTGGGGTCGAGATGTCTTCATGGGATACTTGAACATGAAGGAAAAGACTCTTGAGGCTTTGGATGAGGAAGGCTGGCTGCACTCGGGGGATATTGGGAAACTAGACCAACATGGCTTCCTCTACATCACTGGCAGAATTAAAGGTAAAAAGCAGCCTGGTCAGAGCCATATGGTAGAGTTCGATTGGGTGAGTTTGCAGCTCTTCAATTATCCCTCAGTTTCTTCAGTTAGCTTACAATAAGTTACTACTAGTCAGGTAGCATGTTTTCTTAGTTACTGCTCTTTATTCATGATTTTCTTCTCAAAATTTGAAATGTTTTTAGGATTGGGATGATATACTGTGCACATGGGGCTTCTAATCTGGATGAATCTTTAATAATCTGTGATAGACAAGCATTGGATCAGTTACCTGAAAAATTAGACCTCTTGGCAATACTTAAAATTCGATCCTGACATACAATGATAAGATAGAAGCTAATAGATATCGGTTAGGCAGCATTATACATAGAAACATGACGACAGATAAAGGTCAAATGGTCCATCCAGTCTGCCCATCTGCGGCATCCATCCACTATCTCCTCTTATCCCTATAGGCCAGTGTATCTCAAACTGTGTGCCTCCTGCGATTTCAAGTGTGCCACGGTACAATGGGGAGGCGAAGAGGCACCGGTGCCAGCTGACTGCCTACAGGATGTACTTCTCATGGCGAGAGGCACCTCTCCTTCTCTCTGGCCCTCTTCCCTTATGGCAAACCCCCCCCCCCCCCCTCCGGCGTCTCAGGGCCCACCTGGAGGGCCTTCACACACATGAGGACATGGGAGAAAAATCCTCAGATGGAGTCTTCCAGGTCAGGAGATTTTGAATGTCAATGAAATCTTTACCATCAGGAGCCTTCAGATCACCTGTCTTCCTGCTGTATAAATGAACATCAGAATAGCCTTCCTGGGTCAGACCAATGGTCCATCAAGCCCAGTAGCCCGTTCTCACAGTGGCCAATCCAGGTCACTAGTACCTGGCCAAAACCCAAGGAGTAGCAACATTCCATGCTACCGATCCAGGGCAAGCAGTGGCTTCCCCCATGTCTTTCTCAATAACAGACTATGGACTTTTCCTCCAGGAACTTGTCCAAACATTTCTTAAAACTAGCTACACTATCCGCTCTTACCACATCCTCTAACTATTCTCTGAGTGAAAAAATTTTCCTCCTATTGGTTTTAAAAGTATTTCCCTGTAACTTCATCGTGGGTCTCCTCGTCTTTGTCATTTTTGACAGAGTGAAATATTGATCCACTTGAATCCATTCTATTCCACTCAGGATTTTATAGAATAATCATATCTGGAATAATCTTGAAATAATGTGTCAATTGATTTGTTGATGAGTAATAATAATAATAATTTTATTTTTATATACCGCCAAAGCCATGAAAAGTTCGAGGCGGTTTACAACAAGAAGCGCTGGACAATCAGCGAAGAAAACTATATGTCATGTAAAAATGTAAAATGGTTTCAGTTTAACTGAGGTGAGAGTCAAGATGGGTGAAATATGTGGGAATGGGGATGAGATTTAATTTTCTGCTTGTCTATGGTTGCAATCAAAGCAGTCACAAGGGGTTGCAGTGGGAATTGAACCTAGGTCTCCTGGGTCTCAGGCCATTGCACTAACCAACAGGCTCCTCCTCCACTCTGCAAGCAGTATTGGTCTGAGCTCTGTGTTTATAGTACAAATTCCTTTTCCTAATCTGATTTCTGATTGCTTACAGAGCTAATCATTACATCAGGTGGTGAGAACATTCCACCCAGTCCAATTGAGAATAGTGTGAAGGAGGAGGTGCCGATCATTAGCAATGCCATGGTTATTGGAGATGAGAGGAAATTTCTGTCTCTGCTGATCACCCTGAAGGTGAGGAAAGAAAGTGCAGCTATGGGATCCTGGAGCATATGGAAACTCCCCCATCTTTTCTTTCTGAATATTCTGGTGCAACAAAATTGTAACCTTCTCATGTGTCCCATTTTCGGTTGTCGCAGTGGCGTACCTAGCATATGTGACATCCGGGGCCCATCATTTATTGACACCTCCCCCAGCAGTATGAAAAACATGATTTTTAGTAACAATCCACACGTCACACATGAATATCTAGGAAAAGGAGCATTTTACATACTGCAGTGAGCAGTAGTGCTGCCCGATTCATGATTCGAATCGATTCACCGATTCACTTCAGGTGAATCGATTCAAATTGATTTACCCCACCAAAAAATCAGCCTCACGATTCATTGACTGACCCTCCCCCCTCATCCCTAAAGCAGGAGCATCAGCGCTGCCTCTTGCTGTCCTGCCGCTCCTGCTTTAGAGGGCGAGTGGGGAGGGTCAGTCGGGAAGTGGCTTCCCTGCAGCAATTTACTGAAATTCAGCAGCCTGCCCTGCAGAAGATGATCGTTGGCTCTAGCGATCTTTGTAAGCTGCCATAGGTTGTCCGAGTTGTCTTCCCTCTGTCGCGGTCCCGCCCCTTCTCTGGCATCTTCTCTCTTTCTATTCCTATTCTAGAAACTTTATGCATCCCCCTTCCATTTTTCCTTTTACCCCCATTAGTCTGGCATCCATCTTCCTCCCTTACCTCCTCCAATGGTCTGTCATCTCTCCTCTCTTCTTCCCTTCCCTCTCCCACACCCACATGATCTGGCATTTCACTCTCTCCTCTCCCTCCCCCCTATGTCCATCAGTATCTGCCCCCTTTCTCTCCCTCAACCCAATTCCATGCAGTATCCTTCCCCCTTATGTCTCTTTCCCTGCAATTCCATCAGCATCTGCCCCTTTCTCTCCCTCCACCACGCTTCCATACCACTCTGACTCCCTTTCTCACCCTTCACCATGATTCCATACCACCCTGACCCCCTTTCTCATCCTTCACCATGATTCCAAACCACCCTGACCCCCCTTTGTCACCCTTCACCATGATTCAAAACCACCCTGACCCCCCTTTGTCACCCTCCACACCCTTCCATACCATCCTGACCCCCTTTGTCACCCTTCACCATGATTCCATATCACCCTGACCCCCCTTTGTCACCCTCCATACCCTTCCATATCACCCTGATCCCCTTTGTCACCCTTCACCATGATTCCATACCACCCTGACCCCCCTTTGTCACCCTTCACCATGATTCCATACCACCCTGACCCCCCTTTGTCACCCTTCACCATGATTCCATACCACCCTGACCCCCCTTTGTCACCCTTCACCATGATTCCATACCACCCTGACCCCCCTTTGTCACCCTTCACCATGATTCCATACCACCCTGACTCCCTTTCTCACCCTCCACACCCTTCCATGCCACCCTGACCTCCTTTCACCACCCTAATATGCTCCTTTCTTTCTCCATCCCAAAGGTCCTGCGATGACTGCTTCTGCTCCGGATGGAAGAGGTAAGTGACGTCGGAGGGGGCTGGGCCGGCAGACGCAGTTAGTTGCGGCAAGATCCCATGATGACTGCGGCTGCCGGTCTACACCCCCCCCCCAATGTCACCTCTTCCGGAACAGAGGCGGTAGACGGTGCAGTCATGGCGGGACCTTTGGTCACTTCAGCGCGGCTGCCGACTCTGCTCTAAGTACAGCAGCCGCACTTAGGTGCCATTTGCAGCAGCACGGGAGGTTCCGTATCCGGCCGGCTGTGCACCCCCTTGTAGTGTGCACCCGGGGCGGTCGCCCCCCCCCCCCCCCCCGCCCCTCCTTGGTACGCCACTGGGTTGTCGTCAAGGCATTTTGGGCCTAATTCTGTAAATGGTGCCTAACTTGATAGGTGTCGAGGGAGACATCACCTAGCGCATGCTGTTCAAAGTTAGGCGCCATATATAGTCACGCCTAGCGCCACCTAAATCAAATTAGGCACTGGTAGGTATCATCATGTTAGGTGCCAGGGTCCAAAAATCCAGTAGAGAAAAGATCTATTTTCAAATCGGTCCACCTTAGGCTGCTCCCGGTGCATCCCAGGATGAACCGGGAAGAGGAAGGCCTGTTATAAAAAGTCAGGCCTCCCGCCAGATTGTCATTGAAGGTATGCGGTTGTAGGGGAGGGGGTTTCAGGGTAGGGTGCCAGGGGTTCAGGAGGTGTGCCAGAGGTTAGAAGGTGCCACGGTTTGGGGTGGGGTGTCAGGGTTCAATGGGAGGAGGGAGTGGGTATTCCTCCTGCTGATTCTTCTTCGGAAGGTATCGGGGGGGATGTCAGGAGTTTGTGTGGATGTTGGGGGAGTGTCATGGGTCTTGGGGGGAGGGGTGTAGGGGAGGATACTCTGTGGAGGGGGCTGGGGGATCAGTGGCTGTAAGGGAGGGAGGGAGAGATGAATCTCACTGCCAGTTCATCTGATCCTAGGATAAAAAGAAAGAAAAGCACTTAATAATTATATAAACATACAACCCATGGCAAAATGTGGCATAGAACAAAATAGGGACTAACATGGATGTCCCCAAGAAATTTTAGAAAATATATAATGTACCTAACACAGGCAAGTTTCAATGTTTCTGTCCTCAATATTGTCTCTTCCCATACAAAATCACTATAAGGCACTATTTTTTTTTTCTAAACAGTAATTTTATTTTCAGTAAGAGGCAGGCATATTATAACTATGGGTGATCAGATCAAAGGACCTCCTATAATCTTTATATTAGTTCAGGCCCACATCCTGATTCCAAGTTTTCATCGCCTACGCCTGTCCCATCCTACCTAGAAAGCTACATCTGCAAGTGTGTGGTTTATAAATTATCATTAAACTAAAATATGTAATAGAAAAAAATAAAAAACCAAAAACACTAATCACAAAAATCCACTTGAGAAGAAGCAACACTTATCGTTAGATGGTATAAACCATGAACCAGTGCTGGTTGGAGATGTACAACTCCCAACGCCCCATTAGCAGGAAAAAGGGCATTTCAATCTGTGCAAAGCAGATCTTCCTCAGGGGGTAATAACCAGCATTGCTCCTCTGCACGACTCCGCTCACTTCTACAGCTGATCCTGGCAGGGGGAACCCGCATCAGCTGGGCTGGCAGGACTCCCAAAACTGGTTCAACTAATTGGGATTCCCCTGCCACGATCAGCTGATGGGAAGAATGATGGGGGTTTTTTCCCTCTGGGTGGTGGGAGGAGGTCATGTTTTAAACCCTCCAGTGGTCATCTTGTCAGTTTAGTCACCTTTGGGACACTTAGAAGCATGTAAAACAGGTCTAAGTAAGTTCCACCTAGGATATCTTGATAAAGCTTTGATTATTGCTGCAGGACGTCTAGGTTTAAGCCTGCCCGATGCCCGTCCATTCCACACTTCCCAACATGCCCCTTTGGGCACTTGGACATTCAGCAGCTTGGAAGTCCTGCTGGACATCCAGAAAGTTGGTTTCAATTATCGGCACTTGGACGTCCCAGCTATTAGGATCCAAGTAACTCTATACATGTTGACCAGGTAAGGAATTACAAAAGAAATAAGGTAGATAGGGGACTAAGGAGAGAATGTCAAACAGAGAGTGCTTTACAAAGTTGGTTGGGTTTGGATTTAAATGCAGCTTCAAAAAAGTGGGCTTTCAGCATGGATTTGAATACCACCAGAGATGGAGCCCGACATACTGAGTCAGGCAGGTTGTTCCAAGCATTCGGCACAGCCAGGTAGAAGGGACAGAATCAGAAGTTGGCAGCAGAGGAGTAGGGTACCAATATGAGATGCTTATCGATGAACAGAGTTCCCAGGGTAGAGTATAAAGAGAGATAAGAGAGATACTGAGGAACAGTAAATGAATACACTTACATTACATTAGTGATTTCTATTCCGCCATTACCTTGCGGTTCAAGGCAGATTGCATACGAGTTGTCAGGACATTTAGGAGTACATTAGGCGTTGCCTGGACATTTTTGTAGGTGCTAAAGAGTGAAGCGGGTTAGTTAGTTAGTTAGTGTGTTAGTTAGTCATTATAGAGTTCTTGAATAGCAGGGTTTTTATTTCTTTTCAGAAGGTTTTGTAGTCTGCGGTTGAGATCAGTAAGTTGGAGAGTTGGTGGTCTAGTTTTGCTGCTTGGGTGGTCAATAAGAGGAGTTTGAACTGTATGCAGAAATGGATAAGGAGCCAGTGAAGCGACTTGAGGAAAGGGGTGCAGAATTCTGAACAGATTGAAAATGAGAGATGGCTTAGCGGAAGGCCAATAAGAAGCAGGTTGCAGTAGTCTAGGCAAAAGGTGATGAGGGTCTTGGCAATGCGCTCAGAAAGGAAAAGCCAGATTTTAGCGACATTGTAGAGAAAGAAACAACAGATTGTGGCAGTCTGTGGGATATGCGAAGAGAAGGAAAGAGATAAGTCAAAGATGACCCCCGAGGTTGCAAGCTGGTGAGACAGGGAAGATGAGAGAATTACCCACTGAAATGGAGAAAAGTGAGAGGTGGTTTTAGGAGGAAAGATAAGGAGCTCAGTCTTGGCCATGTTTAATTTTAGATGGTGGCAAGACATCCGGGTAGCAATGTCAGACAGATAGGTGAGAAATGGGCCTGAATTCCCATAGAAATTTCAGGTGTAGAAAGGTAGACTTGTAAGTCGTCAGCATAGAGGTAATACTGGAAGACATGGAGATTAGAGCACCAAGGAAAGAAGTCTAGATAGAAAAAAGAAAGGTCCCAGGAGAAAGCACTGGGGTACACCAATCGATAGCGGTAAGGTGATGAGGTTGCCCATTCCAGATGGGAGACTTTTGACCAGTCCTGGTTTAAAATTACATCCCCAAGCAGTGTAGTATTTGTAGTCCATGATTTTCTCCATTGAAATCAGTGCTGCAGATCCCATAATGAACCAGGATAAGGTTGACAGAAATCCAGTTCTGGCCAAAAAGTCTCCCTTCTGGGGGTGGGGGATATGGTGATCAGTAGACGGGTGGGACGGGATCAGAGGAACTGTTAGTGAGTTTGGAGGAGGAAAGAAAATGTGCAGTTTCCTCTTCAGGGATTTCAGAGAAGGAAGAAAAGGTGGCAGGGGTCGATGGAGGAGGGAGAGGTGGAGTCAATTAATTCGAGAAATCAAGGTTAATCTTGTGAACCTTGAGCCATAGCCTGGGGAGAAAGCAAAGGAGGAGTCGGATGAGGGCACTTTGAGTTGAGCATGACAAGGAAACAGTGAAGGTTGGTTTCAAGAGAATTGGTCAAACGGATATAGTAATCTTATTTCACAAGCAAAAGGGCTAATTGGAAAGAGATCATCAGGAATCTGAAGTGCTTAAATCAGCGTGAGCACAGGATTTCAGCCATTGACGTTCTGCAGATCAGGCACAGGAACATAAGTAGTGGATCTTAGAGGTCAGCAAGGGCACACATGACATGGAGGAGTGAGGGTATCGAGAGCAGAGGAGAAGAAACTGCCTCATTGACAGACTTACATAGTGTAGTGTTTGAAAGGAGGGGAAAGACAGTGGTGGAGAGTGTATGGGTCAGTGTTCTACCACACTATGTCATACTGTTCACCACTATCCTCCTATGCCATATTTACCATACTGTGTAAAGCACACAGTCTGCTATGCTACAACCTCTCTCTCACGCCATGTTTGCCATTCCATGTCCTCCATGCTGTGTTTCATCATGCACGCTTGCCGAACCATATTCACCACGCTGTGTCTCACCAGGCTGTTAGCTGTTTTGCCATCTTGTCTAAGTTTACCATGCTATCTGTTACCATAATAGGTCTGAGAATGCAGCACCGTGGTTGGAGCTACAGCCTAGGCACCCTGTGGTGGTGCGTGCCGGCCCACGCTGCTCCTTGTGATCCTGGGCGGGTCACTTTCTCCCCCATTGCCCCAGGTACATTAGATAGACTGTGAGCCCACTGGGACAGACTGGGAATTATGCTCGAGCACCTGAATAAATTCATGTAAACCGTTCTGAACTCCCCTGGGAGAATGGTGTAGAAATTTGAATGAATAAGCTGAGCGAGTGGAGGGTGAGGGGCTGTGGGATGGTTATGGAAATGGATAAGAGAAGCCAAGAAAGGGATGGGTGGGAAAGGGGGTCTGCATTCGCATTAGAGCCTGTTGATTCAACTGTCTGTCTAAGCTTTATTTTCTCTCTCTTGGAGTTAACGCTCTACTTTTTAGAAAATGTAAATTACAGCCTTTGGTATCTGGGTAGAGAGAGAAAAAAGATGGCTGGACTTGGGTATTTGTCCAAACAATTCTCTGTGTGTGTGTTCTCATACGTTACTGTCTAATGACAGAAATAAAGAAAGTTTGATTTAAGAAACGGTTTAAAATGTAGAAGAGTGAATGCGGATGGTCCATAACAGGCAGAATTGAACCCGAGGTCTCCAACTCAAACCCTTTGCAGGGCCACATTGGGGATTTATAGGGACTTGGAGGGCTGCAGAAAAAGAGTTAATGTCAGCTTTGCATGAGGTAAAACTCATTATGGTTTATAAATCTTTCCTTAATTGCTTCTGATAGTGAAGTTTAGATAGTGTTTCACTTTCTGCATGTTGCACTGCTTTCAGCTGATCAGAAGCAATTAAGGAAAGATTTAGAAACTATAAAGAGTTTTACCTCCTGCAAAATTATAATTTAGATTCTAATCTAAAGTATCAACTGCAAGAGACAAGATTTTGGTGGAGTCGTCTAGGGGAGAATCAATAGCCGACTTGTGCCTTAAGTGTCCGGTGGTCGTGTCTGCAACTGCCTTCAGCTCTCACCTCCTCCAGCACTTGAGACAACCGCCATATTACATCAAGCAGTCACCACCAGGAGAGGTGCCGAATTTCACGAGAGTTCACGAGATTACATAAGAACATAAGAAATGCCGCTGCTGGGTCAGACCTGTGGTCCATCGTGTCTAGCAATTCGCTCACACGGCGGCCCTTAGGTCAAAGACCAGCGCCCTAACTGAGACTAGCCTTACCTGCGTACGTTCTGGTTCAGCAGGAACTGGTCTAACTTTGTCTTGAATCCCTGGAGGGTGTTTTCCCTTATAACAGCCACCGGATTCAGATTTCTCTGGTTTCAGATTTCTCCCACTCTCTGGGTAAAGAACTTCCTTAAGTTTGTACAGAATCTATCCCCCTTTTAACTTCAGAGAGTGCCCTCTCGTTCTCTCTACCTTAGAGAGGGTGAACAACCTGTCTTTATCTACTAAGTCTATTCCCTTCATTATCTTGAATGTTTCGATCATGTCCCCTCTCAGTTTCCCCTGAACTGCCTCCAATGGTTACCTTATGTTCTGGAACATTGCCCACCTCACTGCTGTAACCTCATGCAAGAGCTTTCCTGCATCTGTATGCGATTGTCCTCTCCACGCCACCTCACAATCACATACGGACTCAAGAAAGCGCTTGCGTGAGGTTACAGCAGTGAGGTGGGCGAAGTTCCAGAACAATGGTAACATACCCAGGGCCTCAAAATAGTACCTGGCTTGCCGCAATTTTGACACCACTGAGCTAGACTGAAGGATGAAATGCCTTTTCTTCCAGAGAGATAATAAGCTATAATGCTCTCAGAGAAGAAGGTTGAGTCATTTGCTCATAGACACAGTTTATAAAACCAAACTTTAAGGCTGGGAATATAAAAGGAAGCCAACTGGGCATGCTCCTCTGTAGCTGTAGAGGGCGGTGCCTGGCAACAGACACCAAAAAGGGGTGGGCTTATGATGTCACTTTTGTTGTCATCATCAAAATGGATGAGGCTTGGGCGGAGAGTGGTCAGGTCTAAGGTGAATCCTCCATTCTGATTGGCTGATGTGCCCAGAAGTAGGTGTGCTCACTTGTCAAAAATATGTAAATTAGGTTTGATAAAAAGGGGTGAACCTGTACTACTCGGGTTTGCCTTTTGATGCAAAGCACAAGTTAACTTATCATACACAACAATTCACTCACGATCCCACCCTCTGATCACTGAGCATTTCAAATTACTGTGACATTAAATGTTCTACTCAAGTAATCTCCCCTTCATAGACTCAACTATGTAACCAGCCCCCTAAATTGTAATTTCCCCGTAAAGGTCCAGTTTTTCTTCTGATGTAATCCTCAAATTTCTACCCATCCCTTAAGTTCTCCCAAAGACTCAATTTATATAACCAGATCCCTAAACTGTAATTTTTCCTGGAAATGTCCAGTTATCTTCTGATGTAATCCGCCTAGAACTGCAAGGTACAAGCGGAATAGAAGTCACTAATGTAATGTAATCATGTACATGGTTTTTGCATTCCCATGGTCTAGAGTAAACATTCAGGCTTTCATGTTGGTATGTTCTGGTACACCAGCTTGGTTCAATAATGCTGACAACCCAGTTCTCTAATATTAAAAACAGTTTTAGACTGGTCTGAAAGTGCCAAATTAGGCCTAACTTTCCTATACCTTTACAGCAACCAAACTACACCAAAACTAATTATAACAGAAGGCTTGGAACTACAGGGCAGTTAGACTGACCTCTGTGGTGAGTAAACTAATAGAACACTCCTTTAAAAAGTATATTTTATTTATTGAAATTTTCAACTTTTCAGGACAAGTTATAAGTTAGGCTTGGAACTGTCACCAAAACTAGAAATAAGTATATATTAAAATAATAATAATAATACAAAGGTCAGTTTCCTGTAAGACCATAAAAAAGAGATATTCTGGAAAACAGGCTACAGATTCCAACACATACTAACAATAGCTGTACTTATCCAGGTGTCCCTGGACAGCAAAGTCCATCTAATCAGCCTATTCCAGCCATTCCAACTTGGGGCATTATAACCAGTCAATAGCTCTCCAGAAATACTTTCAGCTGATTGGGATCAAGGATGTATCCTGTCTCTCCTCAGCAGAACGCCTTTTTTGAATCCCCCACCCCATTCCACTCAAATAACGTGTGCCTGTCTTTATGGTGACTATCTCTTGCCCTATGTCTACCTTTGACTGAAAGACAGACATCTTGGAAGAAGGGGATAATGATGCTTCCTTATTGCTTCATTAGCTGCTTGCTTCCTCTGAGTGATGATGTTGGACAATGTAACCGTACTCTTTCCTTTCTTCTCAGTGCAACATAGATCGAAAAACCGGGGAACCCCAGGATGAATTAAACCTAGAAGCTGTCCAATTCTGCCAGGAGCTGGGCAGCAGGGCCACACGTGTGTCTGAGGTGATCGGCTCAAAGGACCCAGTCATCTACAAAGCCATCCAGGAGGGAATAGAACGAGTGAATGAAAGAGCTGTGTCCAATGCCCAGAAGATACAAAAATGGACTATTCTGGACAAAGATTTCTCAGTGGTTGGAGGAGAAATAGGTCGGTGCTCATATCTCATGGATGGGGGGGAGTTATTCGAGTGCTCATTGTGTCCCAGGGGCTATTAGGCCATAGGGAAGCTAGTCAGGATTTCATTGTTTTTCTGACGATAAATGCTATGGATAAGATGATTTGTTATGGGCAACTGTACAGTATGTTGTGTTGCTAATGGCTGCCATGGGCTAGAAGGAACATTAGAATTGCAATAGAGGGACAGACTGAAGGTCGATCAAGCCCAGTATCCTGTTTCCAACAGTGGCCAATTCAGGTCACAAGTACCTGGCAAGATCCCAAGGACTAAAACAGATTTTATGATGCTTATCTGAGGAATAAACAGTGGATTTTCCCAAGCCATTTCAATAATGGTTTATGGACTTTTGTTTTAGGAAATTATCCAAACCTTTTTCTCCAGTTTGTTGTAAATCTACTACGTAGTAGCTTCATCACATGCCTTCTAGTCCTAGCATTTTAAAAAACTAAACAAGTGATTCAAGCTGTATGATTAGTCTGTTTCTGCAGTTTCTTCGTCTCTTGGGGGTGGGATATGGACTGTGTGGAGAAAGTCATTAGGAAAGACAATAGACAAATAAGTTTGTCACTATGGGAAGAGAGGATCCGAGTTATGAAGGGACGTCCTTCCCATGGTTCTAGAGCAGAGTTATGAAGGGACGTCCTTCCCATGGTTCTAGAGCAGAGTTAAGAAGGGACATCCACCGCATGGTTCTAGCGCTCTTCCAGTTTCTAGTTACTTCCTCTCTGATTTTGTCTTTTGCCTTCTCTCCAGGTCCAACTATGAAACTGAGGCGACACATTGTGCTACAACTCTACCAGGATACGATTGATGCCTTCTACAAATAGTGATGCTTTATTCGGTGAAGCAAAATTAGGTCTCTGAATATGAAGAATTTCGGACTTTTTTGCAATATTCCACTGTAACCTTTCTGCCCTATGCTGGGTCCTGGGCCTATTGAAGTTCATTGATGTATCCTCCAACCCTTTTACTTTTTTATATTATTAAGACAACAGCCATAAATCATGCTCAGAAGAGAAAGGCAACTGTAGTAAATCTGAAATGCCAGAACATTCTTGGGTAGATTACTACTACTACTACTACTACTACTATGTATTATTTCTATAGTGGTACCAGACGCATGCAGTGCTGTACATTATACACACAAGAGTCAATCCCTGCTCAAAAGAGCTTACAATCTAATTATGACAAACAGGTCAACAAGGGTCAATCTATGCACACTGCTCAGGTAGGGAATTATAAAAGGAATGAGGAGGCGGATAGGGAATGACAAACTTGTTGAAAAGAAAGTCTTGGAGCTGATTCCTGAATTTAGACAAGGAAGATTCCAGAAAGAAAAAAAAATCCCAAAAGGTTGGAGCAAGAAACTCAAAGGGAGTCTTATGGGAAATCCCTAGCCTGGTTTTAGAAGAAGGAGCGACCACCAGAGTACAAGAAGGGGCTTAAGGAGGGAGAGAATTAAACACTGACATGAATCTGAATGGAACTCCAAAAAGCTAAGAACGGTATTGTAAACTTCAAGCAGTGGAAAATAGGAGGAATGCACATACACTCTTGAGAAATATTTGACGCCTAGAACAGCCCCCAGAGAGTGGACCAATAGGGCCAGATTCTCAGGCTGGCGCTGTTCGCAGTGGCCGACTAAAAAAGCAGCGCTGGTCATGCGTCAATCATATAATGGCACTAATTTGAGAATCACGACGACGGAGATGCCTTAGGTCACTTCCAGCATTAACCATGGCTTCTGTGACCTTAGGCATCCTTAAGCTCCTCTGTAGTCGGAAAAATGGCGCCATTCCTGGAGGCGCCTCCATTTTTATTTTTAAATGACACGGTGAGTTCCTGTACCAATTAAAATGAATTAAGCCAATTAAGTTAGGCAGTGGTAAGGCGCCCACTGCTGCATAACTTAGAACGCCATTTGTACATCTGGGCTATAGGGGCCCTTTTGCTAAGCTGTGTTAAGAAGCGGCCAGTGTTTCTACGCTGAGCTGCAAAATGGCCACGTGCTCATTTCCCTCTTGGCCTATGGCCCTTACCACCAGTGGCCTAGTGAGGGTGAGAGGCGCCCCTCCCTCGTCCTCTTCTCCGCCACACAAGCATGCCCCTTCCCTTCCCCGGTACCGCTAACTTTCCAGGCACGAACAGCATTACAAACTTGCTGCTCGCATCAGCGTCGTTAGCTCTCCCTCTGATGTCACTTCCTAGGTGCAGGGCTCGGAAGTGACGGAGGGAGAGCCGATGTAGGCGCAAGGTTGGAGTTCCTGCTCACGCCCTGAAGAGCTAGAGGTGGGGAATGAAGGTGTGCGCGTGGCAGGGGGAGGAGTGGAAAGAAGCCAGGGGGCAGAAAGGAAGATGGGCACCAGCGCCCCCGCCAGGTAGGCATCCGGAGTGGACTGCCCCCCATTACTACATCACTACTTACCACCACCTGTTTTGTAGGCAGTAAAGGCTCCCACATTAACCCTGTATTAATTGATTAGCAAAAGGCACGCTTAAGCTCCGCCTTCAAAATGGCCTCCTGCACTACAAAATACAATCTAATTTTTAGCACATGAGTAGCACACACCAATCCCACAACTACTCCAGGTTAGTAAAAGGATCCCTAAAACAGTTAAGAGAACTGAAAAAATAGTGGAAGGAAGTTGCAAAGAGGTATCGGTAAAGTCTGCAGAATCGGGAATTGGCAAATTAGATGAGTCTCGTTTTATATTTCTAGAAGAATACCCTGTTGTCTGTGTTTTGGGCTTTGATTTTATATTTTTGTTCGTTAAAATTTAATAAAAACTGTAAATCAAAAAATGTATTTTGCTTGTGCTCTTTATCCACCTTAAAATTGTTAAGAGTGGCGTCCCTAACCCAACCCTCCCTGCTAAGATTATCGTCAAGCTGCCAGACATTGAGGTTTCAATGTGTAGACATCACTTCTTATTTGTAGATCATCTTGAGAGCTGAGAATTAAATAACAAACTTAATAAATACGATCGCCTCATTGGTTCTCTACCATCCACAGTCATCTGGAGGAAGAACTGGTCATGGAAATGATAACTCATCGAATCTGTTCCAGATGACTTGAGGATGATACAGCAAGGTAACAATCATCAAAAGAACCAAATGGCCACCTTCCCTCAATTTGTGAGTCTACTGTAACTAGCAAACTGTCCACCCTCCATTAACCCATCCAGACTAGGAGGCAAAGCAGAGCTACTGGATTCAAATACTGGTGGTTAGGCAGTGAACAAAACTCCAGACTCAAATATATTCCTTCCAACTGAATTATTAGTGCAAGTTTTTTTTTATTACTGAGCAAATCGAATTCCATTGAAAATGTATACAATATAAAGGAGTCCTAGGCCCAATTGTAGCACAGAGTTTGGAGAAGACTAAGGAATAACTTTCCATTTCCCCATCTTCACCCCCAAATTGGGGAACTTAAAAGTAATAAATGTATCGGAGTATGGAAAACTAAAAACAGTACCTTCGGTTTCTGGGTCTCACTGCATTTTTGTCAGGTAGAAACCGATGTTTCTGCCACCATGCTGTGGCTTTCTTCAGGGTGTGCTCTGAAGTCTGCTGTGTGACTTTGGAAATAGTGGGTTCACTGACCTGGTTGGGAACAAGGCAGTCCACCAATTTGAATTTTGGCGGGAAAGTCAGTTGGTCAGAAATATGAATTTTGTTGTGAAAGTCCATAGAATGGAAAAGTCTCTGGTAGGTTTAAAGATGTTCTCCCCGTGGAACTGGGTTAGATGTTCTCTCAGGGTTTCTGCAGCTGGCATTGTGCTTGTTGCAGGTTTCTGGGTCTCACTTTGTATTTACAAAGTCAAACTGCAGACTTCAGATCATGCCCATAAGAAAACCACAGCATGGTAGCTGAAACGTCGGTTTCTACCTGAAAAGACACAGCGCTACCTGGAAACCTGCAACAAGCACAATGGCAGCTGTGGAAACCCTGAGAGAAAATCAAAGTTTTTTTAGTTTGAATATTAATCTGATCACCATGTTTTGTATGATCTGTAGTTTGTTCAGGAGAGTAGAGTTTAGACCCTCATCAAGGGAGTTGCAGTAATCTAGCTCAGACAGTATAAGCATTTGTGTTAGTATGGCAAAGTGGCTCTATTGAAAAAATGGTCGGATAAGTCTTGACGTTGGTTCTCCGGCGAGGGGGGGGAAGGGAGGGGGGACTGTATGAATGGGGAGCATGAGAGGGGTTTGCCCAATTGTTTGACTGCTTTGTGTTGGTTGGTATGTGTGTTGTTTCATGTGTGGGATATTCTAGGGGTGGGATGAAACATCTTCAAAACATTATGAGACTATCAGGAGAGGCAGGCTGTTTTTGCTCTTCGCCAGTCTTGGGTTTTGTTGGAATATCTTGCACTTTTGTTGCTGACTGTTGCGCCTTTGTACTGCTTGCCAGTGTTTGCACTTTTACTGTGTAATTTAGGACCCATGCTTGTTTTCTCTTGTGATCTCATAAGTACATAAGTACATAAGTAGTCGCCTCCGCCGGGGCAGACCAGAGGTCCATCCAGCCCAGCGGTCCGCTCACGCGGCGGCCCATCAGGCATATTGCCTGGTCAGCGGTCCCTGACTAATTTTATTGCCTACCTCTACACTTATCTCTAAACCTTCCACTGCTCTTATCTGTACCCCTCAATCCCTTTGTCTTCCAGGAACCTATCCAGGTCATCCTTGAAACCCTGTACTGTGCTATTTCTTATCACGGCCTCCGGAAGGGTGTTCCATGTGTCCACCACCCTCTGTGTGAAAAAGTACTTCCTTGCGTTTGTTTTAAACCTGTCCCCCTTCAATTTCATCGAGTGACCCCTTGTTCTTGTGGTTTCTTTCAAATTGAAAAATCTATCTTTGTCAACCTTTTCGATGCCCCTCAGGATCTTGAAGGTCTCTATCATATCTCCTCTGAGTCTCCGCTTTTCCAGGGAGAACAGCCCCAGCTTCTTCAGTCTGTCAGTGTATGTAAGGTTTTCCATACCCTTAATCAGTTTAGTTGCTCTTCTCTGGACTCCCTCAAGCATTGCCATGCCCTTTTTGAGGTACGGTGACCAGTACTGTACACAGTATTCCAGATGCGGGCGCACCATAGCCCGGTACAGTGGCAGGATGACTTCCTTCGTTCTGGTCGAGATACCCTTCTTAATGATACCTAACATTTGGTTTGCTTTCCTCGAGGCTGTGGCGCACTGTGCCGACGCCTTCAATGTCGTGTCTACCATCACTCCCAAGTCTCTTTCCAGATTACTGACCCCTAGCATTGATCCCCCCATTTTGTAAGTGAACATCGGGTTCCTTCTCCCTATATGCATGACCTTGCATTTCCCTACATTGAAGCTCATTTGCCACTTTTTCGCCCATTCTTCCAATGTCGTAAGATCCCTTTGGAGATTCTCGCAGTCAACCGTGGTTTCAACCTTGCTGAATAGTTTGGTGTCATCTGCGAATTTGATGACCTCGCATTTTGTTCCCGCCTCCAGGTCGTCAATGAATATGTTAAACAGGAGCGGTCCCAGCACCGATTCCTTGAGGAATCATCTCTTTAATAAAAATGATGTTAAAAAAAAAAAAGATGTTTTCCCTTAAGTTGGATACTTGAGATTGATATGATAGGGTGGAGTTGTGTATGACTCCAAGGATCAATGTCATGCTTATTCATGCGTATCCCATCTATCCATGTATATTCATTATGACTGGCTGGGTGTGTCCTGGGTTCAGAATCCCTGCTTTAGAATAAAGTTGATATAATTTACTGCTGTGGAAATTCTACTCAAAATTTGGAAAATTCTCTGCACTATATTTTTAAAATTTTGCACATTTTGTTTGTAATTTTTTGGGTGCAGAATTCCCCTTTCAAAGGGCACATTGGCACTTTGGTCTGCCATCTGCAGGTTCCAAATACCTGCCCATCTGTGGGAATGGGTATTTTAAGTCGGGATTGGGGGAGCATATATTTAAGGAAGAGCAACAGAAGGGCTTATGCTTAGTGCAGCATGTGCAGGAGAATGCAGAAACTGATATTCTGAGTTTTGATACGTTGAAGGACCAATACGGCCTTTCCTCTTTGGACTAGTTCTCATACCAACAGATGCACCACTAGGTCATTTCATTGATGTGTGATGATCTGGTGGGCATGATACAAGATGGCCTTTAAGTGCTGTGAGTGAAGAGATCTTTGAGTATTATAAGGCCGCTATGAGAGATTTTAAACATTCTTCCTTATGCAATGCTATCAGTAAGTGGGAAAGGGATTTTGGAGAGGGTTGTTATTCTGAGGAAGACCCAAGGTAGGGTGTAAAAAAAAAAGCTGTAATTTGGTGGAAAATATCCAGTAGGAAGTTCATTTTGAGATGCTACATTGTTTATATATTCATCCCATGAGGACTCCTAAGATGGAAACAGTCATCGGGGACTTGTATGAAATGTGTGGAGGAGGGGGGACCTTAAAACATGTTCTATGGGCCTGTCCCAGAATCGAGTTTTTGGGAAGCTCTATGGGCCCAGTTCAGCAATATGTTGGGAATGCAGTTGCTGCCCTATCTTGCAGATTAAGAAGTTTGCTCTAGTCAGTGCGATGAATGGCTAGTGTGAAAGGCTTTTCTAATTTCCAAGTGGTGGTAGTTGCTCCTGAGGATAAGTGCAGAACCCCCCCTCCCTCCACACACTCAAACACACACAGACACACTAGAACTTTTTGGTGGAGTTCATGTCAGTGGACAGAAGGGCAGTCAAAAACCCTTTTGGGATCACTAACACCCTTGAGTGTGGTCAGCAAACTGAACGATTTGGTGGTATAATTTGGAATATTCTAGAGAGAGGGTATAGGGAGGGAGTTCTTCGAGGGAATGGATTATGGGTGTTTGGACTTCGTGCTTTACCCCAGTGAGCCCACTGGGACAGACTGGGAATTATGCTCGAGAACCTGAATAAATTTATGTAAACCATTCTGAGCATAGAAAATTGAATAAATAAATATTGTACATCAGAAAATTCCATCAACAGATTTCTACATAAAAACTCTTCTCCAGGTGGGTGTGGGGAATGGCACCTCTTAATCTCTGGAGCTGGGAAATCCAAATAGTTTGTTATGTGGATGATGAAATTGCTTATGTTTAAAGAGAAACTTGATGATGCTTTGGAAACATTCTCCTCTTTTGCCAAAGGACTTTGTGTATTCACAAATCTCTCTTTAAACCATCTTATGGAGTTTTAAGTCCTCAATTGTCCAACATGAACTGGTCGATTGTTCTCTTAAGCACCTGAAAATCTACCTAAGCCGTAAACAGGCCCAAACTATAGAAAACCACCTGTGTCCCAAAGCTTTAGCACATGAAATGAATCTAATCGTTTAATTATCTTTTAGAACTCACGGAGAGTTTATTTGTAATAAATGTCTCAGTTCTCAAGAAAATTAAAACATATTCATATAGTCCTGCATTCGGTTAAATTCACAGCAGGTGTTTACTGTTCAGTAGGGTCTGGACATTTTGGGCCTGATTCCACTAACAGCGCCTATATCGGCTGGTGCCTCCAAAACCAGTGTTATCATATGTCAATCACTTATTAGCGCAGTTAAGAGAATCGTGGCTTATGTTTGACATATGGCTAATTTTACAGGCCTATAGTACCGGCGCCTAAGGGCAAACCATACCTGCTTTAGAAACATAGAACATGACGGCAGAAAAGGGCCATGGCCCATCTACTCTGCCCACCCTAATGGCCCACTCCCTAACTACCTCCAAGAAGAGATCCCACATGCCAATCCCATCTTTTCTTAAAATCTGGCACGCTGCTGGCCTCAATTACCTGTTGTGGAAGATTATTCCAGCAATCAACCACCCTTTCAGTGAAGAAATATTTTCTGGTATCGCCATGAAATTTCCAACCCCTGATTTTCAACGGATGCCCTCTTGTCACTGTTGGTCCTTTAAGAAAAAAGAGATCTTCTTCCACCTTGATACGGCCCGTGACATATTTGAACGTCTTGATCATGTCTCCCCTCTCTCTGCATTCTTCGAGTGAGTATAGCTGCAAATTATCCAGCCTTTCCTCATACGGGAGATCCTTGAGTCCTGAAACCATTCTGGTGGCCATTCGCTGAACCGACTCAACTCTCCACACATCTTTTTGATAATGTGGTCTCCAGAATGCACACAGTATTCCAGATAGGATCTCACCATGGATCTGTACAATGGCATAATAACCTGGGGCTTACGGCTGACGAAACTTCTACGGATACAACCCATGATTTGCCTAGCCCTGGAGGAAGCTTTCTCCACTTGATTGTCCTTAGGTGGCATTAGGAGACTCTGTAGACGCAATTACGACATCTTTTTTTATAATGACTTTTAAATGATGCGATCAGTTACCTCACCCATTATCAACAATTAAACCAATTAAGTTATTTGGTGGTAGGGCATGTACTTCCGCTTAACTTACTAGAATTAAGCCCTTTCTGTTTTTACTATTTGTGGAGCAATTGGTTATTTGTGGTAGTAAAGAGTGTGGCACAGTGGTTAGAGCAGTGGTTCCCAAACCTGTCCTGGGGGACCCCCAGCCAGTCAGGTTTTCCAGATATCCCTAATGAATATGCATGAGAGAGATTTGCATACCTGTCACTTCCATTATATGCAAATCTCTCTCATGCATATTCATTAGGGATATCTGGAAAACCTGACTGGCTGGCGGTCCCCCAGGACAGGTTTGGGAACCACTGGGTTAGAGCTTTGGCCTCAGCACCCGGAGGTTGTGGGTTCAAACCCCACACTGTTACCTGTGACCCTGGCCAAGTTACTTATTTTTGGAGGCCGAATCTGGTGAAGGATATAAAAAGACTTGAAGCGGTCCAGAGGAAGGCGATAACATAACTTTATTCTTCGATACCATCATAACCAAACGATTTCTAGGCGGTTTACACAGAAGAAGGCTGGACAATCAGCGAAATACAAATAGTTAAAAATACAACAGTTACTTAGATATACTCAAAATAGAGTTTTGCTAATAATAGTACCCACATTTAAGAAATAAATTTGTCAAACAGCGCTGACTTAATTTCTTTACGAAATGCACCATAAGACAATATAGCTCCACCAATGTATTTACCCAGCCAAAATTGCTGTGTACCTGCTTGAAATGCAATGAAAAATGGGAAGGGGTTTGAACCAAAAGAAGTATGAGAAGAGACTGGAAGACTTAAATATGTCTACTCTGGAGGTCAGGAGGGACAGGGGAGATATGATACTGACATTTAAATACTTGAAAGGTATTAATATAGAACCAAATCTTTTCCAGAGAAGAGAAAATGGTAAAACTAGAGGGTATAATTTGAGGTTACAGGGAGGAAGACTTAAGAGCATTGTTAGGAAATTCTTCTTCACAGAGAGGGTGGTAGATGCCTGGAATGCCCTCCTGAGGGAAGTGGTGGAGAGGAAAATGGTGATGGAATTCAAAAAAGTGTGGGATAAACATAGAGGATCTCTAATTAGAAAACGAAGAATGTAAATTAAAGAGCTAAGTCCGGTACTGGACAGACCTGCACAGTCTGTGCCCCATATGTGACGATTTGGTGTAGGATGGGCTGGGGAGGACATCAATGGGAACTCCACTAACTTGGAACATGAGGATGTTACTGGCCAGACTTTATGGTAGATATCCTGCAAACAGGATGGTTGGATAGGCTGGAGTGAGCTTGGATGGCAACTTCAGCATTTGAACCTAGGACAAGACCAGGTGGACTTTAGTCTATGGCCCAGAAATATCAAAGAAGAGACAAGTTAATTCAATCATGTATTTGTAATGGGTATAACTTATGGGCAGACTAGATGGACCGTTCAGATCTTTATCTACCGTCATTTACTATGTTACTATGAAAGCTAACCTCTGATTCCTTACCTTCTCAGCTACTACTTTGAGAACCAAATCGGCCTTCTTTTCCTCTTACTTTTACTTACTTGCCTCACAAAAAGGTTTGTTGCCCTTACAATCGCTCCTTTCAGTTTTGCCCACCGTATTTCCACTCTTTCCAGATGTTCCCACCCACACAACAATCCCTTGACATAAACTCCCATCCGAACAAAGTTAGTTTTTTTAAAGTCTAGAACCTTTGCTTTTGAACAAGCCTTCTCTATACCCATCTTAATATTAAACCATACCATGCAGTCAAAGGCGTCAGAATGGAGGAGGAGGGGTGGCGGCCACAGGGGCTGTAGCTTCCCCCAAATTGGCAGTGGCTCTGCTCCCCCACTGGTCAGTGTCATGTGTACAACGTTATTTCCTTCCCTCCAAAAGTTCCAGTGATTCACCAAGATCCCTATCGGCAGTTCTTTAGCAGGCCTAGCAACTGAAACACTACGATACAATTTCTGCTGGATTTACCTTTGTCCCTTTTTAAAAAAATCAAAATATTCCCAATAAATCTAGCTAGCATCTTCTGTGCTATAATCTCCAACTACGGATTAATCCTTAAGCTGTCTTCTGATCTGAACACAACCCTGAAAATTGATCAGGGTCTATTACTCCTCCATCTCTATTCACATTTGTCTTTTGCAGTCCCGCTACTGGCGCATCAGCCGTGAACACAGAACAGAAATATTTGTTAAGCAATTCGGACTTTTCTTTATCAGCTTCCACATAGGGGACTGCAGAAGACAAACGTGAATAGGAATGGAGGAGTAATAGACCATGATCGATTTTCAGGGTTGTGTTCGTGAGGAGCTAGCTAAAATAAAGGTAGACAAAGCAATGGGACCGGATTGTGTACATCTGAGGGTGCTGAAGGAACTTAGGGAAGTTCTGGTAGCTCCATTGACTGACCTTTTCAATGAATCGCTAGAGTCGGGAGTGGTACTGGAGGACAGGCGAAAGGCGGATGTGGTCCCTCTCCACAAAAGTGGAGTAAGGAAGTAGGGAATTACAGGCCAGAAATAATAATAATAATAATAATTTTATTTTTAAATACCGCCAAAGCCATGAAAAGTTTGAGGCGGTTTACAACAAGAAGCGCTGGACAATCAGCGAAGAGGTCAACAATTCAAAGACATCTATACAATCTTATATAATGGAAGAAGTAGAAAGCTAAAAAGTTCTTAAGGTTAATGGTTGAATTTGTAGTGCTATAAAATTGTTAGTTTACAAATCGATTGAACAAACGCGTTTTTATCAATTTTCTAAAATTGAGGTAGGTTGAGGAGTGTGAGATAAGCCAATCGTTCCATTTGCCTGCCTGGAAGGCGAGGGTTCTGGGCAGGAATCTTTTATAGTGGCAGGCCTTTATTGTTGGGTAGGTGAACAGATGTATTCTTCGTGTGGGCCTTATAGAACTTACCAGATTAAATTGGGAAACTAGGTAAGTGGGGGCCAGACCAAGTATTGATTTATAACACAGACAAGAGAACTTGAACAGAATTCGCATCTCCAGGGGAAGCCAATGGAGTTTTTGATAATAGGGGCTTATGTGATCCTATTTTTTCAGCCCAAAGATCAGTCAAACTGCTGAATTTTGAATGACTCTGAGTCTTAGAATGGTTTTTTTGAAGGCTCCCAAGTAAATTATGTTGCAATAATCGAGCATGCTTAAGATGGAAGATTGAACCAGTAGGCGGAAAGATACTGCATCAAAGTATTTTCTGATGGCTCTGAGTTTCCAAAGTAATGAGAAGCATTTTTTAACCAGTAAATCTGTTTGAGCATTTAGAGTAAGGTGGCGGTCCAGAGTCACTCCCAGAATTTTAATGGAATGGTTAATAGGGAAGACCTGACCGTTTAAGGAGATCGATAAGTCTTTGATTTTGTTGTTAAGGCTTGCCAGGAAAAATTTAGTTTTGTCCGTGTTGAGCTTCAATTTGAAGTCGGTCATCCATAGTTCAATTTGTTCTAGAATGAATGATATATGAATCTTTGTTTCGGAGGTCAGAGTAGTAAGTGGAGTAACTATGGTGATATCATCAGCATAGATATAAAATTTAATTTTTAAGCTTTGAAGTAAGTTCCCTAGTGAGGCAAGGTATATGTTGAACAATGTGGGGGATAGAGGAGAGCTCTGCGGAACTCCGCAAGAATTTACCCAACTGCAGGATTTTTTATTGTCACTATAGACTTGATATGATCGTTTGCTCAAAAAACCCTGAAACTATTTTAGCACGTTACCTGAAAGACCAATTGATTCCAGACAGTCAATCAGAATGATATGGTCGGCCAGATCGAAGGCACTGCTCAGGTCTAGTTGTAGGATTAGGGCACTGGTACCCTGACTGAATATGGTATGAAGGAAATCCAGCAGTGATGCAATGACAGTCTGACTTCTGTGGTAAGCAAATTAATGGAAACACTTTTAAAACAGAGAATGATCAAGTTTCTGAAATCCTGTGGATTAGAGAACCGGAGGCAACATGGATTCACTAGAGGTAGGTCTTGTCAGACAACTCTGCTCAATTTCTTTGACTGTGTGACCAGAGAATTGGATAGAGGATGTGCGCTAGATGTGGTGTATTTAGATTTTAGCAAAGCCTTTGACAGTGTTTCACACAGACGTCTAATAAATAAACTGAGTGCTCTCGGGTTGGGCCCCAAAGTGATGGGCTGGGTCATGAACTGGTTGAGTGGAAGGCGACAGAGGTTACTGATCAATGGAGATTGCTCTGAGAACATAAGAATTGCCGCTGCGGGGTCAGACCAGTGGTCCATCCTGCCCAGCAGTCCACTCACGCGGCAGCTCCAAGGTCAAGACCAGTGCTCCAAATGAGTCCACTCTCACCAGTTTAGCATGAACTTGTCCAACTTTGTCTTGAAACCCTGGATAGTGACTTCCCCTATAACAGACTCCGGAAGAGCGTTACAGTTTTCTACTACTCTCTGAGTGAAGAAGAATTTCCTTACGTTTATGCGGAATCTATCCCCTTTCAACTTTAGAGAGTGCCCTCTCGTTCTCCCTACCTTGGAGAGGGTGAACAGTCTGTCTTTCTCTACTAATTCTATTCCCTTCAGTATTTTGAATGTTTTGATCATGTCCCCTCGCAGTCTCCTCTTCTCAAGGGAGAAGAGGCCCAGTTTCTCTAATCTCTCGCTGTACGGCAACTCCTCCAGTCCCTTAACCATTTTAGTCGCTCTTCTCTGGACCCTTTCGAGTAGTACCATGTCCTTCTTCATTGTACAGCGACCAATGCTGGATGCAGTACTCCAGGTGAGGGCTCACCATGGCCCAGTACAGCAGCATGATAACCTTCTCGGATCTGTTCGTGATCCCCTTCTTGATCATTCCTAGCATTCTGTTCACACTTTTCGCCGCCATAGCACATTTTGCAGATGGCTTCATGGAATTGGCAATCAGAACTCCCAAATCCCTTTCCTGGGAGGTCTCTCCAAGTACCGCCCCAGACATCCTGTATTCGTGCATGAGATTTTTGTTTCCAGTGTTGTGCCTCAAGGTTCTGTTCTTGGGCCTGTTCATTTTAACATTTTTATAAACGATATTGCTGAAGGGTTGGTGGATAAGATTTGCCTCTTTGCGGATGATATAAAAATCTGCAATAGAGTAGACACGCCGGATGGTGTGAATAACATGAAGAAAGACCTGGTGAAGCTTGAAGAATGATCTGAACTTTAGCAGCTAAAATTTAATGCCAAGAAATGCAAGGTCATGCATTTGGGCTGCAAAAACCTGAGGGAACAGTACAGTTTAGGGGGTGAAGAACTTATGTGCACGACAGAAGAGTGGGACTTGGGTGTGATTGTATGTGATGATCTTATGTGATGGCCAAAGAGGTTGGAAAGGTGACGGTGAAAGCTAGAAGGATGCTAGGTTGCATCGGAAGAGGTATGGCAAGTAGGAAAAAGGAGGTATTGATGCCTCTGTATAAGACTCTGGTGAGACCTCATTTAGAATGCTATGTATAATTCTGGAGGCCGCATCTTCTTTAAGATATGAAAAGGATGGGGTCAGTCTAGAGGAAGGCTACTAAAATTCTGTGTAGTCTTTGTCATAAGGTATATGAGGTCAAACTTAAAGATCTCAATCTGAAAACTTTGGAGGAAAGGTGGGAGAGAGGAGATATGATAGAAATGTTGAAATATCTACACGGTCTAAATGCACATGAATCGAGTCTCTTTCATTTGAAAGGAAGCTCTGGAATGAGAGGGCATAGGACGAACTTAAGAGGTGAAAGGCTCCGGAGTAATCTAAGGAAATACTTTTTTTTACAGAAAGGGTGGTAGATGCTTGGAACAGTCTCCCGGAAGAGGTGGTGCAGACAGATACTGTGTCTGATTTTCATGAAAGCCTGGGATAGGTACGTGGGATCTCTTAGAAAGAGGAAGAGATAATGGTTACTGCGGATGGGCAGACTGGATGGGCCATTTAAAATAAATTTGCATATAATGAAGGCAGTATATGCAAATCAAGTTCATGCATATTCATGGTGGATATTCTGAAAACCTGACTGGCAAGGAGGTTTCCAGGTCCAAGTTGAGAAACACCGCTATAGACAGCCCAATGCCTACCTAAATCTGAAGGAGATGCAGCCTGTCTGTGGGCTTTGGAGCGACCTTTTAAGTTTCCATCCTGGACCCAGCTAGTTGAACACCAGCCCTGTTTCAAGCCACAGCATTATACCAAACATATTAATTAAAGAGGTAGGTTTCAATAAATTCAGCCAACTGTATGTAATATGAAATAGACACAGGTCTGAATTTAACTAGAGGCAGTGTAGGTCCCACAAGCAACCCTGGAAAGAAAATTCATTTTTCTTATTCATTTAAAAATACCTGTATCTTCAAATTAATTTGTAAATTTAGCTCACCAAGAGTTGCATAATCCATTTCTGCAGGTATATTGGGTTACTTGATATTCCATCTTTTGTAAACATAATGGCAAAGTGGTAAAAAAAAAAAAAAAAGAAGAATTAACAAAAGACCAGATGAAGATATGAAGAGCTGGCCAGGGCTGGAAGCTCAGTGGGAATGCTGCACACTGACATATCGGAATTCTGTGTTCTGCACCCTGAGTTTTCAAGGGCTGAGGAAGATATCGGCAGTGAGGATCCAGACTGAGTAGGAGCTGAGGTGTGTGGACTCTGCTGTGTATTATGGATGCACCAGACCAGAGAAAAGAAAGTATTAAAAATAGGGGAAACCTCTGGGGAATGAGAACGAATGTTCAAGAGAACTTAACCCAGTATAGACTGGTTCTAAGTGAACTGTGCACTTATATATATTATAAAAGTATGTTATTTTTAAAGACAACACAAGATGTACATGTTATAGGGTAGAGGACCACTGGAGGAAGAAAGGAGTTATATAATTTGCATAGAAAGGGAAGGAGAAGGAGCCCCAGCACACCTGTACCAGCAGGTGGAATTAGACTCAGTCTCCCAATGGGAACCCTGGAACCAGGAAGGTCGAATGCAGACATGAAGTTTGTTTTCTATAGGTTAGAATAAAGGTGGTGGTTTTGTGGTCTTGCATTCCTCTCAACTCCCTCTTTTCCTTCTGAAGCAGCCTAGGAGTGGTCAGAGGAAGGTGACCATGAGCACCAAGATCTCCTGCTTTCTGTACTCGAAAAGAAGCTCGTTTCAACCAGCAGCAACTCTGGTAAGTTGTGAATTAATTATCTTTTATACATAGCACAAATATATGGATTTTCCATTTGCATATTTTAATTTCAGACCCAGAAACTCTCTTTCTGCCTGGGCCTACCACGCCATCCCCTCCACTCTTTACCCCCACCCCAGTCTTGTGTAACTTTGGGGTCCTGAGTGTGTAATTGGTATTTACAGAGCACTCACCCCCTGCAAGCTCAAATGAGACTGTCAGAGGCTGAAGAGTGAGAAATACCAATAACAAAATCTAGATGATGGATTCTGGGATGGCGACAACTTCCATTGGAAGGTCAATGGATCATTCATTCAGTCTTTCAAAGAAAACCTCAGTATAGTTCTTGGGATGCGCCCAACCACTCAGATTTTCAGGATATCTAGAATGAATAGCAATGAGATAGATTTATATACAATGGAGGTAGTATATGCAAATTTATCTCATGATTACTCCTCAAACTCCGCCTCTATTGCATGTATCCAAGGTGATCATCAACAAAATCCCTCAACATAACCCCAGATTTTATTACTCCAGAACCTCAGAGACACAACTCCGGGCTCAATAAATTCATGTGTGTCGTCATCTCATTGATTCAATTTCAAATTTTATGAATAGTCATATAAATGCTTATTTAAAATTTTAACACTTAGCTTTGTGGTCATAAAAGCCAGGGAGCAAGCTAACATCTTTCGCTTCCTGCTGTTCAAGGCTTTCCCCTAGAACTAAACAACTAACAATAAGCAACAGTTCATAATTACTTTATAACTAACCTGTGTACCATCAACATCTATCCTGACCACTTCCTCAATCAAGATGGCGTCGTCATCTAAACACTCCCATTTTAAAGCCCGTGCTACAGCAGGCGGCTCCTACGTCATCTTAAGGTGTCAGCTAAGTGTTAACATTTAAAATAAGTATTTGTATGAATGTTCATAAAATTGAAATTGAACCGATGAGGAGATGACATAGAGCTATGAATTTATTGAGCCTGGAGTAATAAAATCTGGGGTTATGTTGAGGGATTTTGATGACATTTACTCTGGGCATCCTAAAAATCTGACTGGCTGGGGGCATCCCAAGGAGTGGATTGAGAACCCCTGTTCCAAACCATATGTACGTAGGAGGGTGTACAGTAACTTATCTTGCAACGGTCTCTTTTCCAAGATGAACAGCCCTAACCTCTTTAGTCTTTCCCAGCCTCGCTCCCAGCTCCACCCCTCAACCTGTTCTTGTGCGCAGATGCCCTTTTGACGCGGTGGTATAAAATTCCATTTGACATCAAGGGATTTGCACAACTGTTTGTCCATCTAAACACTTTTGAGATATAATCAGGCACATGCATTGAATAATTCTAGTTGTCATGTTTTGCTTTTATACTTAAGACAAGGTGATGCCAGATGCTCTTCGCCTTTTAAGTTCCGCTTAAGGCATTTCATTCATTCATTTTGTTTCATTGACCTCATTTAGAAGATCTTCACACAAGACACATCTTGCATTTCTGATATATTTGGAAAAGTAAATTTTACATATCACAAGGGTTTCTTAACATAAGTAAAGCGTTTTTAATTTATAGGCAGTGCACAGATGTCAGTTTGTCATTTTATCTTTGTCAAAGTAGAAATATAGAAACATGATGGCAGATAAAAGCCAAATGGCCCATCCAGTCTGCCCATTCGCAGTAACCATTCTCTCTTCCTCTTTCTAAGAGACCCCTTTTGTGCCTATCCCACTCCTTCTTGAATTCAGACACAGTCTCTGTCTCTACCACCTCTTCCAGAAGACTGTTCCAAGTATCTACCACCCTTTCTGTACTCTCAAGCCTATCATCTCTTAACTTCATCCTATACCTCCTCATTCCAGAGCTTCACTTGAAATGATAGAACATAAGAATAACCTCACTGGGTCAGACCAATGGTCCATCAAGCCCAGTAGCCCGTTCCCATGATGGCCAATCCGGGTCACTAGTGCCTGGCCAAAACCCAAGGTGTAGCAATATTCCATGCTACCGATACAGGACAAGCAGTGGCTTCCCCCATGTCTTTCTCAATAACAGACAATGGACTTTTCCTCCAGGAACTTAAAACCAGCTATGCTATCCGCTCTTACCACATCCTCTGGCAACGCATTCCAGAGCTTAAGTATTCTCTGAGTGAAAAAAAATTTCCTCCTATTGGTTTTAAAAGTATTTCCCTGTAACTTCATCGAGTGTCCCCTAGTCTTGTAATTTTTGACGGAGTGAAAAATCGATCCACTTGTACCCGTTCTACTCCACTCAGGATTTTGTAGACTTCAATCATATCTCCCCTCAGCTGTATCTTTTCCATGCTGAAGAGCCCTAACCGTTTTAGTCTTTCCTCATACGAGAGGAGTTCCATCCCCTTTACCATCTTGGTCACTCTTCTGTGAACCTTTCCTAGCGCCACTATATCTTTCTTGAGATAAGGAGACCAGAATTGAATGCAATACTCCCAGATAAGGTCACATCATGGAGTGATACAGGGGCATTATAACATTCTTAGTCTTGTTAAACATCCCTTTTTTAATAATTCCCCTATTTGCTTTTTTGGCCACCGCCGCACATTGGGGGGAAGATTTCATCATATTGTCTACGATGACACCCAGATCCTTTTCTTGAGCACTAATCCACAAGGTGGACCCTAGCATCCGGTAACTGTGATTCAGGTTATTCTTCCCAACGTGCATCACTTTGCGTTTGTCCACATTAAAGTTCATCTGCCATTAGAACACCCAGTCTTCCAATTTCCTAATGTCCGTCTACAATTTTTCACAATCCGCATGCGTTTTAACAACTTTGAACAGTTTAGTGTCATTTGCAAATTTAATCACCTCACTCGTCGTTCCAATTTCCAGATCATTTATAAATAAGTTAAATAGCACTGGTCCCAGAACAGACCTCTGGGGCACTCCACTGTTTACTCTCCTCCATTGAGAAAAATGACCATTTAACCCTACCTTCTGTTTTCTATCTGATAAGCAATTCTTAATCCACAACTGAAATTTGCCACCTTTCCCATGACTCTTTAATTTTATCTGGAGCCTCTCGTGAGGAACTTTATCAAAAGCTTTCTGAAAATCTAGATATACTATATCAACTGGTACACCTTTATCCACATGTTTATTCACACCTTCAAAGAAGTCAAACAAATTGGTGAGGCAAGATCTCCCTCGGCTGAACCCCTCAGCATGACTCCGTTTCATTAAATCATGTTTGTCTATGTGTTCCACAGTTTTATTTTTTATAATCGTTTCTACCATTTTGCCCGGCACTGAAGTGAAACTTACCAGTCTGTAATTTCCCGGATCTCCTCTGGAGCCCTTTTTAAAAATCGCCGTAACATTGGCAATCTTCAGGTACTACAGATGATTGTAGCGACAGGCTACAGATCACTAACAGCAGGTCAGCAATTTCATTTTTTAGTTCATTTAATATCCTGGGGATTTATCACTTTTTAACTTGTCGATTTGGCTCAGTACATCTTCCAGATTCACCGAGATTTCTTTCAGTTTTTCCGCATCATCACCCTTGAAAATCATTTCCGGTTCAGGTAGATCTCTTGCATCCGGAAATGGTTTTCAAGGGTTAAAAGACTCGACTCATTTCCATTTACACCACTTAGGTATTTAAACATCTCTATCGTATCTCTCCTCTCCCTCATTTCCTCCAAAGTATACAGATTGAGTCTTTAAGTCTGTCCACATATGACCAAGACCACACGCCATTTTAGTAGCCTTCCTCTGTACCGACTCCATCCTTTTTATATCTTTTTGAAAGTGCGGCCTCCAGAATTGTACACAATATTCTAAATGAGATCTCACCAGAATCTTATACAGCGGCATCAATACCTCCTTTTTCCTACTGGCCATACCTCTCCCTTTGCAACCTAGCTTTTGCTGTCACCTTTTCAACCTATATGACCACCTTAAGATCATCACATACAATCACATCCAAGTCCCACTCTTCTGTCACCAGACTGGATGGACCTCAGTCTGATCCGGTGAGGGCTTTTCTTATGTTTTCTTATAAGTTCTTCACCCCATAAACTGTACCGTTCCCTCGGGATTTTGCAACCCAAATGCATGACCTTGCATTTTTTAGCATTAAATTTTATCTGCCAAATTTCAGACCATTCTTCAAGCTTCACCAGGTCTTTCTTCATTTCTTCACACCAACCGACGTGTCTACTCTATTGCAGGTTTTGGAAACAACGCTTACACAAAAAGCCTTCAGCATTATCTATATATATAAAATCGGAGGTATGTATGTGTGTATGTGTGTATGTGCCGCGATCACGCAAAAACGGCTTGACCGATTTGAACAAAACTTGGTATGCAGATCCCTCACTACCTGGGGTGATATGTTCTGGGGGTCTCGCGGCCCACCTGCACACGTGGGCGGAGAAACAAACATAAAATCAGATTTCACCCATTCATGTCAATGGAAAAATGTAAAAAGCTGCCATTCTCACAGTAATTCAAAAACGGCTTGACCGATTTGAACGAAACTTGGTATGCTGATCCCTCACTACCTGGGGTGATATGTTCTGGGGGTCTCGCGGCCCACCTGCACATGTGGGCGGAGCTACAAACAGAAAATCAGATTTCACCCATTCATGTCAAAGGAAAAAATGTAAAAAGCTGCCATTCTCACAGTCATTCCAACTACCTGGGGTGATATGTTCTGGGGGTCTCTCGGCCCACCTGCACACGTGGGCGGAGCTACAAACAGAACATCAGATTTCACCCATTCATGTCAATGGAAAAAAAGTAAAAAGCTGCCATTCTCAAAGTACTTCAAAAACGGCTTGACCGATTTGAACGAAACTTGGTATGCAGATCTCTCACTACCTGGGGTGATATGTTCTGGGGGTCTCGCGGCCCACCTGCACACGTGGGCGGAGCTACAAACAGAAAATCAGATTTCACCCATTCATGTCAATGGAAAAAATGTAAAAAGCTGCCATTCTCACAGTAAATCAAAAATGGCTTGACCGATGTGAACGAAACTTGGTATGCAGATCCCTCACTACCTGGGGTGATATGTTCTGGGGGTCTCGCAGCCCACCTGCACACGTGGGCGGAGCTACAAACATAAAATCAGATTTCACCCATTCATGTCAATGGAAAAAATGTAAAAAGCTGCCATTCTCACAGTAATTCAAAAACGGCTTGACCGATTTGAACGAAACTTGGTATGCAGATCCCTCACTACCTGGGGTGATATGTTCTGGGGGTCTCTTCACCCAAGAATTTATATGTTCTTGCTCCTGGAGGTGAAACTAAAAATGTTGTTTATAATCAAGTTTTGTGTTAGTTGTATTGTATTCATTTTGTCAAATATTTCACATTATAATTTGAATATTGTACTTTTTATAAAGCTGTAAAAATATAATTTCATTCATCGCTATAAAGTATCTTTATTTGAATCCATTTACAGTGTTATTGCTATAATTAAATACCCGTGCAACGCCGGGACATCAGCTAGTTATTTATAAAAATGTTAAAAAGAACAGGCCCAAGAACAGAACCTTAAGGCACTCCACTGGTAGCATTCCTTTCCTCAGAGCGATTTCCATTGACCACTACCCTCTGTTGTCTTCCACTCAACCAATTTCTGATCCAGCCCGTCACTTTGGGCTCATCCCAAGGGCATTCAGTTTATTAACTCACCAAGCTTTCTTTTATAACGCTCTCGTTTGATCTCATTAATGAATTCACTTCCATCTATTGCCTTTTCATATTATGGCACATGAAGGGCAAATAAAAATGTTACCTTACAGCCTTTAAATACATAGGGATATACTGTATATGTTAGTGTTTTTGACACCAGTGGCATGGGGTTTGTATTTTCCCCTATTGTGCGCAATATATATTTGGATCTTGTTAATTGCCTGCAACTCATATGCACACATTATTAATTAACTAGTTTTTTAGCTTGTTACATTAACAGGTGCTAGAATAGATGTGTAGACGTAGGCATTTCTTTCTTTCTGTCTGTCTGTCTTTCTTTCTATCTACCTGCCCCCTGTCTGTATGTTTTTCTTTCTTTCTGTCTCTCTCCCTGCCCCTTGTCTATCTGTCTTTCTTTCTTTCTATCTATCCCACCTGTCCAGCAATATTTTCTACTTGCTTTGTCCTAAGTCACTTGTTGTCCCCTGAAGAAGGCAACCATGTTGCCAAAACCAGCTTTCCCTTTTTCTTTAATGTGAACTCCTTCACTGGAATATTTATAGGGGGAAACCTTTGAGAAATGCATTATCCAGTTTAGGGCATCCACATGTAGATGGGCCATTTGGCTTTTCTATCAATGAGATGAGATACTGGCAGAAAAATATATTATTAAGTATCATGGTGCAGTTGAGATTCAATAATCTTGATGTGGGCTTCATGGACAGATCATCTCACACATCCATTATAGAAGAGGTCATGTGGTCCCCCCTCCCCCCAACACCCACACACAATCCCTGGAGTTTGGAAGACTGCAGAAATCATGCTGCCTTCCCAGCTCTTTATCACTCTGATACCACAAATTCAAACAGCCTTTATGGGAAGAGTGTGTTGCAGTGGTTAAAGCCTCAGCACCCTGGGGTTATGGATTTAAACCCACGCTGCTCCTTGTGACCCTGGGCAAGTCACTTAATCCCCCCATTGCCCCAGGTACATTAGATAGATTGTGAGCCCACCAGGACAGACAGGGGAAAATGCTTGAGTACCTGAATAAATTCATGTAAACCATTCTGAGCTCCCTTGGGAGAATGGTATAGAAAGTTGAATAAATAAATACATAAAAATTGTCTCTATCATCTTCAACAGCTACAAAATTTCTCTCCATACATTAAAAAGACAAGTCTGACCACAGTGGTTCATGCTGTGATAGTATTACGACTGGACTTCTGCAATGCCCTGTAGACTGGTCTAAACAAAAGGAGTTTGTATCAGTTGCAACAAATTCAGAATGACCGAAGGCTGCAAGAGGCGCTACCACATTATACTGACTAGCAGGACCTAACAGGGCTAATGATTGTAAAATCTCTATGTTTGATTTTCAAGGTCCTCAGACAAAATGGGCCAGAATACTAACCAAGACCTTTGAGGTCTTCCCAAGGAGTCCCCGTATCAAAAGAAATCCTTTTCAGGAGTATCCCCCATCCTCTGGAATTTACTGCCAGAGGGGCTACAACCTCAGCTTCAGGAGGCAAATGAAGACCTGGCTTTTCACTCAAGCCTTTATACGCTTATTCTGCACCAGGATTAGCTCGCCACGCATTAACTATATCAGTTCCTTATACCTTGTTTAACTGTATAAACAACTTGCCTTGAACTTAGCCTCCCATCTGTTTATCCCAACATGCTCTGCATCTCCCATCTTGATCCCATCTAATATCTGCATTTGACCCTCAGCTATAGGATAAGCTGTATTATAGAAAAGCATTAGCGTCATATCTCTATTATTTGAATGTTCTGATTTGTGCTTATTAGATGCTTCATAACCCTGAGATAAACAATATCCTAGCAACAATCCTAACGCAAATCGAACTATGGATGGCCGATTTCAAACTGAAACTCAACTCGGATAAAACCAAATTCTTCCTGGCGAGTCCAAATGACAAAATCAAAGACCCTTCAATCTCCCTGAATGGCCAAGTCTTTCCTATAACAAACTCCTTAAAAATACTAGGAGTGATTCTCGACCGCAACCTTACCTTCGAAACCCACACCGACCTTCTGGTCAGAAAAGTCTTCTCCACCCTATGGAAGCTAAGATCCATCAGAAAGTACTTCGACACCCCCTCATTCCGCTTACTTGTGCAATCCTCTATCTTAAGTCTACTTGACTACTGCAATATCACTTACCTGGAATCTTTAAAAAAAAACACTCAAAGACTGCGAATCATCCAAAACACGGCAATCCGACTGATCTTCGGCCTAAAAAAATGGGAACACATAACTCCCTACTACCAAAAACTTCACTGGCTACCCTTGGAAGCAAGAGTACAATTCAAGTTCACCTGTTTCTGTTTCAAATCCATCCTTGGCTCGGCCCCCCTATACTTGGTACCCCATTTTATCCTAGACCGCCCATCCAAACACACTCACAGAACCCACCTGTTTAGCTATCCTACTCTAAAGGCCTGCCGCAACAAAAGATATCTAAATAGAACTCTCGCCTTTCAAGCAGGTCATCTCAATAACTGGCTGGCCCACATCATCTCACGCGCCTCATCCTACCTAAACTTCAGGAAACTACTAAAATCTAATCTATTTACCAGATTTACAACCTAAATGCTTATATCCACTGCATGAACCCCCTTTGTTATACCTTCATTTTTTAGATTTATCCTTATGCAGATGGTCCTGACCTTCTTTACTATACTGTTTTGCTCTGATTGTACCTTTTTTATTTTTTTTTTGCTCTGATTACTCCATCTTTCACTGATTGTACCATTTTCACTGATTGTACCATTTTCTCTGGCACCTAGTTTCTCTGATTGTACCATTGTAACCTTTCGCTGATTGTCCAGCCCTTCTTCACTGTAAACCGCCTCGAATTACTATGGCTTTGGCGGTATATAAGAAATAAATTATTATTATTACTAGCTGATGCCCCGGCGTTGCACGGGTATTTAATTATAGCAATAACACTGTAAATGGATTCAAATAAAGATACTTTATAGTGATGAATGAAATTATATTTTTACAGCTTTATAAAAAGTACAATATTCAAATTATAATGTGAAATATTTGACAAAATGAATACAATACAACTAACACAAAACTTGATTATAAACAACATTTTTACTTTCACCTCCAGGAGCAAGAACATATAAATTCTTGGGTGAAGAGACCCCCAGAACATATTACCCCAGGTAGTGAGGGATCTGCATACCAAGTTTCGTACAAATCGGGCAAGCCGTTTTTGCGTTGGCAGCTTTTTACATTTTTTCCATTGACATGAATGGGTGAAATCTGATTTTCTGTTTGTAGCTCCGCCCACGTGTGCAGGTGGGCCGTGAGACCCCCAGAACATATCACCCCAGGTAGTGAGGGATCTGCATACCAAGTTTCGTTCAAATCGGTCAAGCCGTTTTTGCGTGATCGCGGCACATACACACCTCCGATTTTATATATATAGATTATAAGTATTATGTCTCTCTTTTAGTGTGCATGATATCTCATTTGAATTTCAGTGCAGGTAATAAGTATAGTTTTGAACTGTTTCATGGTAGTCCTATTAATAGGTTTCAATTTACTACTTTTGACTTTACCTCATTCATTGTATCTATGTTTATATTTGCTCTTTTTACTACTGTTATGCTGTTAACAAAATTGTACATTTTATGTTGAATTATACCTGCTGTACACTGCCTTGGGTGAATCTGGGACCTACCATTAGGGATGGGCTAGAACATCAATCAGCATTACATCACTATTTGTGAACTCTCCTCCCTCACTAGAAGTTTCCTCATTATGCTCTTTATAGGCACATTCTTAGAAGAAGCCTAGAGAGCTCTACTAGAAAAAGATTTATGGGTCATCTTGTCTTCCTTGGAGTCACCAACAGGAGGCGACAGAGAGAGTAAAGTTGAAAAGTTGAACATGATAGTTTGAGTGTTCTTTGTATGTTTTACAGGCCTCCTTCACCATTAGCTGATATGTCTTCTGGGTTAAATTTCCACATATTTGAATTGAAGAGTATAGATTTTTTAAAATAATCTATTCTTTCAAAAAAATTCCCTTGTTCAATCCACTTTAGTGAACTAGTATGTCTCTAGTTCCCTATGAAATATTGTTCTCAAGATGCCTCAGCTTTTCTAATGTTACATCCTGTCAACAAAGTATTGTTCAATTTCTCAGGCCTCTCATCTGCCCAGATCATCCTCTACCAAGGACAAGGATATCCTTGAACCGAGCAAAGCCCAAGGAGGCACTAAGGGAAAGAAATATAAGCAGTGGCTGACTACAGAGGAGCACAAAGAGACCGACAGACCCTCTAAGCAAGAGCAGGGAAGGACAGCAACTGCAGTAACTGCACAGATGCTGAGTTGCATGGAATTGCCCAATCCATCAGACATCACCTCAGCCTTCAGGGGTAAGACAGAGTTTTTCTTGGGGAGGGGTAGAGGAAATCTACTGACCTGGGAGGGAGAAGGTTACAGTATACAGGCTGGGAAAGGTCTTCTATGGCCTGTGTCCCATACGTGGCAAGACAGATCAGGATGGGTTGGAATTAGCTTTGACCACTCCACTCCAGCAGTGGAGAAGTAAAGCCATTGCAAGGCAGACTTATTTACAGTCTGAGCTTTGAAAATTGCAAGGATGGATCAGGAGCTGGTATGTTATGTTAATCAGCTTTCCTATTCCGCCTTTACCTATTCAGTTCAAGGTCAGATTATGTTACAAGAGGTGAGTCTGTTACCCAGGAGTTGCATTAGACAGTGTAGAAATGTGCTTTCACAATTACTATTTCAGTTACTTCAGGGTTGGCTCCCTGTCTTGGTACAGAAATGCTTTTGAAAGCATTTTGAACAAGATTGTAATATAAATGGTAGTTGGTTCCAGCATTTTGCTAATTGATGGATAAAGTAATTTGCCTGGTAGACTTTATATTATTGCATGCTGTGAATTTTAAGTGGAATAGATTTCTGGCGGAATATCTGTTGAAGGCACCAAGGAGTAGGATGACCAACTCTGTTACATAGTTGGAGGAATTGCCTGTCAGGATCTTAAAGGCAGAGATGCTTAATTTAAACTTGATGGGCAGCTGATGTAGTTTCAAATGGAAAGTTATCAATTAGCACAGAAAAAAAGAGTCAGAAAGAAGGGTCTTTAGTTTCTTTCAAAAAATTGTGTAATTAAGTTCTGTATTGAAGGTTACGGTGAGATCGTTCCAAGTTTTCCCACCCGAGAAGGTGAACTTGGAGTGGAACATTCTTTTGTATTTGAGATTTTTTTTTTTTTAACTATATTCATTTTAAAGCTTAGAATAAGTGGAACGTATTTTACAGACATTTTAACAGCAATTAAATTCAATCAGATTATATTTCATAACAAATACATGTATCATCCCCCCTTCTATATATCCAACAATTGCACTTAACCATAATTAAATTAAAAGTATTTCCCCACCCTGGACGTATATATTCAAAGGGCAAAATCTACAATCACTGTCAATGGCTCCCAAACATCCTTAAATTTCCTATAATGTCCCTGCTGTATGGCAATCATAGGTTCCATTTTAAAAATGTGGCATAAAGATTCCCACCAGAAATGATAGTTTAACCGGTCCCAGTTTTTCCAGTTCTTCAAAATAAGTTGTATGGCAACTCCCGTCATGATAAAGAGAAGTTTATTATTATGGGAAGATATTGGGCTTTTAGCCCTCATTAACGTGTCAAATGTATACCGTTTAAAACTAAATGGTTTACACGGTTTACATTCACAGTATTTAAAATGGACACACAGTACACTTCTCCCTCCGAATTCGCTGTGATAGGGGATTAACAGAACCGCAAATACAGAAAAACCGTGAATAACTTTTTCATATGTTATTCACTGTTTTCTATTAAAAGCCATTGTGAATTTAGTGAAACCGCAAATAACATGGTGGGAGACCTGGTCTGTTCCTGAAGGAGAGGCAAAACACGGTGAAGAAAGTGCTGGGAATCAGCTGATGTAATTTGGGGGGAGAAGCCAGCAAGCTAAAAACCGTGAATAATCGAAACCGCAAATACGGAGGAAGAAATGTAAAAAGAGAGTGCTTTTATGTTTATTTTATCTTATGTTTTTAACTATCTTCAAGAGATACCATGATGTGGGTAAAAAAGTCCTGGTTAGTTCATCAACAAATAGCTGTGTCTTTAGTCATTTTCTAAAGCTCCCTTTTCACAGCAATTTGGTATCTGCCCCACCAGGGAATTCCATAACTTAACTCCTATGCAGCAGAAAGTCATTGTACTAGTCTCAACAAGTCTCGTATTCAAAGACGTCTTCAGTCGATCAGGATCCACCAGACATAAGCGGGCAATTGTAAACATATTTTGGCACCAGGCAGGAACTTCTTATGACAAAGGAAAATGTCAGCCTATAAACTGATGTTTACCGTGAAAAGAACAAACATTTAGGAGTCCTCTATGGACCCAAAAGACAGTGAGAGGATAGATGTTAGCTTTGTGGTAGACGGTTCTTTATACCTTAGGCCAGTGGTTCTTAATTTGACCTGGGGGACCCTCAGCCAGTTAGGTTTTCAAGATATCCCTAATGAATATGCATGAGGCAGATTTGCATGCCTGTCACCTCTGTATATGCAAATCTGCCTCATGCATATTCATTAGGGATATCTTGAAAACCTGACTGGCTGGGGGTCCCCCAGGACAGGTTTAAAAGCCACTGGCATAGACTATTACCCCAGTAGGCCAGAATAGGTTGAAAGTCAGATATTGGGCAGTATGGATGTATTAACTGCCAAGAGAAGACATCAGCAGACCTGAATACTTTTTAAAATGAGTCGCAGGCATTTATCCTGGTAACATGTCTTGAATATCCACTTCTTTATATTTGTATTTTTTCTATGCTTTCTTTCTCTCTCAGGTGGCTTGTCCTTGGTTGCCCAAGGAGACCTTTCCATAGCATCAAATCTGGCACCTGCAGACAGTCTTTGGACAACAGAGAAGGACGGTGCAGTGAGATTACGCATGGGGCAGTCGGGACCTGGGGCAGAGCCTCCCATCACCATACACCAGCTCTTCCAGCAGACCCTGGAGCGTTACAGCAACCGACCGGCACTGGCTGTAAAGAGAGATGGACAGTGGAAAACCATCACATACTTGGAATATTACCAGGCGTGCCGGGCAGCAGCTAAAGCCTTCCTAAAGGTGAATCTATTCCCTCTTTCACCCTTTTCTTTTTCCATAGAGATATGTCGTTACTTCCTAATCTAATCTAATACTTAGTCTTATATACCGAATCTAATCTAATCTTCTATTTGTGCATCGCTCATACCTATACAGGCTCAAGGTGACTTTAAAGAAAGGGGAGAGGATGGAGAGGGATGGGAGGAGAGGGGAGAGAGTAGGAAGGAGGATAGGTAAGAGGGGAGAGGAGGTAGGAGGGAAAGGGAAAAGGAAAAGGTAAGGGGGGAGAGGCGATGGGAGGGGAAGGGGGAGTAGGAGAAGAGGCGAGGATACAGGAGGTTAAGTGTTCAACAGATGAGTTTTCAGTTTTCTTCGGAAGATGATGTGGCTAGGTTCATCTCCTAGAAATAGGAGCTTGATTCGGTTTACATAATTAGATCTCAAAGAAAGATCCATTAACATTCATTGGAGCTATTGCCCAAAAAGCGATGAAACATAGTGGTTTTTAAGGTTTTACGAAAGATCTGAAGAGATAAACACGATCTAATTTGAGGAGGTCGTCCATTCCATATCGCAGATAGTAAGAATGGAAAGGAGTGTGAATGGACTTGATTTCTCTCAATGATGGAAAAGAGAGCTTATATATATGAGTTGTTCTTGTGCCCAAAGATCTCATGGGGTTTAAAGATAAAGACACCAAAGGAAAAAATAGTCCATGTAAAATTTTAAAGACTATACAGGCAGCTTCCTGAAGCTAAATCCTTGTCTTTTTAATCTTTTCCAGTGGTAGGAAAGGAATAGGGCTTCCTGAAGGTGAATCCCCTTTTACCTATTTATAACTGGTGAGGAAAGTCCATTCCCCACCTCATTTAGAATATTGTGTACAATTGTGGAGGCCACAACTTCAAAAAGATATAAACAGGATAGAGTCAGTCCAGAGGAAGGCTACTAAAATGGTACGTGGTCTTCATCATAAGGTATATGGGGACAGACTTAAAGATCTTAAGAAGTAAACTTTGGAGGGAAGATATGATACAGACGTTTAAATCTCAAAAATATACTCAATGTTATTAGTCTAGTGGTGAAGCTACCCACTGAAGCACATTTACTAATAGTGGAGAAAAAGCCTTAACTGCATTAAAAATGCTTTCAATATCAGATGGCAACCCAATGGGTTAAAAGCCAGTCAGCTTCTGTCTCATAGGCCAAAAACTCCACAAAGTACAAAATGCTATTTTCAAAATGGGTTAACTGTGCATAGGAAAACCAAAGAACAGGAAAAAATGCTTTGCTTATCTTCACTAGCTGGTATCCTTGCTCACAGACGGTTGCAATCGGGCCCACAGCTGTTCATGTTGAAATCGCGTCTCAGCTAATCCACAATGCAACAAGGCTCTTGTTTTGCCACCTAGTGGCTACTTCAGGGAAATATCCAATGCTGTCACTCCCTCCAACTCCGTGCACTGACGCCTGGATTTACAGCCATGGTCCTCCTGACATCACTTCCAGTTAGATCCATTTCCACTCAAAGAAAAAACCTAATAAAACACACACCATTCAATCCTTTAGGCCAGATAGTGTCCAAAAAAAAAAATGAACAGTTGCGAGTTTAGTTTTCACATCATCCCTCCGTTGGATCACACGGGTGTGTGATCCAACACAAAACACCAGAACTGTTCCAGCACATGACACTGCTCCACAAAGTACCGGGTCAGCACAGCCACCTGTCTTTTGTGGGCAATATTTGAACGGTATTAGAGTCTTCAAATTCCGCACTATGTGTCCATGTAGCACAACCCACACGGACAAACTATAGCAGTTTCACAGGTGGCAGCACACTTCATCATCCATGCGGATCGTCCCGGGATCTCCTTCATTCATCAAGGTACAAGCTGCATCTATGAGACAGAAGCTGACTGGCTTATACACTTCTCCCTCCGTATTCGCTGTGATAGGAGATTAACAGAACCGCAAATAACTTTTTCATATGTTATTCACTGTTTTCTATTAAAAACCATCGTGAATGTGGTGAAACTGTGAATAATATGGTGGGAGACCTGGTCTGTTGCTGAAGGAGAGGCAAAACACGGTGAAAAAAGTGCTGGGAATCAGCGATTTTCTCTGTAAACGCTTGGAATTGGCGATTTCGCTATGCAAGCTGATGTAATTTGGGGGGAGGAGCCAGCAAGCTAAAAACCGTGAATAATCGAAACCGCGAATGCTGAAACCGTGAATTTGGAGGGAGAAGTGTAACCCGTTGAGTTGCCATCTGATATTGAAAGCATTTTTAATGCCGTTAAGGCTTTTTCTCTCCTTTGTCCCTGGGTTGTTGACCTTTTTATTGAATTTACAATAGATTTTTTGATCTGGTTTCAGGAGCTGACGCTCTCTCAGAACCTTATATTATTTATCTTGTATGTAATCTCTTATTCCTGGTTGAAAGGCGGTTCTGCAATGTTTTATTAAAACTTGTTATGACAGGTCCAAGCGGTTTAGAATATAAATACAGTGGTGCCTCGCACAACGAACGCTGCACACAACGAACTTCATGTCTTGATTCACACAACGAACTTCGTTTCACACAACGAACTTCACACAACGAACTTCGTTTCACACAACGAACTTCACACAACGAACTTCGTTTCACACAACGAAGTCGCCCGAGCTGCCGATGTATTGCATCCTTCCGCGCAGGCACTGCAGGCAGTCGTTAGTCACTGCGCTTAACTGCCCTCTCTCACTGTATACAGTCGTCCTTTTAAGATAAACTCAATATTTTTTATATATCATGGCTTCTAAAAAAAGCAGGAAGGTGATTTCTGTTGAAATGAAACGGGAAATAATTAGAAGGAGTGAATGTGGGGTAAAACAGTGTGACCTCGTCAAAAAGTTTGGCCTCAGCAAGACCACCATTTTCACCATTTTGACAAATTTATCTTTTTTTATGTCATCTTAGCATATTTTATGCTGCAGAACGAATTATTTTTTTTTAACATGTATTGTTATGGGAAAACGCGTTTCACATAATGAACTTTTCGCATAACAAACTTGCTCCTGGAACCAATTAAGTTCATTGTGTGAGGCACCACTGTACATTAAAAGAAAGAAACTCCAAAGGTAACAGGACAGCTCTAAATCGAAAGCACAACACACCCTCCCCCACTTAATTAAAAAGATCCTTCACAGAGACTCAACTGAAACCACCCATTTGCACTAATATCTGAATATGCTTCATGGAAATCAAAAGTTTTCAACCTTGTTTTAAATGCTTTACTATTTGCCTCCAATCTCAATTCTCATGGAAGATGATTCCACAATTGAGGAGTTCTGAACTAACGCTTCTGTCTCTCTCTGATCTCCCCTAGCTCGGCCTGGAGCGTTTCCATGGTGTTGCCATCCTTGGCTTTAACTGCCCAGAGTGGTTCTTTGCGGATATTGGTGCCATTATGGCAGGGTAAGACCCTTTTCTTCTAGTTCCTTTTCTCCAGTGCACTGACCCAGGATCACAGTTGAGCCTTTCGGCCTGGCGGTGAATTTGCGCTGGGATTGTTGGAAATCGTATACACGCGGAGGAGCTCCTGAGAAAAGTACTTGAAATCACTAGTTTGAGCACTTTTTGGACTGGTGGATTGTAATTTATACATTAAATAGTTTAATATTTATTTAATATCACATTTTTTGAATGTACTTTACTGTTATACCCATGTTGGTGCTAAGGAGGTGTGAGAAAGCAATGTTACTTACCGTAACAGTTGTTATCCAGGGACAGCAAGCAGCTATTCTCACTAGTGGGTGATGTCATCAGACAGAGCCCCGGTACGGACGTCTCACAAGCACGTGTTGCTTGTAGAAACTTAAAAGTTTCTAGATGCCCGCACCGCGCATGCGCCGGTGCCTTCCTGCCCGGAGATCCGGGCGTGTCTCCTCAGTTCAGGTAGCTAGCCTGAGAAGCCAACCCAGGGGAGGTGGGTGGGACGTGAGAATAGCTGCCTGCTGTCCCTGGATAACAACTGTTACGGTAAGTAACATTGCTTTATCCCAGGACAAGCAGGCAGGTATTCTCACTAGTGGGTGACCTCCAAGCTAACCTCAGTGGGATGGAGGGGGAGTTGGCGACTTAAGAGAATAAATTTTTCAATACTGTTTGGCCAAACTGTCCATCCCGTCTGGAGAGGGTATCCAGACAATAATGTGAGGTGAATGTGTGAACCGAGGACCAGGTGGCAGCCTTACAAATTTCCTCGATTGGTGTTGATCTGAGGAATGCTACTGAGGCTGCCATTGCTCTGACCTTATGGGCTGTGACCTTACAAGGAAGTGATAATCCAGCCTGGGCATAGCAGGAAGAGATACAAGCCGCCATCCAATTAGAGATGGTGCGCTTTGATACGGGTCTTCCCAACTTGTTAGGATCGAAGGAGACAAAAAGTTGAGGAGTGGTTCTGTGTGGCTTGGTGCGATCCAGGTAGAAAGCCAAGGCACGTTTGCAGTCTAGAGTGTGAAGGGCCGATTCTCCGTGGTGAGAATGAGGCTTAGGGAAGAATACTGGAAGTACAATGGATTGGTTGAGATGAAATTCGGAGACCACCTTAGGCAGGAATTTCGGGTGAGTGCGGAGGACCACCTTGTCATGGTGGAATACTGTGAATGGTGGGTCCGCCATCAATGCCTGGAGTTCGCTGACTCTGCGAGCGGACGTAAGGGCTACAAGGAAAAGCACTTTCCAGGTGAGATACTTCAGAGGGGCCCTGTTGAGTGGTTCAAACGGGGGCTTCATGAGGTGGGAAAGGACTACATTGAGGTCCCAAACTACTGGGGGTGGTTTGAGAGGAGGGTTAACATGGAAGAGTCCTTTCATAAATCTGGCGACCACCGGGTGGGCCGAGAGGGGTTTCCCTTGTAGAGGCTGGTGGAACGCCGCAATAGCGCTCAGGTGGACTCGTATGGATGTGGACTTGAGCCCAGATTGAGATAGGTGTAGGAGATAGTCCAGCACGGAGGATAAGGAAGCTCGCTGAGGTTCCTTTGACTTAGAAACGCACCATGAGGAGAATCTGGTCCATTTCTGGGAGTAGCATTGTCGAGTGGCGGGCTTCCTGGAAGCTTCCAAGACCTCCCTCACTTCTTGTGAGAATTGGTGAGGGGTTACGTTGAGAGGAACCAAGCTGTCAGGTGGAGAGACTGCAGGTTGGGATGAAGTAGTGATCCTTGATGTTGAGTAAGTAGTGAAGGAAACACTGGAAGTGGTACTGGTTCCCTGCTGCTGAGTTGAAGTAGGAGGGAGAACCAAGGTTGTCTGGGCCACCGAGGAGCTATTAGAATCATGGTGGCCCGTTCGAGTTTCAGCTTGACCAGAGTCTTCTGGATCAGCGGGAATGGTGGGAACGCATATAGAAATCGTTTCCCCCAGTTCAGTAGAAAAGCATCTGCCTCGAGGCGATGAGGAGTGTAGATCCTGGAGCAAAACTGAGGCAGTTTGGCGTTGTGGGGAGCCGCAAAGAGGTCTATCTGAGGCGTCCCCCATTGCGTGAAGATTTGGTGAAGGGGGTTGGAATGGAGAGTCCATTCGTGCGGTTGTAGCAGACGGCTTAGTTTGTCTGCTAAGACGTTGTTCTCCCCCTGGATGTATACTGCTCTGAGTAGGGCGTTGTGGCGCACCGCCCAGTCCCAGACTCGTAGAGCTTCCTGGCAAAGGAGGGCCGAGCCCGTGCCTCCTTGCTTGTTGATATAATACATGGCGGCCTGATTGTCTGTGCGAATGAGGATTACCATGTCGTGGAGTCGGTGTTGGAAAGCTTGGAGCGCATTGAAGATGGCTCTGAGTTCCAATAGATTGATTTGGTGTAGTCTTTCCGCACTGGTCCAGAATCCTTGGGTGCGGAGACCCTCCAGGTGGGCCCCCCATGCGTAATTCGACGAATCGGTTGTGAGAACTTTCTGATGGGGGGGAGAGTGCATCAGCAAACCTCTGGATAGATTCGAAGAGGTCATCCACCAAAGTAGAGACTGCCGAAGAGCAGGTGTGACTACGATGCGTTTGGACAGTGGATCGGATGTCTGATTCCACTGTGATGCCAGGGTCCACTGGGGGATCCTGAGGTGGAGTCTGGCAAAGGGTGTCACGTGTACTGTGGAGGCCATATGGCCCAGGAGCACCATCAGTTGTCTCGCCGGTATGGTTTGGCGAGTAGCCACCGACTGGCAGAGATGAAGAAGAGACTCCATGCGTTGCCGGGGCAGGAATGCTCGGAGTCGGGTGGTGTCCAGGACCGCTCCGATGAAGGGGAGGGACTGGGTGGGTTGTAGATGAGACTTGGAGAAGTTGATCTCGATCTGGAGGAAGTAGGTTGTAGCCAAGGCCGCCGAAGTGACCTCTGGGGCTGACGGGGCCTTGATGAGCCAGTCGTCGAGGTATGGAAACACCTGTAGACCCCTGTCCCGGAGTGCTGCGGCCACTACCACCAGGCACTTTGTGAAGACTCTGGGGGACGAAGATAGGCCGAATGGTAGCACTCGATACTGTAGGTGCAGATTTCCCACCCGAAATCTGAGGAACTTTCGGGAGGCCGGGTGAATGGGGATGTGAGTGTAGGCCTCCTTGAGATCCAGGGAGCATAACCAGTCGTTCTGCTCGAGGAGGGGGTATAGAGAAGCCAAAGTCAACATGCGGAACTTCTCTTTGACCAGGAACTTGTTGAGGGCCCGAAGGTCTAAAATGGGTCGCAGGTCGCCCGTTTTCTTCGGGACGAGGAAGTACCGGGAGTAAAACCCTCGGTTCAATTGGTCTGACGGGACCGGCTCGACAGCCCGAAGCTGAAGTAAGGTTTGGACTTCTTGAAGAAGAAGGGCGGTCTGCGTCGAGCTTGAAGGATACTCTCTTGGAGGATGGTCCGGGGGGACCCGGTGGAATTGAAGAGAGTATCCTTCTCTTATGATGGAGAGGACCCATAGGTCCGTGGTTATGGCCTCCCATCGGTGGTAAAAAAGATGGAGGCGGCCCCCTATGGGAGAGGCCGAGGTTATGCTCCCGGGAGGGGCGTCAAAAGGGCTGGGGAGCCTTAGGTACAGCCGGTGGCTGAAGTTTTTGCTGAGACTTCTGGGGAGGTTGTCTCTTCGCAGGCTGTCTCGCAGCAGGCGTTTGCCTGGGCATGTAACGCCGCTGGTAAATCAGGGGTGGCCTGGAAGGTCGAGACTGTTGAGGTTTGGGTTTGGGCCGTAGGATGGATTGAAAGGATTTTTCATGATCCGACAGCTTCTTGGTAACAGTTTCGATAGACTCATCGAACAGGTCAGCTCCAGCGCATGGTACGTTGGCGAGTCTGTCCTGTAGGTTGGGATCCATATCGATAGTACGGAGCCATGCCAGGCGACGCATGGCTACCGCGCTTGCGGCGGCGCGTGCCGAGAGTTCGAATGCATCGAAGGAGGATTGCATCAGCTGGAGGCGTAATTGGGAGAGGGAGGCTACCACTTCCTCGAACTCGAATCGAGCTTGGTTGTCTATGAACGGAGTGAACTTGCGGAGCACCGGCAAGAAGAACTCCAGATAGGAAGAGAAAAAGAAGTTGTAGTTTAGCACCCGTGACGCCATCATGGAGTTTTGGTAGAATTTTCTACCAAATTTGTCCATCGTTCTCCCCTCTCGGCCCGGCGGTACAGAGGCATAGACCTGGGAGGGGTGAGAGCGTTTAAGGGAGGACTCGACCAGTAGGGATTGGTGGGAGAGTTGAGGGCCCTCGAACCCTTTATGGTGCACGATGCGGTATCGAGCATCGAGTTTGCTGGGGATCGCCGGTATGGAATACGGCGTTTCGAAGCACTGCATGAAGGTCTGGTCCAGTAATTTATGCAAGGGGAGCCGAAGCGACTCCGTTGGAGGGTTAGGTAAATGCATGGTGTCCAGATACTCTTTGGAGTATCTGGAGCCCGTGTCAAGGGTCACATCCAGATCATCCGCCATTTGTCGGAGGAATGATGAGAAGGACAATTGTTCCGCCAGCGTCGGTCTGTGGGACGGGCTGGAGGAGGATGAGGCCTCCAGGTCCGTGGACATCGGGGAGTGACAAGGAGAATCGGGCACCGGTGTCTCCTCGTACTCCGGGCCCCTCGGAGGGGACACCTCTGATGAGGAGTATCCCCTACGTTGCAGTTTTTTCTGCGGTGACACCTCTGAATGGCGTGAGGAGTGCCAGGATGAGTGTCTCGATCGGTGCCCGTCTCGGTGGCGGGACGGGGATCGGGATCGTCTGTGCATCGCATGGTCTCCCGAGGCCCCCAAGTGGATAGGGCTGGAAGCGGTGGATCGTAACTGGGTTTGCGATGCGGGTTCTTGCGATGCTACCCAAGTCTGGTAAGGAGTACGGAAGAACTCTTCCTGACTATGCCCAGGGCTTCGAGTATCGATCGGAGGTCTGGTCCCATGTTGGCGCGGAGGCGTAATGGGTTCTAATGGCGGCATATCGGTAAGCGAGGCTTGCCGCGTGGGCATCGCCGCCCTCCCCCGTTCGTCCTCGTCGGTTGTCGAGGTCGAACGGTGTGGGGGAGGGAGAGGGGGCGGACCGCCCCTTTGGATCGGTACCGGGAGGTCACCCTGTATGGCAGCGATGAGCCCGGGTCCGATGGTCTGCATGAGCTCAACGAATTGAGCTTCCAGCACGGACCGTAGCGAAGCCGATAAGGAGGGATCCGCACCGAAAGGGGGTCCTCCTGCACGGACATCGCGCTCCTTCGAGGCCGAGTGCTTCTGCTTAGTAGCTTTCGGCACTTTGATGACCATTGGTGGCACTGTGGAAGGAAGAGGTACCTGAACCGAGGAGACCGGGGCAGGCACCGACGTCGAGCTCGTGGATGGTGTCGGGGCGAGCGATGCCGGTTTCACCACGCTCGATGCAGGAGGGGTCGATGCCGGTTTTGCCCGAACCGGGGAGGTATCGGATGAAGTGGAGGCTGAGGGATCCTTAGCTGCGTCCATCTTGAACATCGATTCCCACAATAGGCAACGCCGCTTGAATGAGCGTGCCGTAAGGGTAGAGCAAGGCCTGCACGATTTCGGAATGTGGTCAGGGCCCAAACACTGCAAACAGCGCCAGTGAGGGTCCGTGAGTGAAATCGCGCGTTGGCACTTGCTGCACTTTTTAAACCCGGTGATTGGCTGGGACATAGGCCGGAAAATCTCCGCCGCGAGGTCGAAGCCAGTGGGCCTGAGCCACGTGGCCGGCCCGTTCGACCCGCCGGAGGAAATAATCTTCTTTTTTTTTTTTTTTTTTTTTACGAAAAGAAAAGAACTGTTAACTGTAATTAAAAGAAAGCGAAAACGCGGACAAGGAAGGCAAATTTAACTGAATTCAGCTAGCGCATGATGAAGTTGAACTTCTCAGCTCCGCGGAAAAGAAAGAACTGAGGAGACACGCCCGGATCTCCGGGTAGGAAGGCACCGGCGCATGCGCGGTGCGGGCATCTAGAAACTTTAAGTTTCTACAAGCAACACGTGCTTGTGAGACGTCCGTACCGGGGCTCTGTCTGATGACATCACCCCCGCTAGTGAGAATACCTGCCTGCTTGTCCTGGGATAAATAGCCCATTACACAGTATAAGCCTGTAACTCAGGTTTCCGAGGTGGATAGCTTTTACCACAGCACTGAGGTTAAATCATAATATAAATTTAATGTTTAAAATGAATTACTTCAAGGGGTATTTTACCTAAACAACTTGTATTCTTTCGACTCACCATTCTCAAAAAGAGTTGGAGGGGAACCTATTTATCTCTATTTGATCTTTGCCCCCTGGGACATTTGATATTTGCCTGATATTCACCCAGCACCAGTTGGCATTTTTAATCCCTGACCACCACCAGCTGAATAGAAACATAGAAACACAGAAAAAAGCGGCAGAAAAGGGCTTCAGCCCACCAAGTCTGCCCATTCCAAGTATCCCCTCCCCTGAGTTTACTCCCTTAAAGATCCCACGTGAGTATCCCATTTTCTCTTAAAATCCGTCACGCTGCTGGCCTTTATCACCTGGAGTGGGAGTCTGTTTCTATAACCATAAAGCCCTATGACCTCACAATGCAGATGGAAAGAGCTTTAGCCAATAGGAAGAGGAGATGCAAATGTTAAAAGCCTTAGCCAATAGGGAGAGGAGGAGATAGTGGATGCTGTGGCCATTTGGCCTTTATCTGCCATCATAGAAACATAGAAAAAAGCAGCAGAAAAGGGCTATAGCCCCCCAAGTCTGCCCATTCCAAGTATCCCCTCCCCTGAATTTACTCCCTTAAAGATCCCACGTGAGTATCCCATTTTCTCTTAAAATCCGTCACGCTGCTGGCCTTTATCACCTGGAGTGGGAGTCTGTTTCTATAACCATAAAGCCCTATGACCTCACAATGCAGATGGAAAGAGCTTTAGCCAATAGGAAGAGGAGATGCAAATGTTAAGAGCCTTAGCCAATAGGGAGAGGAGGAGATAGTGGATGCTGTGGCCATTTGGCCTTTATCACCTGGAGTGGGAGTCTGTTTCTATAACCATAAAGCCCTATGACCTCACAATGCAGATGGAAAGAGCTTTAGCCAATAGGAAGAGGAGATGCAAATGTTAAAAGCCTTAGCCAATAGGGAGAGGAGGAGATAGTGGATGCTGTGGCCATTTGGCCTTTATCTGCCATCATAGAAACATAGAAAAAAGCAGCAGAAAAGGGCTATAGCCCACCAAGTCTGCCCATTCCAAGTATCCCCTCCCCTGAATTTACTCCCTTAAAGATCCCACGTGAGTATCCCATTTTCTCTTAAAATCCGTCACGCTGCTGGCCTTTATCACCTGGAGTGGGAGTCTGTTTCTATAACCATAAAGCCCTATGACCTCACAATGCAGATGGAAAGAGCTTTAGCCAATAGGAAGAGGAGATGCAAATGTTAAGAGCCTTAGCCAATAGGGAGAGGAGGAGATAGTGGATGCTGTGGCCATTTGGCCTTTATCTGCCATCATAGAAACATAGAAAAAAGCAGCAGAAAAGGGCTGTAGCCCCCCAAGTCTGCCCATTCCAAGTATCCCTCCCCCCTGAGTTTACTCCCTTAAAGATCCCACGTGAGTTTCCCATTTTCTCTTAAAATCCGTCACGCTGCTGGCCTTTATCACCTGGAGTGGGAGTCTGTTTCTATAACCATAAAGCCCTATGACCTCACAATGCAGATGGAAAGAGCTTTAGCCAATAGGAAGAGGAGATGCAAATGTTAAGAGCCTTAGCCAATAGGGAGAGGAGGAGATAGTGGATGCTGTGGCCATTTGGCCTTTATCTGCCATCATAGAAACATAGAAAAAAGCAGCAGAAAAGGGCTGTAGCCCACCAAGTCTGCCCATTCCAAGTATCCCCTCCCCTGAATTTCCTCCCTTAAAGATCCCACGTGAGTATCCCATTTTCTCTTAAAATCCGTCACGCTGCTGGCCTTTATCACCTGGAGTGGGAGTCTGTTTCTATAACCATAAAGCCCTAGGACCTCACAATGCAGATGGAAAGAGCTTTAGCCAATAGGAAGAGGAGATGCAAATGTTAAGAGCCTTAGCCAATAGGGAGAGGAGGAGATAGTGGATGCTGTGGCCATTTGGCCTTTATCTGCCATCATAGAAACATAGAAAAAAGCAGCAGAAAAGGGCTATAGCCCACCAAGTCTGCCCATTCCAGGTATCCCCCCCCTGAATTTACTCCCTTAGAGATCCCACGTGAGTATCCCATTTTCTCTTAAAATCCGTCACGCTGCTGGCCTTTATCACCTGGAGTGGGAGTCTGTTCCAATGATCCACCACACTTTCGGTGAAGAAGTACTTCCTGGAGTCGCCATGAAACTTCCCTCCCCTGATTTTCAGCGGATGCCCTCTGGTGGTCGAGGGTCCCATGAGCCAGAAGATATCATCTTCTGACTCGATGCGTCCCGTGATGTACTTATATGTTTCAATCATATCTCCCCGTTCTCTTCTTTCCTCAAGTGAGTACAGCCGCAATTTCTTAAGGCCATGTCCAGGCAAGATGAATAGCCAGCTTTTTCACCACTGCTGGGAGTGATTTGGGCACAATTTATGCCTAGTGCCATTCCCAGATAGCTTAACCGGGCAAAGCTAGGACTGCTTTTTAGAAGCCTGTCTGCCTGATTCACTGTCTGGGTGCTGCCACTCCCTAGGACCAGTTTCTGAATAGCTGCCAGCTCTGCCTCTATTCCATTCTTGGATCACCCTGGCAATACTAGCGGTCAAAAAAGGAGAGTCTGTGGCACTGGCTGGGAAAATGCTGTTGAGCACCTGGCCAGGATTTCTCTTTAACCTGGTGAAATCCTTCTCCATATTGACCCGTTATAAATGACATAGTTTCTAATCTTTGATTTTGTGTCTCACCAGAGTAGCCCAGTCCAATAAATGCAACCCTCCCCCAATGGGAAGCGGCATCTGAGCCATTCACAGCTCCAGGCTGATATTTCTTATGCACTCTAATCTTAATTACATGTGAACCGAGTTGAGCTCCGTTGGGAGATGACCCGGTATATAAATGGAAGATTAGATTAGAATATTCAACATCGAAGCATGCATGACTCCAGGCATTGAGAGTCTCGACAGTCACTTGAAAGTTAACAGGGCAGCAGCCAATATTCAGACCAGTCTCTAGTTAACTTTAGTGCATAAAGGGATCCTTTTATGAAGGTGTGCTAATTGATTTAGTGCACGATAGAAATTAGCACATGCTAAATGCAACCACAAATCAACAAAATAATAAAAGCATCATTCGCAACTATGAGAAACTTAAGACAAATTCGAAAATTCTTCGACAGGAAACCATTCCAACTTTTGGTACAATCTCTTATCCTTGGACTAATAGACTACTGCAACAAATTATACCTCCCCTGCCCAGTGGCCATAATAAAACAACTACAAACAATACAAAATACAGCCCTAAGACTCATCTACTCATTGAAAAAATATGACCACAATCACAGAGGCATATCACGACTCACACTGGCTCCCAATACAAGCAAGAGTACACTTCAAATTCTATTGCCTACTATTCAAAACTATTAACGGAGACTGCCCAACCTACTGGAACAACCGACTAATCCAAGCCACCTCAACCAGACACAGAAGAACCCACTCACTATTCACACACCCGCCAACCAAAATGTCAAACAAAGAAAACTATATGACAACCTAATGGCCACCAGAGCAGCAAAACTAGACAGACAAATCACCAATCTGCTGTCTTCGACCACAGACTACAAAACCTTCAAAAAAGAAACAAAAATTCTACTCTTCAAAAAGTACATAAAACCTATTTAACTTGACCAGATCCATCCCAAGCTCCACCTACTATACTATCTACTCCTTATCAAATCTAAAATGGTCAAATTACCCAACATGTATTATCTAACTTCATGACAAGTCTTATGTAATCCGCCTTGAACCGCAAGGTAATGGCGGAATAGAAATCACTGATGTAATGTAAATGCTAAGGGGCCCATTATAAATTGGTTAGCATGCCTTCGTAAAAGGACCAAAAGTCAGGATAACCTTTTTGATGTCCTAACTGTATGAGGTTATTCAGCAGATAGAAAAAGCCACTAACTAGTTAACTGATTTATGTTACGTCATGTGCAATCTAATATCCCATTGAATCCTCGCAAATCAGAGTTGTAGGTGGTTTGGAAGCAGCATATCATTACATTGAGTTATTTGTATTGCATAAAATTATACCTGTAATCAGTGACGTTGCCCTCCCCCACTTCACCCGCTCCCCCGCCATGCGCACACCCCTTCCCCTGTACCTGTTTAGATTCCCCGGCGCAAGCAGCATCTCTAACTTGCTGCCTGTGTCAGCGTTGGCTCTCCCTCTGATGTCACTTCCTAGTTGCGGGATCCAGAAGTAACGTCAGAGGGAAGCGCCGAGGCTGGGGAGAATGGTGGATTGGAGCCACTGCTCACACAGGCAATGAACAAGAGGTACTGTGGTAGGGGAGGAGTGGGAAGGAGCGGGGGCGGAGAGGAGGAGAGGTGCCCACCCCTGCTCCCTCTTACTGCACCACTATACCCTAAACATATATTACAAAGTCTGAGTCTCCTCAGACCCCTAACATTTTTTTCAGACTTATGCGGAACAGTGCATAAACAGTGGTTGCACGAATTTTGATGGGAAGTGAGTTCTGCACTTCTGCGATTTGGTAGTTACATGATTTGCAACGAGGTGCCTTGTGTTTGATGCTTTTCAGAGGTGGGAAAGACAGGATCAAGCAGTGTGAGTTACAAGGATTAGCAGATTTACCTAGTATGCTAAGTAGCATAGACTGAATTCTATTCATTTTTCTATTGGTAGCCAGTGTAGCTCTATGAGTAGTGACATGACATGGTCAAGTCTTAATTTCTATCAATTGGAGTATTTCATTTGTTTCACAGAAATTCCTGAAAGTAGCGCATTGCAGTAGTCCAGTCTAGACAGTATGGTCAACTGTACTAGTATCCTGAAGTGGTTTCTTTTCTTTTTTTACTTTCTTTTTATTTCTTATCAGTTAAAAATCACATGAAATAACACTATGATGAGAGAAATAAAGGAAAAAAGAGCTTCCAAAGAAATTACAGATAGGAAAATAAAATTTCACTTTTGACTGCCACTTGGGATCCAAAATTCACAAGCATAAACAAGGTCAGGTTATCAATGATATGAAATGAAAAGTATGGAATAACTTGTAAGTTTCATGGCTCCACATCATTCTCTTCTTGGTTAGGTTGAGAACTTTTTGGCAGCCCCTCATTGCCCATATGATCAGTCCGCCCCTGTTCTCAGTATTATATTTTTGCTCTCTCTCTCTCTTGCCTGCACTCAGTGGCATTCCTGCTGGAATATACATCACAAGTTCCCCAGAGGCATGCCAGTATGTGGCTGAGAACTGTACAGCAAATATCCTCGTGGTAGAGAATCACCAGCAGCTCATCAAAATCCTACAGGTCAGTCTGTGCCAATTTATTCTCTCCTCTCCCTCCCCCATCTCTAATCTAGATCATTCTTTTTCCTCTACTCTTAATGGATCCATAGTAACATAGTACATGGCAGCAGATAAAGACCTGAATGGTCCATCCAGTTGGCCCAACAGTTACATGCATTATTAATTCATGATCGAATGGTCTTTCTTTGACATCCTGTAGATCGTAGACGTCTTCTCGGTACTGTCCTTAGGTTCCAACTCCAACCTATCCAAACCACCTTATCATTTGTGGAACACAGACCGTAAAATTCTGCCCCTCACTGACCTTCCATCAAAACCCTCCTCAGCCCACCTTAAACTGAATTGCCCTATATGGGACACCGACTGTGCAAGAGCCTGAATTAGCATCGAAGCACCATTTGACATGTCAAACATATAATAATAATAATTTATTTCTTGTATACCGCCCTGCCATTAGTTTTATCTAGGCGGTTCACAATAGTAGATAAATACAATCGTATACACATTTCTATGGGCAGAATTATACATCATGTTTAAACATGCTAGTATTAATATCTCAATTAAAAATACAACCTAATTGTAAAGAAAAATTTACAAACGCGGCATGATAAAATCATTAAGAAGCTTGAAGATCAACATTCTTGGTTATCAAACAGTTTCTAATAATTTCCTAAATATAGTATACTAGCTGATGCCCCGGCGTTGCACGGGTATTTAATTATAGCAATAACACTGTAAATGGATTCAAATAAAGATACTTTATAGTGGTGAATGAAATTATTTTTTTACAGCTTAATAAAAAGTACAATATTCAAATTATAATGTGAAATATTTGACAAAATGAATACAATACAACTAACACAAAACTTGATTATAAACAACATTTTTAGTTTCACCTCCAGGAGCAAGAACATATAAAGTGTTGGGTGAACCCACCCTTGAGCAAGCAACATAGAGTTGTGGGCCGAGAGACCCCCAGAACATATCACCCCAGGTAGTGAGGGATCTGCATACCAAGTTTCGTTCAAATCGGTCAAGCCGTTTTTGCGTGATCGCGGCACATACACACACACACACATACATACCTCCGATTTTATATATATAGAAGAATGCGCCTGACCAATCAGCAGGCTTTATCCAGGAATCCGCTTCCTATCAAAGAATGTTTTATAGCGACAACCCCTAGGGGAGGGGAAAATAAACATGTCCAAATTCCTGCTCTGCTTTTTGGAATTAAACAAGCGGGTAAGTAGTCCAAAAAGGGCTTTATAACCAACACACCCGAATTTTAAAAATACTCTGGCCCAAAACAACAGCCAGTGTAGTTTGGCATAAAAAGGACTTACATGATCATATTTGTTAAGACTAAAAATTAAACGAACGAAGTCTTAATACAAGCTTTTTTGGTAGTCCTAGATAAACAATATTGCAATAATCTACACTATATAACCATTTAAGTTTTGTAACAGTAACATAGTAAATGACAGCAGATAAAGACCCGAATGGTCCATCCAGTCTGCCCAGTCTGCCTCGTCAATCCATTAAAAACTCTGCTGCACGACTCATATTCCGTAGGAGCCGCTATTCTCACATTACCCTTCTCAAGTCACTTCATTGGCTCCCCATCCATTTCTGAATACAGTTTAAACTCCTCTTGCTGACTTACAAGTGCATTCACTCTCTTCACTTTTCTCCCCCTAGGCTCCCCGCCCCTCGTGATCTCCGTTCATTGGGCAAGCCCCTCTTATCTGTACCCTTCTCTTCCACTGCCAACTCCAGACTCTGTCCCTTCTTTCTTGCGGCGCCGAACAGGTTACCTAAATCAATACGTCGTGCTCCATCCCTGGCAGTGTTCAAATCCAAGCTAAAGGCCCACTTTTTTGAAACTGCTTTCAACTCGTAACTCCCCTCACTGGTGTCAGATACCTAGACCCATTATAATCTCCCCAACCCTGAAATGTCCTGTCTAAATTAGATTCTAAGCTCTTTTCAGGGACTGTCTATTGTATGTTAGTAGTAGTAGTATGTATCTCTCTCTCTTGGCTTCTTTCAGTTTCACCTGGTAGTCCTTTCTGTACTCCTCTTGGATTTTTTTTATATTTCAGGAGCATCAACTCTTTTGCCTTCATTTTCTCTACATCGGTTTCCTTTTTCTCTTGTTTTTATTTATTTTCTTCATATACAGGTCAGTAGCCATTTTTCTAATCAGAGATCCTCTGGACCCAGGGAGTCAAGAGAATGCCGTATTCTATGGTCTCCTAGGAAGGTTTACCATATTTTTCTCCAGGAAACCCCAGACACATGACCCCGCCCACTTCTGCCTCCAGCCCTGCCCACTTCTGCCTCCAGCCCCGCCCACTTCTGCCTCCAGCCTCGCCCCCACAAAGCCTTCTCTCGTCTTCCGGACAAGCTCCAGCCACATCTAAAGAGCAAGGAGCATGCACAGATGTGTGTGGCATCATCCTTGCATGATCAGAGGCCCTCCAGATGTGGCTGGAGCTTGTTAGGTCTTTCCAAAACCCAGACAAATGCCAGGTTTTGGAAAGTAACATAAGAACATAAGAATTGCCGCTGCTGAGTCAGATTAGTGGTCCATCGTGCCCAGCAGTCCGCTCACACAGCAGACCAGCACCCTAACTGAGACTAGCCCTACCTGCGTACGTTCTGGTTCAGCAGGAACTTGTCTAACTTTGTCTTGAATCCCTGGAGGGTGTTTTCCCCTATGACAGACTAACAAGAGGATATGTCCGGGTTTTCCCGGACCCTAACTGAGACTAGCCCTACCTGCGTACGTTCTGGTTCAGCAGGAACTTGTCTAACTTTGTCTTGAATCCCTGGAGGGTGTTTTCCCCTATGACAGACTAACAAGAGGATATGTCCAGGTTTACCCAGACATCTTGTAGCCCCTACGCATTGTTCCCTCTAAGTTGAATGGTACTCCCGCCAGTGAGGGGTGTTGCATCACTATCATATTTTCAATAGTGAGGGACAATCAAGCTCTGAAGAACTCCAGGGAATCTGCCTATTTCTAACAATTGAAAAGACGATATTGAAGCTGGCATCTCATGGTCCTCAGTTGCTAAATGCTGACCGAATAATATTTTGTAGATGTTTAATAGTTGGGAACTGAGGTACAGCAAGAACACCCCATGGCACCATAGAAGGTCTAAAAGAGGAAGGGGGATGACCAGTTTGTATAGTGAAGTACTCAGGAAACCTTGGCGTGCTGATGTGCCTCTATCTTTGGAGAAAATGCTCCACCTGCTTGGTGGCTTGCTGCCCCACTCCTATAACATAGGTTATTTTGGTCCTTAAAAACACCCAGTAGCTTGAGGTGTTCCTCCTTTGCTAATGTTGATGCTGCTTTGCCCTTCCTTTGTCATCATGAAATTGGAGGAAGCTTAAAGCGGTCACCATTTGTTCATTTTCATACTACTCCTACTTCTTCTTATCATTTCTGTACTGCTGCCAGGCATACATAGCGCTGTACATTAAATATGTAAAAGACAATTCCCGCACAATACAAGCAGGAGAGAGGGTCTCTCACTCAAGTTTACAACTCACATTATCTATCCAATCTAACACTTGGACTAAGGGGGACAAACAAGCATCTGAAAACGTGGCTCTACTCAAAAATATAAATCTCGCTACCCTCTTTATGATCACTAATTCTTATTATGTTTTTCCTTCCTTATATTAAAGTTCCTGTAAACCGTGCCAAGCTCCATCTCTATGGAGAGGATGTGGTATATAAACTTAAGGTTTAGTTTAGTTTAAGCATGGGAGACCCGGTGGTAGAAGATTCAAATTCTACCCCTTGTGTTTCCTACTCAGGTTCAAGCCAAGCTTCCTCATCTCAAGGCCATTATCCAATATCATGAAGAGCTGAAGGAGAAGAGACCCAACCTCTTCACGGTAAATAGAAGCCACTGAGTTGTCCCTGTTCCTCCTGAATGTCATTGCTCTCCATATAATGTTTCTTCCATGCTGGTCCACCACAAATCCCACACAAATTAAAGGCACCAGATTTAACCAGGTAGGACCCCCCTGATATGAAGCAGTACTTAATGGGGTAATGTAGCTTGAGTATCACTGGAGACTGTAGCGGCTCTATCCAGGTAATCCCAGGGAGGTGTAGGGATGGAGTTAGTATGGACCTGGAAGTTAACCAGGCAATATTAATGTTCAGCACTGCTGCTCTGATAGGTAACCAAGTAAAAAAAAAGTCACACAAAAGTCGACCTATCTAAGTTTGATTAGCTATCTGGTACTGGCGCTAAATATCACCGTTTTAGTATTGAATATCAGAGCCTAATTCAGGCCACTGTGGTCGGTGTTTTAAAACTGCTGACAGCTGTGGGACGAATAAAACCCCCCAAATGTTTAACTTTTGTCTTAGTGTGGGCTAATTTTATAACAGAATACTCATGCAAAAAGTGCTTTATATGTGGTAGTACTGCAAAACTATCGCTAGTCGCTAGAACTCATGGCAGCCATTTTGTACTGGGAGGTGCTAGGAGCAACTGGACTACCAGGCAGCTAGAAATAGGTCCTGGGTGGGCTTATATTGGGCTTATATCATACATTTCCATTATTATCTAATCTCATTAAGTATTTCTTAGTCACACTCTGCCTAAACAGACTTACAATATAAGGAATTACAGAATGTATATGCTACAGTTTGAGGAAGGCAGAATTATGAGTGGAGTAATTGGGAAGAGTGAATGGAGGTTCTATAACTGTACTTGAGTAGAGTAAGGGATTTGATGATATTAGGTATTTTGAGTTAGTTGTCTATGGTGTGTATGCTTTCAAAGAAGAGAGTTTTTAATTTTTTTCAGAATCTATTGTAGAATGTTTCCATCCTGATGACAGTCAAGAGGTTGTATCAGATTTTCGTGCCAAGATAAGTGAAGAGCGAGTCAAATGTGCATTTGCATTTAACCCCTTAGGGAGATGGTAGGAGCAGTTGAAACAATTCCAGTTTTCTGGTTGATGTGGACCAGGAATTGATAAATAGGTTTATGAGCAGTTCAGCAGTTTTTGCATATAAGATTTTGAACATTATGCATGATAGTTTGAAGGTGATACGAATTATGACAGGTAGCCAGTGTAAGTTCTTATAGTAAGGTGAGACGGAGTCAAATTTCTTTAGTTTGAATATTTTTAGTCTGACCGCTGTGTTTTGAATCATCTGTTGATTGTTCAGGAGAGTAGAGTTTAGACTCGCATAGAGGGAGTTGCAATAATCCATCTGGGACAGTATAAGCATTTGCGTTAGTACGGCAAAGTGGTGCTCTTGAAAAAAGGATCTCATAAGTCTTAGTCTTCTCAAATTGTAGAAGGTTTTTTTCCTTAGGTTGGATACTTGAGATTCGTATGATAGGGTGAAGTTGAGTATGACTCCAAGAACTTTGTTGATATCCAGTGTGGATCCTGAGGTTAGAGTTACAGCGGGAGGAACTGTATGTATAGCATTATGAAACCATAGAATTTTGTTTTTTTCCGCATTTAGTCTGAGTTTGTTGAATGCGGTCCAGGTCTGTATTTTGTACATTCCATTTGGTATTACAGTACTCCCCCGATATTCACGGGGGTTCTGTGCAAATATCGAAAAACCACGAATACGGTTTTTCACCTGGGGAGACAAGAGAGGGCAACTGGAGAGGCAGGAGAGGGCAGCCGGAGCGCTGGCGAGTGAAGGAAACCACTCGCAGTATGCTCCGACTGCCTTTTCCTGCACTAAAGTGAGGCTTCACCAATCAGGAGTTGCTTTAACATGCAGCTCCTGATTGGTGAAGCCTGACTTTAGCACAGGAAGTCCAGGTTGGAGAATATCGTGAATGGTCGGGACCGCGAACCGTGAATGACCAGGGGAACACTGTATCAGCGTTGCGTCATTAGAATCACGATTAATTGGGATGAGTAGAAGAATGTCTTCTGTTTATGAGAATTCTCATTCATTGTTGTAGAATATGATATGGTCTAGTGAGCTCATAAAAAAGTTATATAGATCATCGGTGATAACAGTGATCCTTGCGGTATGCCACAGAACACTTGCTAGGTTTTTGAAAACGCTTCATCTTTTTAGAAAAGATATTGTCTGTTTTGTAGGACGGTTCCTACAATGCCTATTTCATTGAATTTGACTAGTAATAGTTGGTGGTCGACCAAGTCAAAGGCGGCCAATGTTCAAGTATTGCTTGATTTTGGTGGACCTGTGTGCTATGATTTGAGTGGAATCCAAATTGACTGGGATGGAAGCAAGAGTGTTCTTCAATGTAAGCGGAGAGTTGGTTGCAGATGTGTATTTTGAGAAGTTTGACTAGTATTGGGATTCTAGCCATGGGTCTGTAATTTGAGGGGCTAGAGAGGTCTACGTTCAAGGTTTTGTGGATCAGCATGAGAACAATTTGTCACATGTGAGATGGTAGTTGGCTGTGATAAAGATTTGTCAGCCATTCTATGATGTGGTCAGGGGCTTCTGCAAGCAGATGGTTGGGGCATTAGTCAAGAATACTGCTGCAAGTGGACAGTTTTTTTCAAGAGAGTAACACCGAACCTTGAGGGACTCCACTACTCACCTTTCCTTCTTCCGAACAAATTTCATTAACCACCACCATCTGTCGTCTGTCCGTGAACTAGTTTCTAATACAGTTCACAACTTTGGGTCCTAACTTCAGCCTGTAAAGTTTATTCAAGAGCCTTCTATGAGGACCTGTATCAAAGGCTTTGCTGAAATCTAAGTATATTACATCTAGCATATATCTTTGATCCAATTCTGTGGTCATCAAAAAATTCAATCAGATTTGTTTGGCATGATTTACCTATAGTAAAACCATGTTGCCTCTGCAACCCATTAGATTCTAGGAATTTCACTATCCTTTCTTTCAGTAATGCTTCCATTATTTTTCCAATAACCGAAGTGAGGCTTACCGGTCTGGAGCTTCCCTCTTCATCTCTGCGACCACTTTTGTGAATAGGAACCGCATCCTCTCTTCTCCCAAACCCCAGGAACCACTCCCATTGCAAAAATTTGTTGAACCTCTCTGAGCTCCCTCAATGTCCTGGTTTTAAACGAACGCATATTCACAGGTAAAATGTTTGTGTGAAGAGCTCCCAGCAGTCTGAATGCCTAGAAAACTAGCATTATTATAACGAATATTCAACCTATTTCTAACCTATTATTAACAGCTCCTACAGTTGTAACATAGGTAAGCATAACTTCCATGTAATGAATTTCAACAATCCTATTTTCCTTCACAAAAATCCACATTAAATCTTTACTAAATTTCAATTTCCACTTTGGTCACTAGATGGCAGTGATGGATTAGTAATATAATATTACAAAACTGAGCTACCAGACACAGCAAGCCTAAGTAGACAGAAATACTGTAGACAAATGGGGTGGGGGCGCTTTTGAGCACAGCATAAAATAGACGTCTGTTCCAGAGCTCCTTCAGTCCTATGTTCTCGGCAGATTACAAAAAAGTAACATACTGTACATAATCTTAAAACAATTCACCATATACAACAAAACAAAAATGTTAAATAATGAAAAACAGCGATGCCTCCATATTTGCCATATTTCAGCCCCTCATCCTATATTTCTGTAAAACCTTCTGCTTCACCAAAAGCTTTAAAAACGGCTTTCTAAGAGAGAGAAGCACCTCTCTTTTACATAGTTCCAAAGGTAAATTGTTCCATAACTTAGGTCCCACAATTTGAAAGGTGGTAGCACAAATATCTAATAGACTCACAGATCGAAAACGTGGAACTTCCAAGAGATGTTTATTCTTGGATCTTAAAGAATGTGAAAGTTTATAAGTTTTCATAGTAGAAGCAAGTGGAGACTGGACCGCATTATTCAGTGTTTTAAAGACAAACGTCAACACTTTAAATTCAGCTCTGTAAGAAATAGGCCTCGCATCATGGTACATGGACTTGCCGTGCCACTGGGGCTTGCGTGCATCTGAGAAACTGAAAGCTATGCCGTCGGTAGTTTAACTACCAGCAAGGCCTCCCAAGGAGGACGGGCTTCAGCAGCAGCAGATGGGCAGTGTTGGAGGCGGAGAATCGCGTTTGATGCGACAACATTGAATTTATACTGCTCAGAAGAAAGGCCCGGCAATCTACTTGATGATGATGAGACATAAAGAATTGACATATAGTACTGGAAGATGGTTCCTTAGGTCGGAAGGTACTCGCTGTGATCATCGCTCGGAGTACGCTCAATGTTTGTGAAGCCGCCAGGACATCCTGATGCTGATGTTGCTGGACAGAAAAGGGAGATCAGAAGCTGTAAAGATATTCTAAACATAGGAACACAGAAGGTACGAAGCATGAATCAAGGAAAATTAGAAATTGTTAAAGATCAAATGGAAAAAAAAAACAAAATCAATTTGATAGGGATCAGTGAACTCAAATGGACAAGATAGGGCTATTTTCAATCAAACAAGCACTGGATTTGCTACTCTTGTCATGAAATGCACAGGAAAAATGGTTTGGCATTCATCCTCAACAATAAGCTTTCAAAGACAGTACTAAAATACAATGTTATCAGAGACAGAGTCTACAGGGAAAGTCAATCAATGTCACCTTGATCCAAGTATATGCTCCAACGACAGATGCAGAAGATGAGGATTTAGAGTTGTTCTACAAACAACTTCAAAACGTTGAACAAGATATACTGATCATTACGGGGATTTCAATGCAAAAGTAGGAAGTACACCTGAAGATGCAGTGGTTGGAAAGCATGGCAGAGGAGAAAGAAATGAAACAGTTACGCAAAATGAACAGTCAATCATGAATACACATTTCCAAAACCACAAATGTCGCCAGAACACATGGACCTGTCCAAATGGCATGTATCGAAGTCAAATTGACTACATTTGCATAGGAAAGAGATGGAAATCTGCTCTTTGGCTGCAAGGGCTAAACCAGGAGCTGATTGTGGAAGAGACATAAGCTTTTGACATGCAAGATCAAAGTAAATCTTCGCAAGAAGAAGATCATTAGAGACCTCCCAAAGTACGACATTGAAAATATTCCATCAGACTATTGGATAAAACTAGACAACAGATTTGCCTTTCTTGATAACAGGAGATAGCCTGAAGAGTTATGGAATGACATCAAAATTGTAATTAGTGATGAAGCAAAAAAAAAAAACAACAACACTCCAGAAGAAAAAGAAAGCTATGAAATCACCTTGAATTTCTATGGTGCAACCTCACCCTGAGTATTGCATTCAATTGTGGTCACCTTATCTCAAAAAAGATATAGCGGAACTAGAAAAGGTTCAAAGAAGAGCAACCAAGATGATAAAGGGGATGGAACTCCTCTCGTATGAGGAAAGACTAAAAAGGTTTGGGCTCTTTAGCAGACGGCTGAGAGGGAATATGATTGAGGTCTACAAAATCCTGAGTGTTGGAGAATGGAGAGAAGTGAATTGATTTTTCACCCTTTCAAAAAGTAGAAAAACCAGGCAGACATTCAATAAAATTACATGGGAATACTTTTAAAACAAATAGGAGAAATATTTTTGTACTCAAAGAATAGTTAAGTTCTGAACTCATTGTCAGAGGAGATGGTTACAGTGGTTAGCATAGCTGGGTTTAAGAAAGGTTTGGACAAGTTCCTGGAGGAAAAGTCCATGGTCTGCTATTGAAACAGGCATTGTGGAAGGAATGTTGCTACTATTTGATTTTCTGCCAGGTATTGTGACCTGGATTGGCCACCATTGGAAACAGGATACTGGGCTAAATGTAACATTGGTAGGGTGGCCAAATTAAAAAACAAAAAAACAAGACTACAGAAAACAATGGACAAGTTACAGGAACTTTATTAAAAATCAGTAAAATATTGTCCCAAAAAAGGTTCACGTGTGCATGGGAACTGGACCCAACACGGTCCGTGTCTCAGAGAAACACTCCTTCAGGGCATTTACAGATTTTATGCAACATTTTGGTTCTCAACTAGTGAAGCATAGGACAACTTGGAGAAAGCGAACAGAATGTTGGGTATCATCAAAAAGGGTATCGCGACCAGGACGAAGGAAGTCATCATGTCACTGTATCGTGCAATGGTGCACCCGCATCTGGAGTACTGTGTCCAGTACTGGTCACCTTACCTCATGAAGGACATGGCATTATTTGAGGGAGTCCAGAGAAGAGCGACTAAACTGATAAGAGGTATGGAAAACTTTTCATAAGCTGACAGGTTGGAAAAGCTGGGGCTATTCTCCCTGGAAAAGCGGAGACTTAGAGGGGACATGAATCCTTCAAAATCCTGAAGGGCATAGAAAAGGTAGACAGGGACAGATTCTTCAGACTGTGGGGAACCACAAGTACAAGGGGGCACTTGGAGAAATTGAAAGGGGACAGGTTTAGAACAAACGCTAGGAAGTTCTTCTTTACTCAGAGGGTGGTGGACACATGGAACGCGCTTCTGGAGATTGTGATAGGCCAGAGCACGCTACAGGGGTTCAAGGAAGGTTTAGATAGGTTCCTAAAGGATAAGGGGATTGAGGGGTACAGATAGAAGTAGAGATAGGTTATAGGAATAGTCAGGGACCACTTCACAGGTCATAGACCTGATGGACCGCCGCGGGAGCGGACCGCTGAGCGCGATGGACCTCTGGTCTGACCCAGTGGAGGCAACTTCTTATGTTCTTATGACCCCTGAAGAAGGAGTGTTTCTCTGAAACGGTCCAATTCCTGTAACTTGTCCATTGTTTTCTGTAGTCTTGTTTTTTTGGTTTTACCTGCTCACTGCAGACTTGTTGGATTTTTCTTTGTTTCTGAAGGGTGACCATGTTACTTATTTCAGGAGGGAGACTTCTTGGCCAGCCCTGGATGTCTGCCAACCTCAACCTGGTGCATTATGGGATCTGCTGCACTGATTTCAATGGATAGAATCATGGACTGCAAATACTACACTGCTTTGGGATGTAATTTTAAAACCAGGACTGGCCAAAAAGTCTCCCTTCTTGTCTGACCCAGTATGGCTATTCTTTTGTTCTTTTTCTGTGTGTATGTGGAAGGAGTTTATGCATCTTGGGTTGACTGCCTTGTATTCTGTGTATGGACTTCTAATGGTCTCTTTTCCTTTGTGTGAAGTGGAAGGAGTTCATGCAACTGGGCTCAGATGTTCCGGATTCGCAGCTGGATGAAATAATTGCCTCCCAGAAAGCCAACCAGTGCTGCACCATGCTCTATACCTCGGGGACCACAGGGAACCCCAAAGGGGTGATGCTCAGCCATGACAATGTGAGTATAAAAGTATTTCGTAACACTGAGGGTGTATGAGAAAACCAGGGCCTATTTGGCTGCCTAGATGATGCCTGGCTTAGAGGGTTAAGCAATATTTGTTGGTTTGGAACCAGAGCAAGGCTGAAGCAAGTACTACACCCTTATGTGCTGTGAAGAACTTAGTTCACACCAGCTGTCAAGTTGAATTAACACCAAACTTTAACTCCAGCATAGCCATTATTTCATATACAGGTGGTCAACTTATGTCCCTCATTCTCTCTGCTTCTTCTCACCTGTACAGAAAAATACATTTAGTGATGTTACTGTACTATTCCCAGATAACAGATGTTAAGGTTCTATTATCAGTACCTTGATGGAAAACAACCAGTTTGTCAACACTTTCCTGCCGTTTGATTTTAATACCCTCTGCAGCTAGCTCAGGATCTGGTGTTAAGTGATAATGATATCTCTCTCTGCCTGAAATGTAAACACATCTTTTCAGAGGGTAAAATGTTGTAGCATGCACAGTTTCAACTGATCTCTCTCTCTCTCTCACTCTCTCTCTCTACACCAGGGGTAGGGAACTCCGGTCCTCGAGAGCCGTATTCCAGTTGGGTTTTCAGGATTTCCCCAATGAATATGCATGAGATCTATTTGCATGCACTGCTTTCAATGCATATGCATTGGGGAAATCCTGAAAACCCAACTGGATTACGGCTCTCGAGGACCGAAGTTTCCTACGCCTGTTCTACACCTAGATTTTACTGGGGTACAGTAGTTCCCCATAACACCACATAATGAAAGGCAGCAACTTTTCCAGTTCTGGTTCTGGTTTTAGTCCCAGAAATCCTGAATCCTGGTCAATACAAGTGCCTGTGATGTCTTCCTGTGGGGGTTTAGGCAGACTGATCCTTTCAACTCAGAATAATGGTTCAAGCTTGGCAGGAAAATAAAAAGGGGCTCTCAAAATAAGATTAATGGTCAGAGGCAGGAAAAGATCAAGGAATTTTGGTGGGCAAAGCAGGAGCTTAAATTACTTTGGCAGAGTTCACTGCTGCCACCAAGAACATCCCTTAAACATTAACTCTTTAACTGGCAGATGGTGAAACAGCTGTTTTAGGTAATTTGATGTTGAACGAGAGCAACTGTGCCAAGTATTTGGAGACATTTGGAGATACAGATCTCCCATAAGAGCCATAGAAGACACACGTTGCTTCTGAGCAACAAGGCCAAATAAAGGGTTAAACTCCACTTCCATCCCCTTCCAGAACCTTCACCAAATCTCTGGAAGATTCTGGTGCCAGAAGGTCTAAGTTTCCAAACAAACGTTCAGCAAAAGGTTAATCTACGCTGCCAATAATAAACCTAGAACCAAATGCTGAAACCATTCGCAGACAGCCTGGAACACACGGAGCCAGAAAAAGTGCCAGCAAACACGCAGAGGGCCATGTTTGAAAAGGACATTTCCCGCAAGGCAAACTGCTAGATGCCCCAAAACATCACCTACTTGGACGTCGTGGCCGACAAGACATGCAAAGGACATCCAACCTTAGGACGCCTAAATTTATACCTCATTTTCGACCACAGAAAAGTCCAAGACCAAAACATCCAAACACAAACCATTTGGATGTAGGAGGGGTCGGCATTGTAAAGGATTGGCAACATAGACATGCCAACAGAGCAGTGGGACACCTTCTCTTCTCAACGACCTTCCCCAAAAAGAACTACAACGTCTCCAATTAATACAAAACACTGCAATAAAACTTATCTACAAAAAAGGTAGATTCGACCATGTTACTCCGCTTCTAAAAGAAGCTCACTGGCTCCCTATCACCCATCGCATCACCTATAAAATCATCTTACTTTCTTTTAAAATAAAACTTTCTCACCAACCATCGTTCCTTGACAAACTCCTTATACCTCAATGTTCCCCTCGAACTTTAAGATCATCTGATCAAAAACTTCTCTTCATCCCTTCCCTAAAAGACTTCTACTATACCCGTAAAACAAACTTTGCAGTAACCGCCCCTACACTATGGAACTCTCTGTCACAATACCTCCGTGACGAACAACAATTAGCCAAATTCAAGACTAACCGAAAGACTTTCTTATTTCAGGATGCATTCAATCTAACCTAGATCCTCATCTTTCTTCCTCTTTTTCTTTTTCTCTTTTTTTTTCACCCTCTTCCTTTCTTCCTCTTTTATTTCTTCCTTCTTTTTTTAAGCAAATATTTGCTAGTACAACGTGCCCTTACCCCTACGTTCTATCCCTACCCCACTTTCTCCTTTTCATCTAAATAATGTAACTATTTTCCCCTCCTCCCCTATTATCCTCACTTTCCAGTTCGTCTAGTCTTTGTCATTTATGTTCAACTTAGATATTTCTACTCACTTTTTACTATTTTTAATCTTCCTTTTAAATTTTATTGTTAACCGGCCAGACATTTGTTTGATGGTCGGGATATTAAAAACTAATAAACTTGGAAACTTAGAGGGCACTGCTTTGAACTTCACATAAAGGGTGCCAGACATTCATCTCATTATATACCCCTTATAATTTATGGTGAGCCCCCAAAATCTACTATACTACCTGCCTACCACCCCAATAGCCCTTATGTCTATATGGCAGTAGAGAAGTGTTTTGGTGGACTCACATTTTCCATCATAAATGCAGTGGTTAGAGTGTCTTATGGGCCTGGGTCCTCCTCTCTATGGTTCACTAGCCCCCCCCCCCCCCCCCAAGCTACTTAAGCCACCTCTGTGCAGCTTTACTAGGCTTTCATGTTCTGGAGGCAGATATGTACATTTTTATTCTGATTTTTATGGCAGTATAAGGGGGGTCAATGATCACTGGGGGAGTGTGTGGGGTCTGTACTTTGTTTCTGCAGTGGCTATCTGGTCACTTTGGATACCTTCTGGGCACTTAGTCCTGTTTTTAGATCGCCTAAGTCACAATGTGTAAGTTCCGTCCAGGCAGTCTCGTCAAACTTTAGATTATCCCTGCAGTCCGACTAAGTCTAGGTTGGACGACATCCCACCCTAATCACTCCTTCAAAAACGCCCCTTTCAGCTCTGGGCGCACAGTGGGATTCAGAGGCCTATCTCTGGATACATCTGAAACCCCATTTTGATTATCAGCACATGGATGACTTGTCTTATAGGTCGTCCAAGTGCCGACCTAGGCAGGTTTCTAGATGTACACTTCTCCCTCCATATTCGCTGTGATACGGGATTAACAGAACCGCAAATACAGAAAAAAACGCAAATAACTTTTTCATATGTTATTTGCTGTTTTCCATTAAAAACCATCGTGAATATGGTGAAACCACAAATAACATGGTGAGAGACCTGTCCTTTTCCTGAAGGAGAGGCAAAACAGGGCAAAGAAAGTGCTGGGAATCAGCGATTTCTCTATGCAAGCTGATGTAATTTGGTGGGAGAAGCCAGCACACTAAAAAACGTGAATAATCGAAATGCTGAAACCGCGAATACGGAGGGAGAAGTGTATTTTTCTTTTGATTATGAGCACCATGAAGTATATTCAGCGGGCATTCATCTTTAGATTTTCATAAACAGTATGAAAGGGATGATAATCAAAGTTCTCTGCGCTGCTGAGAACTTTGTAAGGATGCTGACAGGTTGTTTCTGTGTTTCCTGTGTAAAAGTTATCTGCAGAGATTTGCAGCCACCTTTTCTGCTGGTAATGTTCAAAAGAAAAGAGTGGTTGGAGTTTTCTGCCCTCTCCCCTCATTCCCAAATGCCTTCAACAGATGTTGATAGAGGTGTTTTCAGGAGTAAAAACAGTGTTCATTAATTGTGTTTATTTTATATCAGTGCCGACTGACAAACAGTCCCTCATCTGGTCTCTGACGTGTCCGCTTCCTCTGTTTTATTTGCTCCATCATGCTTTATAGTCAGATGGATCAAAACCCAAATAGGAGACACATCAATACTTCAACATGAAAAAATCTCCAACATAATCAGGGTTAGTATATTGGGGACCAAACCATTACATTTTTAGAGTAAATTTGTGCCCTCAGTGTGTTAATGAAAGCTATGAAAGCAACGGGCAGAAGTCCGTGCTCAGAGGCTTAAACGTTATAGAAACCGTTATCTCAGTCCTTGGTTACACACCATCGTAGGGATACATGTTGGCCATTAAAGTGAAGTAATATAAACTGAATCAACAAATCAATATATTGATATGTTTTTAGCGCCCAATATATTAATGCTGTAAAGGGCCGCACAGAATTTGTACTTATCTCAGAAAGTCCAATTCGCTCCTCCGTGGATGGCATATCGGAAACCCATACATTAGCAGAGTTGTTGATCTGTTACCTTCATGCTTCTATGGTTCAACAGAGCTCAGTTTCGGGGTGGTGTCCCCTTCATTAGGAACCCTTGTAACTTATGACCGGAGACAAACAACCTCTATCACAATATCCACTCTGATGACGATGGTCTGAAGAAATTGGTGAAAGCAACACATTGGGAAAAGATGAAACATCTCATCCGGTGCTAAGAACTTCTCCATTCTCCCTTCCCTGCATGATACCTGCAAAGGGATTTGCCCAGTGGATCAGCTTCTGCTCCAATGATTGTTACCACCTTTTTTGACCCAGTAATTTCCCTCTTCTTTATCTTCCAGCTCAGTCAGAAGCAGAACCAGGAGGACATAATTTGAGGTTGAGGGGTGGTAGACTCAAGAGTAATGTTAAGAAATCCTTTTTACAGAGAGGGTGGATGATGCCTGGAATGCGCTCCCAAGAGAGGTGATGGAGAGGAAAACAGTGACAGAGTTCAAAAAAGCGTGGGATGAACACAGAGGATCTCAAATCAGAAAATAATGGCATATATTGAAGAACTAAGGCTAGTAGTGGGCAGACTTGCACGGTCTGTGTCACATATATGGCCAATCAGTTGAGGATGGGCTAGGATGGTTTAGATGGGCTGGAGTGAGCATCGACGGAGACTCCAGTAGAAGTACAATACCTGGCAGAGCTCTGGGCTTTTGGCCCAGAAATATCTAAGAAAAAGAACAATTTAAATTAAATCATTAAATTATAGAGAGTGTATGTTTGGGCAGACTGGATGGACCATTCGGGTCTTTATCTGCTGTCATTTACTATGTTACTATGTTAGATCAATATCCAAATTTCTGACCCCTAAATCCATTACAATATTAATCCATTCATTAGTAATTTCGAAACTTGATTATTGTAATGCCCTCTTTCTTAACATATCATTGAAAGAAAAAAGGAGATTACAATTGATTCAAAACACCGCAATAAAGTTAATATACAACGCAAAGAAATACGATCATGTTTCTCCACTGTTAATAGATTCTCATTGGCTACCTATTGGTCATAGAATCACATTTAAAATAATGCTACTCATCTTTAAAACTTTAGCCTGTGACGAACCCCAATTCATATCCAGACTCTTGATACCTTATAATACACAACGCTCACTTCGCTCCACCAACCAAAATCTTCTCTCAGTTCCTTCCCTGAAAATCATTGGTACAAGAAGGGCTGACATTTTTTCTGTGACAGGTCCCCTATGGTGGAATGCCCTTCCCCAATATATTCGTAAAGAAAAAGATATTTTAGTATTCAAAAAATCTTTAAAATCTTATTTATTTAGAGATGCCTTTAACGTTTAAAACATTGCTTGTTTATAATTGCTGAGTTTTTTACGTCCCTTTACCTATTGTTATTTCCACTATTCTACCCCAAATGATAATTGTAACTTTTATCCTTTCCTTCCCAGCTATATGTTTGTTTAAGTTAATTGTTTGTTATTAAATTGTGAACCTCTTTTTTAATTTATTATATTTTGTTATGTACATCGCTTAGTGATTATAATAGGCGATTAATCAAATTTTGTTAATAAACTTGATACTATGTGAATCCATAAACCTATATTCAGACGCACTCTGTTTTAATTGATCTAGCCACCATTCCTCCTCCTCCTCCTCGAGTTGTATGTGTTGCCTCCACAGCCTGCCAAACTCTGGCTCATCCCAGGCACAGAGAACCTAATCTGAGAATGAAACTGGAGACTTTCCACATGGAAATGCATAGCACTTGCGACTGATCCACATGGACAGCCACCAGTGCTTTTTCTTGGTGTGAGGGTGTGGACTCAGTTCTGGTAATTGGTGCCATCGTTGCTGGGGATGGGTTTCATTCTGGAAAATGTTCTATATTCTGTAATGAGGGTTTCTGGAACTGCTTGAAGGGATGTGACTTCTTTCTTCTTCTTTTTTTGGGGGGTGGGGGGCACCAGGTGACCTGGACATTGAGGACAGCTGGAAATATGCAGGATTTAGGAGAAGATGAAGTGGTGGTCAGTTACCTACCATTAAGTCACATTGCAGCCCAAGCCTATGATCTCTGGCTACCCATGATTTTTGGAGGGACCACTTACTTCGCTGAGCCGGATGCCCTGAAGGTAAGGCCTGGTCGTCTTCTATCTTTGTCAGTAGCAAAAAAGTTTTATACAGAATATATCCTGAGTTCCCAAACACTGACAGAATCATATATACGATACATTCAGCCACTGAAAGGTTTAGTATCAGGAACTTCAAGTGTAGTCCTGCTGTACTTTAAAAAATAAGATAGAAACTTTAGAGGGAATTTTGTACATCTTTTTTCGCACACCGCAAAGGGCTCTTATAAAGCTGTATATCCCAGTAAGATCATGCATATTTATATTCCTCTCATGTCGGTGTTCTTGCAAATATAGTTTGGGTGGAACTAAGATAGAGTTGTGTTGTACATATGTGTTCTATAAAATATCCAGGTACGTGCAGATATAGTTCCATCATCTTCATACGAAATGATGTACCCGATGTTAGTCCAACTTTGAAGATAATATAGAGAAATAAAACAAAAGAAATAAAAGTTATACCTTTTTTTATTGGACTAATGTGTGATTAGTTTTGAAGGGAACCCTTCTTCTTCAGATCAGAAATAAGCAAATGTTGGCAAATACCAGCATATATAAGTGAAACATGAAAGCATTCCAATGATAGTCTCACAGGAGGAGGGAGGGAAGGTGAAACACAAAGAAGGCTGGGAAGGTGAGAAACAGAGAGATATGGGTAGGTGATAAGAAGGCGACAAAGCAGTAAAGCTTCATGTTACACCGATTTTTTTAAAAGGGCTCCAGAGGAGTTCCGGGAAATTACAGACCGGTAAGCCTCACTTCAGTGCCGGGCAAAATGGTAGAAATGAGTATAAAAAATAAAATGATGGCACATGTAGACTAGAGAGCTGCACGGGAACGGGGACGACGGGAATCCCGTGGGTTTTCCCTTCGAGTAACGGGGATCCCGTGGGGATGCCCCCTAGGGTCACGGGAATCCCGTGGGGACGCCTCCGAGGGTCGCGGGGTTCCTGCGGGGCTGGATGTACTAAGTCGCGCAGCTTTTCTCCCTACCTGCTCTGCTTGCAGCACAGAGCCGAACGGAAGTCTTTTCGATGTCAGCGCTGACGTCGGGAAGACTTCCGTTCGGCTCTGTGCTGCAGGCAGGGCAGGTAAGGAGAAGGAGAGTAGACTCGCGGCTCGAGTGGCTACCAAGGGAGGGGGGCGGTTCGCTCCGCTGCAGCACAGCCGGCCAGGTCCCCTTACTTTTGTGGCGCTTCCCTGACCGACCGACAACAGCCCCGGTCCGACAAACCTCCCTGCCCTTAACCGCGAATCTAAATTACCTTCTTACAGCAGCTGTAAGAAGGAAATTTAGATTCGCGGTTAAGAGCAGGGAGGTTTGTCAGACCGGGGCTGTTGTTGGTCGGTCGGTCGGGGAAGCGCCACAAAAGTAAGGGGACCTGGATGGCTGTGCTGCACCCGGGGCGGGAGAGAAGGAGGGGGGAGAAGGACGCTGAAAGCACTGGGGAAGACAAAGGGGTGGAGAAGGACGTTGAAAGGCCATGGGGAAGATGGGGGGGAAGGACACTGAAAGCACTTGTGGAAGACAGAAGGGGAAGAAGGACGCTGACAGGGCATGGGGAAGAGGGGGGAGAAGGACGCTGAAAGCGCATGGGGAAGACGGGGGGGGGGGAGAAGGACGCTGAAAGGACATGGGGAAGACGGGGTGTGTGGAGAAGGAAAGGCCATGGGGAAGACAAAGAGGGAGAAGGACGCTGAAAGGACATGGGGAAGACAGAAGGGGGAGAAGGACACTGAAAGGACATGGGGAAGACAGAGGGGAGAGAAGGACACTGAAAGCACATGTGGAAGACAGAGGGGGGAGAAGGATGCTTCCAATCAAACAAATCCTCACTCAGCAGGAAAAGGTATACAATGGAAGAACAGACCAACTTGTATCATTCTTCTCATTTCTTTATTGAAAATTTCTTCATTCATATAAACATTCTTGCTCCAAGCAATACTGCCCGACGGGACTCGTTTCACCAGCAATGGCTTTTTCAAGGGTTCCAGCAGGGAGCACTAAAATGTACAAATTACAATAAGGAATAAATTTAAAACAAATTGTTATACCATAATATCCTGAAAATTACTGTGTTTTAACCTTATAACTAGATAGAGACCATATGTAATATACATATTTCATCTATATATAAATAAATAGTAAATATTCTATTGATGAGTTACTCTTTTGCATGATTATTGTTTTACATAATTGTATAAATTTATTATATACATTTATCATGACCCAATAAATACCTTCAAACTAGACATAATATTATATTATAAATTATAATCTGCATTAGATAATTCATACCAACCTAATATTACTTAAATAATACATGAAAATATACATAAAAATTAATTAAATTGATTAAATTGATACTTCTCCAATCACAATTATTTAAATAATTCAATTACTCAATATTAAATAGACATTTAATTGATACCTCTAATCATACTAACCTACTATTACTTAAATAATACATACAAATTATACATACAAATTATACATACAAATTATACATAAAAATTAAATTGATACCTCACCAATCATAATTGTTTAAATAATTCAATTACTAAATATTAAATAGAAAATTTTTAAATATTAAATGATGAATAAAAAATTTTAAAAATCTGAGCATTTTATTTATGGATAATGATATTATATATAAAAAAATATACTATAAATAATTCAATACATTAAATTTAATTTTTATAATAAATCTTATATTCCATATAAGGTGAGAGGAGACAAACTGTAGATATAAAGGGGGAGGGATCAGACACACTGGATGAAAGGGGAAAGATAAGACAAGCTGGAATGCCTGGGGAGAGAACATAAGAACATAAGCAATGCCTCTCCTGGGTCAGACCTGAGGTCCATCATGCCCAGAAGTCCGCTCACGCGGCGGCACAACAGGTCCAGGACCTGTGCAGTAATCCTCTATTTATACCCTTCTATCCCCTTTTCCAGCAGGAAATTGTCCAATCCTTTCTTAAACCCCAGTACTGTACTCTGCCCTATTACGCCCTCTGGAAGCGCATTCCAGTAGTACTCGTTGGGTAAAGAAGAACTTCCTAGCATTCGTTTTGAATCTGTCCCCTTTCAACTTTTCCGAGTGCCCTCTTGTTCTTTTATTTTTAGAAAGTTTGAAGAATCTGTCCCTCTCTACTCTCTCTATGCCCTTCATGATCTTATAAGTCTCTATCATATCCCCTCTAAGTCTCCTCTTCTCCAGGGAAAAGAGACCCAGTTTCTCCAATCTCTCAGCGTATGAAAGGTTTTCCATCCCTTTTATCAGACGTGTCGCTCTCCTCTGAACCCTCTCGAGTAACGCCATATCCTTCTTAAGGTACGGCAACCAATATTGGACGCAGTATTCCAGATGCGGGCGCACCATCGCCCGATACAACGGCAGGATAACTTCTTTCGTCCTGGTTGTAATACCCTTCTTGATTATACCTAGCATTCTATTTGCTTTCTTAGCGGCCGCTGCGCACTGTGCCGCCGGCTTCATTGTCATGTCCACCATTACCCCCAAGTCCCTTTCTTGGGTACTCTCATTCAATAACATCCCTCCCATCGTATAGTTGTACCTTGGGTTTCTGCTTCCCACATGCAATACTTTACATTTCTCAACGTTGAACTTCATCTGCCATCTCGCCGCCCATTCCCCCAGTTTGTTCAAGTCCCTTTGCAATTCTTCGCATTCCTCTTTAGTTCCAGCTCCACTAAATATTTTTGTATCGTCCGCAAATTTTATTATCTCACACTTCGTCCCTGTTTCTAGATCATTTATGAATATATTAAATAGCAGCGGCCCGAGCACCGAGCCCTGCGGAACACCACTCGTGACCCTCATCCAGTCCGAGTAGTGGCCCTTCACTCCTACCCTCTGTTTCCTACCTGCCAACCAGTTTCTGATCCATCTATGTACGTCTCCATCCACCCCATGATTCTTCAGTTTCCGGAGTAGACGTTCGTGAGGCACCTTGTCAAAGGCTTTTTGGAAATCAAGGTATATGATGTCTATGGGGTCTCCCCTGTCCATCCTTTTGTTAATTCCTTCGAAGAAGTGCAATAAGTTAGTTAGGCACGATCTCCCCCTGCAGAAACCATGTTGGCTTGTTTTCAGAAGTTCGTTTCTATCCAAATGTTCATCGATGTTTTCTTTTATCAGTGCTTCCGTCATTTTCCCCGGAACCGAGGTCAGACTCACCGGTCTGTAGTTTCCCGGGTCACCTCTTGATCCCTTTTTAAAGATGGGCGTGACGTTGGCTATCTTCCAATCCTCCGGGATCATGCCTGTTTTCAAGGATAGGTTGCAAATTTGATGCAGTAGTTCAGCTATCTCCTCCTTTAATTCTTTCAAAACCCTTGGATGGATTTCATCCGGACCAGGGGATTTGTCAGTTTTAAGTTTTTCTATCTGCCTGTGTACATCATCAAGGGTCACTTCCACGGATGTTAATTTTTCTGCTTGATTTCCATTGAAGATTTGCTCAGGTTCCGGTATGTTGGTTGTGTCTTCGTTTGTAAATACAGACGAAAAGAACATGTTAAGTCTTTCCGCGACTTCTTTCTCCTCCTTCACCGCTCCCTTCCTGTCTTCTTCGTCCAGCGGTCCCACCTCCTCCCTAGCTGGCTGTTTCCCTTTAACATATCTGAAGAACGGTTTGAAATTTTGTGCCTCCCTGGCTAGCCTCTCTTCGTACTCTCTTTTGGCTTTTCGAACCACACTGTGACATTCTTTTTGATACTTCCTATGCTCTTTCCAGTTCTCCTCAGTTTTGTCCTTCTTCCATTTCCTGAATGAATTTTTCTTATTGGCTATCGCTTCCTTCACTATTTTAGTCATCCATACCGGGTCTTTTGTTCGACTCTTTTTGCACCCCTTTCTGAATCTGGGGATGTACAGATTTTGCGCCTCGCTCACCGTGTCCTTGAAAAAAGACCAGGCATGTTCTACCGTTTGCCATTTCTTGGAAGTGTTCCTAATTTTCTTCCTTACCATTTCCCTCATTGCTTCATAGTTTCCTTTCCTGAAGTTGAAAGTTGTCGCTATGGTTCTCTTTCCGTTCGGTATTCCTACTTCAACCTTGAACTTGATCATATTATGATCGCTATTTCCCAACGGTCCCACTACTTCCACTTCCTTTGCAGGTCCCATTAGCCCATTTAGGATTAGATCCAAAGTTGCATTTCCTCTCGTCGGAAGTTGGAGTTCACCTCCTCCCGGAGGCTCAGGGGATCAAAGGGGGAACTGTGTTGCTGGGGCCCTTGCTGCTGCAGGGAAGCCCGAATGCGGAGACTGAGGAGGAAGCGGAGGGGGAAGTAGGAACCGAACAGGACGTTGGAAGAGACAGTTTGCCAGTGGGTGAACTAAATCAACCTAAGTTACACTATCTTCAAATAGAGAAGCCCCAGGAGGTAACAATGGACTCTTTGTGGGATTTAGTGGCTAACTTGGCAAAGTCTATAAGTCCACAGTTACAACAATTTGAAAATAAATTTAACAAACATAAGATTGATATTAAAGATTTGAAAAAAGAAATTGAGGACTCTAAGACCTCAATACAGAATGTATTTCAAGATATAAAGGTTTCTAAACAAACTATTGAGACACTAATTAAAAATAATACTGATTTAAGAAGGAAAATGGAGGTAATGGAAAATTTTTCCCGGAATAACAATCTTACGCTGATTAATTTTCCTAAGGTGCCTATGATAGCCCCTAGAGAAATGCTTAAGCGTTATATGATGGAAATATTGGAGCTTTCTGAAGAAACATTACCACCATTTACAAAAGTTTATTACCTTCCAAATAAGAAATTGCAACAGCAACAACAACAACAGAATATGGGACAGGACTCTATGAATTTATCTAATATTCTGGAAACATCGGATAAAGAATTGGCGGAACCAGCAACTTTACTTATAACAGTAGCGCTCGCGCCAGATAAAAACTGGTTGCTGAGACTTTTCTTTAAGAATAAACAAAAATAATTTTTAGGTTGTAAAATACAGATGTTCCCAGATTTGACCCAGCGGAGGATACGTGAATTTTTGCTAAGAAAACCTGGTGTTATGGCTCTAGGGGCTACATTTTACTTGCGACATCCATGTAAATGTGTAATTAACTACCGTTCACATAAATTTGTCTTCTTTGAGCCATCTCAACTGACAACCTTTCTATCAACTTCAAGTTTGGAGAAAGGTGGAACATGAGTGCTTAGATTAAGGAAAGGTGTATTTTCAGTCTACTAGTAATAATTTACTTAATTTAATTTTTCTCAGTATTACTTGCCCACCATCCACCTTGGATCCTATTTGTGGACTTGAATAGAGATTTAGCTTATATTTGATGTTTGAATTAAGTATTATGTTTAATTATTAATTCTTTTGCTGAATTTCCTTTCTGTACAAGTTATGCTTGATTATATTGAAAAAATTCAATAAATATATATAAATAAAAAGATTAAAAGTACAGATGGTCTGCGCATGCGCGGTGATTGCTATAGAGCGATCCGTGCAGGCAGATGGGGGGCGTTCCTTTGATGGCGTTAGTTCTAGCCACGTAACACGGGATTAGTGCGTGTTAATCTCCTTAGTAAAAGGAGCCCATAGACATTTTGCGGTTTTGAAAGTGACCTTTTCTCTACCTGAATTTTGGGCGTCCATTTGAAAATGTCTAAACTCAGATTTAGACGCCATATTTAAAATGACCCTCTATATGTAGCAATTTATTAAAAAGTATGCTCAAGCTATAGGTATATTGGGGCATAGCAATTTGTTTAAACTGGTTTGAGGCAGTTGACGTCTTTTATTACTTCATTATAGTTGTCTTTTGTCTTCAACATCCAGGGGAGGGGGAGAGGGGGGGCTATTTCTATCTTAATTCTAGACCTTTGAATATATACATCCCGGGTGGGTGGGATTGCATTACTTTTTATATAAGGGAAGGTTATTGAAAGATTCTATGCATTTGTGTTTGTATTGATTAATGGTTGCTCACGTATGTCTGTAAGATGATTGTACTTTTCTTCATTTATTATATGTTTATATACTTGTGTATTGCACTGTTAATATTTGGAAAATCAATAAAGAATAAAAGAAAATATATTAACCCAAAAATAGATGGCAAAGAGAACTAAAAAGGAGATTAGTTAATATTCTGAACAATTTGGATAACACCATATATTATATTATAGCACTTGGGGAGTGTACGGCCTAATGGGTAAGTCACTTAATCCCCCCATTTCCACCAGGACAAATAGGGATTAGCGCTCGCCGAAAAACTACCACATGCTCATGAGGCGGCGGTAGCATCTAGCGGGTGCTATTCTGCATGTTAAGGCCCTAATGTGCCTTCGTAAAAGGAGCCCAAAATAAATAAAAAAGGTGAAGTTTCAAGTTTATTTCATATTTGATAAAATCGCTTTTTTCAAGGTACAATAAATAATTTTCAGATGAGGGGAACGTACTATGTAGGGATAGACAAACTTACACGTCAAAGGGAAATCGGGGAAGATCTACAATTTAATCTAGTAAAGAGACCAAATAAGGATAGAACAAAAGGGGGTTATAATACTTCGATTGGGACTCACTAATCTATCTGGGAAACGTTTTAGTTTTGATTTGAATTTCTCAAGGTTCTTTTCTTCTCTTATCTGAGGGGGGGGAGGGGGCGGTGATGCACGTATGAGGAAGGGAACGTTGTGTGAGTGATATAGCTGAAGAACTTCCTTTGGGGCTTTTCACCTGCTTTAGGGCTCTCTGATCACCACGCTGCAGGAGGTGCGCCCTACATTATTTCTGGGGGTGCCAAGAGTCTGGGAGAAGATTCAGGAGAAGCTGAATATCCTGGATGCTACATCATCCTTCATCAGGAGGAAGACAACTGCTCTGGCTAGAACCATTGGGCTAAGGGCCAACTACAACCGTATGAATGGGTAAAAGGCTCAAAGCTGTGAATCGTGCTTTTATGTTTTGATGGTTCTTGAAAGACTTTTATATTTTAGTTTCGTGTTGATGTAGTATTTTTCTATGTATGTTTTTCTTTTTCTCTGCTTTGGATTAAAGCGGAGTATAAATTTATTTAGTCGAATTTCTAGCCCGTCCTCCCAGAAGAGCCCAGAATGGGTTACAAGTTTACGAACACAGTAGAGGTTTAGTAACAATCAAACATCATTTTGTGGCAAGAGGTGTGCGGTCAGATCAGAAATTTCCCATGAGAGATAAAATGGGACATAGTGTGGGTTGGCAGGAAGGGGGAAGAGTAATCAGAGCCGAAACGGTGAATCCGGGCACCATCATTACATTATAGTAGTGATTTATATTCCCCCTAACCTTGCAGTTCAAGGCGGATTACAAAAGATGTAAGCTGGGTATTACCAGAAGGAGGTCCAGGGTAAACTACAAGTTACAGGAATGGAGAAAAATGTGATGCTAATTACAGGCATTGTGATACATTTCGGTTCTCTATTAAGTTGTCCTGACAAATTTTCTGAATAGTAGAGTTTTTATTTTCCTTCGGGGGGTTTTGTAGTCTGGTGGTTATTAGTAGGTTGGAGAGGTAATGGGCAAGTTTCACTGCCTGTGTTGCTAGTAGGCCGTCGTACAATTTTTGGGGAGAGTGCCCTTGAATGGGGGATGAGAAAAATGTGTCTGATTTCTTCTTGGTCTGGTTCCAGATGAGGAGTTTGTTCAGTTATGTGGGGGCAACTCCATTTAGGGCTTTGTGTAGTAGACAGTAAAATTCAAATAATATTCATGCTTGCATTGGGAGCCAGTGTAAATCTAGGTATGCAGTGGTGATGTGGTCATATTTGCTTAGTGAGTAGATCAGTCTGAGGGCTGTGTTTTGAATGGTCTGTAATTGTTTTATCATGCTAATGGTAGGTAGAGTAAGTTGCAGTAGTCTAGAATACCCAAGATTAGGGCCTGGACTAAGAGTTGGAATTGTTCCCTGTTGAAGAATTTTCAAATCTGCCATAGGTTGTGCATTACAGCGAAGGATTTCTGGATGGTCTTATTTGTAGTTGCATGGTGCAATATCTATTTATCATCTCCCCAAGAATTTATGGGTGGGTTGAATGGGGTATTTGACAGTGTTTATTTCTATTTCTGTAGTGGTTGGAGCTTTGTCTTTTTCAAATAGTAGGATTTTGTTTTGTCTCTGTTTAGTTTTCATTTGTGGTCTGTCATCCATTTTTCAACTGTTTCTAATGTGTTTTGCAGTTTCTCAGTAGAGATGGGAGTTGGTTGGTCGAAAGGTAGGAGAATGTTAATGTCATCTGTGTAGCTGTGTGATGTAATGCCTAAGTGGTCTAGGCTGGGACCAAGGGAGGAGATATAAAGGTTTAAAAGCATTGGAAATAGTGGAGATCCTTGAGGTGCAACGCAGGGGTTGGACTAGGATTCAGATTTTTTCCTATTTGTCTTGACTCTATAGGATCTGAATTGCAGGAATCCTTGGAACCATGCGAGTACCCTTCCCGTGATTCATGTGGCTTCCAGTATTTGTATGAGGATGGAATGGTCTACCAGGTCAAATGTCGCGGAGAGGTCCAGTTGTATGACTAGGACCCTCTTGCTTTTACTTAGGTGCTGTCGGGCTGTGTCCAGGAGAGATGCTAGTAGCGTCTCTGTGCTGTGGTTGGTCCTGAAACCAGATTATGAGGGATAAAGTAAGTTGTGTAAAAACCATTTAGATAACCTTGATAGGCGGTATATAAAATCCTAATAAAACTTGAAACTTGAAAACTTGTATTGTGCTACTAGGCCTTCCATTAGTTTGACGTACAGAGGTATTGAAGATATAGGTCTGTAGTTGGAAGGGAGATGTGATGCGCCCTTTGAATCTTTCATGATAGGTGTGATGATAATTTTGCTGAATTCTTGTGGGAACTGGCCCTCTGTGAGCAGTGATTGTATCCATTGTATGAGGTGGGTTCTAAATTTTGGTCTGGAGGTTTTTAACAGGTAAGGAGGGCAGTTGTTAAGGTCGCATGCTGCTTGGTTGTATTGTTTGTAGAGTCGGTTCAGGTCTGGCCATTGTATTGTTGGAAAGTTTGACCATGTCCTGTCTGCTGTGACTGACTCTCCTACCATGGGGTGTATTGTTACCTTGTCCAGGAGTCTTGGGGTGCCGTTGAAGGTAGTCCTGGCAGTTGTGATCTTGTTCTTGAAGAATTCTGCTAACTGGGTGGCTGAGGGGGGCTAGTTTCCAGTGGTGGCCAAATAGGGTTTAGTGTCTGTGAGCTCTCTTACTAGTGTTTTTTTGTATCTTGAACTTCCAGGCCTACTTGTTTGGAGTAGAACACTTTCCACTACTCCTTTAGTTTTATCTTGTATTGTTTAATTAGGTTTCTCCAAGCTGTTTTTCTATGCTCCTCGTTCTTCTTTCTCCATTCTCTTTTGAGTTGTCTGCATTTCCTTTTGAGTAGGAGTAGTTCATTGTCGAACCACATGTCAACTTTCCTGCAGATTCTGTTTGTGCTGGGGCTAATTAATCCAGGATAATTTGATTTAGTGAGCGCCATTGGGATATAAATTCTTTAGGTTTGCAGGCTTCAATCATGGAGTCTGCTTTGTCCCAGAATGCTGAGGGGTCAATGATAGGATGAGATTTGTAGGTTGACCTTTGGGTTTCTTGTTTGATTTTGCCTTGAGCCCAGTTTATGTTGAAGGTGCACATGTAGTGGTCTGACTATAGGGAGTGGTGACATGCCTCATTAGAGATATGGATTTTGGGTGAGATGGGTTGTTGGATCATGTAGGCTGCTATGTCAAGTTGGTGGCCTTTCTTATGTGTGGCCTATGGGTCTAGTATCTGGTAGGATAGAGCTTTGAGAAAAGATAGTAGGTTTTCAACTTATTTGGAGGATTGGTCTTCAAGGTGAAGGTTTAGATCTCCTAGGATGAGGTTGTAGGTTGATGATGATGAGTTTTGGAATACAAAATCTTTGAATTCTGGTTTTGCTATGCCCCATTTTCCTGGTATTATGTAGCAGATAAGGTGTGTCAAGCAGCCGTTTAGCGTGTCGCCAGATAATTGGCAGGTGAGTAGATCCATGTACAGGGTAGAGGCTTTGTCCAGGATATGTATGTTTATGTTGTTTTTGATTATGATGGCTAGGCCGCCTCCTCATTATTTTTCTCGACAGACCACCTCGACCTTGTAGTCTTGTGGGCAGAATTCTGTTATCCAGGGATCTGAGTCAGAGGTTAGCCAGGTTTTAGGGTGAGAGTTGGGAGGAGGCGTGTTCATTTGGGTGAATGTTGTCTTCTCCCCCGTGTTTGAGGGATGCTATTGGGAATGTGGAGCAAGCAGTCTAACAGGTATCTCTGTTTGTGTAATTTTTTCTGACTGTGATGTGAGGTCTATTGGTTGTTAGTATTATTGGTATTGGGAAGAGGTTGTGCCCCAAGGAACAAGGAGAATAGCAGGATGGTGAGTAATTGTTTTGTAGTATGGGGCTTCATGGTGTTTGTTTGGTAGGAAGGGTGGTAGGGCAGGAGCAGTTGAATGGGAAGGGAGAATGTTGAGGGAAGTAATGGAGAGTGCACCCCTCCTCCTCCCCTCCCCCGCCACACATGCGCCCCCCCCCTTTCCCTTCCCCCCATGCTTCTAGTTGTTCACCGACACACGCAATAACATCAAGTGCTCTTTATGACCGTGTCAGCTCCCGCTGACATCACTTCTGGGTGCTGAGCATATGAAGTGATGTCAGAGGGAGAGCCAATGCGGCCACTAGGAGCACAACAAAAACAAGAGGTCATTCAGAAAAACTGAGAGGGGACAGATTCAAAACGAATGCAAGGAAGTTTTTCTTCACTCAGAGGGTGTTGGATACCTGGAACACGCTTTCAAAGGAGGTAATAGGACAGAGTACAATACTGAGTTTCAAAAAGGGACTGGATGACTTCCTGGAAGCGAAGGGGATTGCAGGATATAGATAGAAGGTTACTCTACAGGACAAAAGCGAAAAGCGTATGTGAGTTTTAGGGTAGGAGCACTATCAGGTCCTGGACCTGAGGGGCCGCTGCGTGAGCGGACTGCCGGGCACGATGGACCTCCGGTCTGACCCGACGGAGGCAATTCTTATGTTCTTATGTTGGTCACAGCAGTGGGTGAAGAGGAGGGGAAGGGTCCCTATGCCCTGGGCGCCTCTTACCCTCGCTATGCCACTGAGCAGAGAAGTGAGTTAGGGGCACAAATTGGGCTGTTATTTATTTGCTTTCTTTCAGGAATAACTCTGTGCCCTGGGGCTACACGCTGGCTCATTCCCTGGTGTTAAAGAAGCTCCAGGAGGCTGTGGGTCTCGATCGCTGTTGTATGCCCAATACTGGAGCTGCTCCCATCTCTAAGGACACGCTTGAGTACTTCATGAGTATTAACTTGCCACTGTATGAGCTCTATGGCATGAGTGAGAGCTCAGGACCACACACGATATCAACACAGAATTCCTTTTCCATCTCAAGGTCAGTGAGTCATTGGAGATACTTAAATATATAAACTCACATCTCCTATCACCTGTAACCCTCTAGAGTACATGGGAAGTGGAAGGTGAAGAGAGGATAGCGTAGCTGGTTTGAAGAAAGGTTTGGACACCAGTGAGCCTGCAAGCTGCCCTATTAGCCTAAAGGAGGTAAGAGCAGGGAAGCTGGGGGAGGCAAGAGCAGGCAAGCTGGGGGAGGCCTTTATGACGGATCCTCCCCCCTCAAGCAGGAGCAGCAGCGGATGGCCAGCAAGAGGCAGTGCTGCAGCTCCTGCTTTAGGAAGGCACGGGGGAAGGGTCGGCCATTGAATCGTGTGGCCGATTTTTTTTTTAATTGAATCAATTCGAATCAATTCACCTGATTCGAATCTGTGAATCGATTCGAATCGTGAATCGGGCAGCACTAGTCAGAACAGCTTCTTGTATTCCAGTCTCACACTTTAATCAGAGCAGAAAGAATCATAGAAAAACTGGGCTTATCAAGGGATTTCGTTCACAAAAAGGAGGCCATCTGTAAACCAAGCAGTAATGTTTCAAAAGTTTACCCCCTCCAGGTTTTCTTTCCAACCAGATCTTAAAGTCTCCCAGATACTACAGTCAAGCCATCCTAGGCCCCTAGACTGTAGTTTTAACAGCAGATAGAATGTTCCTTTCAAAGACCACCAGGTACTTGGTTCCTTTAGCAACTGTTCCACCTTTGGTGAGGTCTCCCAGAACAGAGAGGAGGGCTCAGAAAGAAAACTCCCAACAGCTCAAAACACATTCAATCAAGTATATCAGTTAAGAACATAAGAACATGAGCAATGCCTCTGCTGGGACAGACCAGAGGTCCATCATGCCCAGCAGTCCGCTCACGCGGCGGCCCATCAGGTCCAGGACCTGTATAGTAATCCTCTATCTATACCCTCCTATCCCCTTTTCCTTCAGAAAATTGTCCAATCTCTTCTTGAACTCCAATATCGTACCCTGTCCTATCACTCCCTCTGGAAGCGCATTCCAGGTGTCCACCACCCTCTGGGTGAAGAAGAACTTCCTAGCATTGGTTCTGAATCTGTCCCCTTTTAATTTTTTCGAATGCCCTCTCGTTCTTGTAGTTTTCGAAAGTTTGAAGAATCTGTCCCTCTCCACTTTCTCTATGCCCTTCATGATCTTGTAAGTCTCTATCATATCCCCTCTAAGTCTCCGCTTCTCCAGGGAAAAGAGCCCCAGTTTCTCCAATCTTTCAATGTATGAAAGGTTTTCCATACCTTTTATCAAGCGTGTCGCTCTCTTCTGAACCCTCTCGAGTATCGCCATATCCTTCTTTAGGTACGGTGACCAATATTGGACGCAGTACTCCAGATGCGGGCGTACCATCGCCCGATACAATGATAGGATAACTTCTTTCGTTCTGGTTGTAATACCCTTCTTGATTATACCTAGCATTCTATTCGCTTTCGTAGTGGCCGCTGCACACTGTGCTGACGGCTTCATTGTTTTGTCCACTATTACCCCCAAGTCCCTTTCTTGGGTACTCTCACTCAATGACAGCCCTTCCATGGTGTAGGTGTACCTTGGGTTTCTGTTTCCTACGTGCAAGACTTTACATTTCTCTATATTAAACTTCATCTGCCATCTCGTCGCCCACTCCCCTAGTTTGTTCAGGTCCCTTTGTAAATCTTCGCTACCCCTTGCGTTCCCCTCATCCTGGCAGGGTAATGAACTGGCACAGGGAAGTTCTTGTTATCAAGCCCTCCCCCAAACTTCCCGGGGAGCTCAAAAAGAAGCAAGTTCTGAACCCCTGATACCTCTTTGGTTTCTTTTAACTCAAATCAAACGTTTGAACAGTGCTTCCCTTAGCGCAAAAGAAAAAGGTTCCCACAATGGAAACTTGGGCTGGAGTTTATTTCTTTCACTCCGTTATCCAACTCAACGCACACATTCAAACATGTTCTGAGAGAATTCATTACGTATTTAACTCAGGGTAGGGCTACCATATTTAATGACAGACCAACCCGGATGCATGGCCCCGTCCCATTCTGCCCCAGCTCCAACCTGCCCCGTTCCACCTCCAGCCCCACTCTGTTCTGCCTCCAGCTATCCCCCCCAAAAAGCCTTGTCTCTTTTTTCCCCCCCCCAACCTCCAGCATGAGTGAATGTGTGTGATGTCATCTCCAACCGCGGCCAGAGCTCAGGGCTTTCCAAATCCCGGACAAACTGCAGGATTTTGGAAAGTCCGTCCGGGAACCCAGACATAGGGTTACCAGACGTCCAGATTCCCTGGACATGTCCTCCTTTTGAGGACATGTCCGGGGGCTCCGGACAGCTTTTCAAAACTCAGCACTTTGGGTTTTGAAAAGCTTTCCTTTGTGCAGGAGGGCATCCGCACATGCGTGGATACAACGCAATGACATCACACACACATTCGCGTGATGTCATTGTGTCTCATCTGCGCATGTGCTGCCTGACGAGAACAGGCAGACGGGGGCAAGGTTAGGGCGGGATCTGGAGCGTAATGGGATGGAAACTGGGCGTGACGGGGAGGGGATGGGTGGACCTAGGGGCTGGCCTAGGGGCGGGGAATGAGAAGTCAGGAAGACACCTTACTCTTTAGACTCAGTCTTGCTAAGTTTTAATCAAGTCAGTGAACCAATGGGGACAGAAAGAGGCCATCAGAAATCTCAAGGTCAAGAAGCGTGTTAATAAGATATAGGACTTAAATATAGGAGAGGCAGAGGTGTGTTGCTACTATTTGTTTTTTTACCAGGTACTAGTGACCTGGATTGGCCACTATGAAGACAGGCTACTGGGCTAGATAGACCATAGGTCTGACCCAGTAAGGCTATTCTTATGTTCTTAGGAGTGAGGGACCCCAACTGAATGCTTTTGTGCAACCAGCTGAGGGAATCAAGAGGCAGTTTTTACATTCTAAGATTCTTGGCTTTCACTTTCCATAGCTGTGGCAAGGAGCTCCTGGGCTGCAAGATTCGAATTGATAAACCAGACAAAGATGGAAACGGGGAGGTTTGCTACTGGGGTCGAGATGTCTTCATGGGATACTTGAATATGAAGGAAAAGACTCTTGAGGCTTTGGATGAGGAAGGCTGGCTGCACTCGGGGGATATTGGGAAACTAGACCAACATGGCTTCCTCTACATCACTGGCAGAATTAAAGGTAAAAAGCAGCCATATGGCAACTGGTACAATCTATGTTGCTTTGATTTGGATTGGCTCTTCAATTATCCCTCAGTTTCTTCAGCAAACATAGCTTATGATAAATTATTACTAGGTAGCTAGCAAGTTTTATTAGATACTGCTGTAGATTGTTTATTCATGATTAAGATGTCTAATTTTCATTTCAAAAATTAAAGGGGTCAATGTTCAGCATGGTTTAAACAAGCGGGAGAGGCTCCTGTCTGTTTAAACCCTGCTGAGAGGCCAACTGCCAATATTTGGGTGTACTTAACCAAGTGGTGACCTTATATTGGTCCTAACTACCCATTCCAAAATCAGGCCATGGAGTGGCACTCGAGGGGCAGAATTGGGAAAATGTCTGCTCTTATGTAAGCCCATCATCAAGTATCCTGATAGATCAATATGAATATGATGAATCCTGTAGTGTAGAGTTAGACGACCTAAGAGCTGTAGTTGACGGTGTAGCACATCAAATCCCATAGGCTATAGTCTTTACCAAGTAGAGTCAAACCTAACGTGACCATTTATTTTTTTTAATCAAAACGGGACATCTATTAATTTTCAGTTCCGCCCTCAATCCCGCCCTAGCCCCACCCTGAATCTCGCCCCAGCCCCCGCCCCCATTTCTTCCATTCATTTTTCATGTACACACAATATCTTATTAATTCATAATGGTAAATATAAAATTTTAAAAAACACAAAGCACACTGTACGCAGAGAAAATGTTAATTATCATTTACGAGTTTCAGGTTTTTTTTTCAAAGATGTCAAGGCAGATGACTTTAAAATATGTAATGTCACCTCAGTAACTATAGAAAAATAGACAAATATAGTGCAATATATAGACAGCAGATATAAATTTCTCAAAACGGAAACATTTTGATCACTAAATTGAAAATAAAATCATTTTTCCTACCTTTGTTGTCTGGTGATTTCATGAGTCTCTGGTTGCACTTCCTTCTGACTGCATCCAATCTTTATTTCTTTCGCATCCAACATTTCTTTCACAATCCAGCCCCATCCCCTTTGGGTCCAGGTCTCTCTCTTTTCCCTGTTACCCTCCCCAGATCCAGTGTCAGTTCTCCTTTGTTCCAGGTCTCCCTCTCTCTTCCTCCTCTGTTATGATCTTGCATCTCCCTGTTCTTCCTCAGGGTCTCTCCCCCTCTGTCTGCACCTCCCATAGTCCTGCATCTGCCTCCTGTCTTTCCCCTTTGGTCCAGGCCTTTCTCTCTCTAGTCTTTCTAATCTGCTTACAACCCCTTCCTTCATCCCTCCTTCCTATGTTCTCCTCACTGCCTTCCAGCCTTTGTCCCACCCCTCCCCCGAAGCCAGCCAGGTAGCCTCCCTCCCTCCCTGCTGCGACGAAGCCAGCCAGCCTGTCTGTCTGCCTCCCTTCCTCCGAAGCCTGGCCTACCACCAATTCTTCTGCTACCCCCACCCGGTCCGCCGCCACTGCTTCCTGCCCACTGCCACAACAACCGCAGGAAAGGAAGGTTCAGGCGCCGGCCCAGAAGCCTTCTCCCCAACTTCAATTCTGACATTAGAGAGGAAGTTCCAGGCCAGCCAGGAGGTGATTGGCTGGCCCGGAACTTCCTCTCTGTCAGAATTGATGTAGGGTAGAAGGGTTCTGGGCCGCACTTGAATCTTCCTTTCCTGCGGTTGTTGCTGTGGCAGGTGGGGAAGCAGGGAGAGAGCCTATTCTCCACGATCGCCTGTCCTGTTGTCCCCACACACAGCTTCAGGACGCCGTCTCTGAAAACAGGACATTTTGGTGTCATGAAGCTATGTGTGGGGACAACGGGACAGGGGATCTGAAAAAGGGACGGTCCCATTCAAAACAGGACATATGGTCACCTTAGTCAAACCACTTCAGAATGAGAATTTGCATGTTCAAGTATGTATTGTTCTCCATGTTCAGCATCTCCCTTCTCTATTCCTCCTACACACCCCTTTCTAGTATTTCCCCTGTGCCCATCTCCCTGCCTTCATCATCTCACCATCCTATGATCCCCTCTCCATGTGTTCAATATCACTCCTTTATATCCCTATGCCCCCCTTGTCCAGTATCTTTCTTCTATATTCTTTTTCTCCCCCATGTCTAGATAACTTCTTTCTGTGTCCATATACCCTCCCATGTCTGGCATTACCCCTCTGTGTCTATATACCACCCCCATGCAGAATTCCCCTTTTGGTCCCTGTTCCTATGCTCTCATCCATGCCCACCATCTCCCCTCTGTATATCTCAATGTCCAGCTTCTCCCCTCTTACTGCAATGTCTCTCACCCTTTTTCCTCCCTCCCTCCGCTATGTTCAATATTTCACTCACTCTTCCTTCATCCTCTTGGTTCAGCTTTTCTCTTTCCCTTCCCTCTCCTCCTCCCTGCAGGTCCTGCATCTCTCTCCCTTCCCTCTAGCCCCCATCCCATGGGTCCAACACCTCTTCCTTCCCTCTAGCAACATGGGCCCAGCACCTCTTTCCCTTCCCCCTAATCCCCATACCAGATCTAGCACACGTCTCCCTTCCCTTCAGCTCTAGCTGGTCCAGCAGCCCAAACAACCCCCTCCCCCCTTTGCAGATCCAACAGCCCCCCCTTCATGATCTCGGGTCCATCAGCCCCCCTCCTTCCCAATCATGGGTCCTGCAACCCCAGCAAACCCTACTCCACGGTTTAAAAATAAGGAAACATAAAATAACTGCGACTCCCCTACCAGGTCGGCCCATTTGCGCCTCCCACCCCGGGCCAGTGTCATAAAAGCTTCATTGACCGAAGAGGCAACATTGCAGGCCTGTTCCGGGACCTTCCTCCGGTAACTACTGGCAAAACCAGATGTTACATCAGAAGGACTCAGCCTGAGGTAGGTCCTGGAGCAGAACTGCGACGTTGCCTTTTTGGTCAATGAAGCTTCTAAGATGCTGGTAGGCCTGTGGCAGGAGGTGCAAAGGGACCAACCCGGTAGCAGAGTTGCAGGGGGGATTTTTTTTTGCTGTTGCAAAGCCCATGATCGGGAGGGAGGGGGCTACTGGCCAGGAGTGGAGGGGGCAACTTGCAGCAGTCATCCTTCACTATGGGAGCAAGGCCCTTTACCATTCCCATGGGGTGCTAAAAATCCTTGTGCCTGAACCCATGGCATATGGGCCAAATTTTTCCCCGTTCCTGTGGGTTTGCCTTGGCGTACTATGAGAAACCGTCACCGTGTCATTCTCTAGTATGACAAATTGTTTACCTGTGGTAAGAGTCAGATGGGTGAAAGATAAGTGGGAATAAGTAGAAGGATGCGAAGCAGCATTAATACCTGCTAGAATGAACACTAGAAGTGTACATTACTTTTCATGATCTGATTTCTGATTGGTTGCAGAGCTAATCATTACATCAGGAGCTGAGAACATTCCGCCAATCCTAATTGAGAATAGTGTGAAGGAGGAGGTGCCGATCATTAGCAATGCCATGCTGATTGGAGACAAGAGGAAATTTCTCTCTCTGCTAATCACCCTGAAGGTAAGGGAAGAAGATGCAGTAATGTGATCCTGGAGTACATGGAAAATTCCGCATCTTTTCTTTGTGACTAACCAGAGGCGTAGGCACAGATGGGCATGTGCCAACCCAGTTTGGGCTCAAGCCCACAAAGCAGCGGTGCACCTTGACCCAGTGTCAGCATGGATGGGGTAGGCTGGACTCCCGCAGTCCTGGCTGCATTGCTCCCTGCTGCTAACCTTGAAGCTTCCAGTCTGCTGCATCTCGTCTTCTCTGTTACAACTGCCTGGGCAGAATGCAGCAGAGGGGAGGGTTCCAGATTACTGGCAGGTAGTGTGTAGAAATCACTGCTGTATTGAAGAGAGTGATGCAGCCAGGACTGCAGGAGCCCAACCTGAACCATCTATACTAGCAAGAGGAGGGTTGTGGGTGGAGTGGGATAAAAGGAGGGTAGGACAGATGCTGGGGGGTGGGAATGGGGTGAGAGAGGGAGAATTGCTGTGGAGGAAGGGAGAGATGTAGAAAAGGGGCGAAGAAGGATACATTTTGTATATGGGTGTTGAGGAGGCAGATGCTGCATGGAGAGGGGAGGGGCGATGGGCAAGAAAGGAAGAAAATAGACATGGATGGGGTGGAGGGGAAGGATAAATGGTGCATGGGGAAGAGAGGGAGAAATATATTATACACGATGGTGGAGAAGAGGAAGGGAAACATGCTGCATGGAGGAGTGAGAAGAGAGATGTTAGACTCAGGGCACAAGGGAAGGAGGAGATAGTGAAGAATGGGAGAGAGGAAGAGATGGACATGGGAGTGGATGAGAGGGAGGGAGAGATGCATAGTAAGTGGTGAGGGAAGATAGAGGGAGATGTTGGATCCAAAAACAGAAGGAAGTGATGGAGAGATGCCAGACAATGGAAGAGAGGGAGAATGCAGGACATTGAGGGGGAGGACAGGAAGGAAGAAAGAAGGGACAGGGAATTGAGAGGCTATGACAGGGAAGGTAAAAAGCGGGAGCAGATGCTGGACCAGAAGGGTGAAATGAGAACTGGGAATGGTGGAACTATGTGGGAGAGGCCAGGAGGGGGAGGATAGTGATTACAGAGGGTAGACATATGGGAATGGGGAGTAGATTAAAGATGAAAGGGAATGGAGGGCTGAGGAAGGAGTGAACTGGAGACTGGGAGAGCTAGTGGGTGAGAGAAGATGGATATTTCATCCTGCCTTGTAGGCTTTGTTTGCAAATACAGTGGAACCTCAGTTTGCGAGTAATGCGGTTTGCAAGTGTTTTGCAAGACGAGCAAAACACTCAGCAAACTTTTGTCTTGTAAACCAAGCACTGCCCTGATAAACGAGCACTTAAAGCTGCAGGAAGCGCCGCTTCAGGGGATTCCTCTTCCGTCCTCTGGCCAGCCTTCCATGCCAGGTGCCTTCCGCATATTGGAGAACCTCTATCTGAGCCTACCCAGCCAAGTGCTGTCCCACCTGCACATTGCGTATGATCACGCACATCAATCATAGACGTGCGTGATCATACGCAATGTGCAGGTGCGTGATCATACGCAATATGCAGGGATGGCACTCGGCTGCATAGGCTCAGATAGAGGCTCTCCAACATGTGGAAGGCACCCGGCGTGGAAGGCTGGCTGACGGACAGAAGAGGAATCCTCCTGAAGCGGCACTGTGTAGGTTCAGGGGTTTTTCAGCGGTTGGCGGACAGAAGAGGCATTCCCCTGAACATAGTAACATAGTAGATGACGGCAGATAAAGACCTGAATGGTCCATCCAGTCTGCCCAACTTGATTCAATTTAAATATATATATTTTTTTTCTTCTTAGCTATTTCTGGGCAAGAATCCAAAGCTTTACCCGGTACTATGCTTGGGTTCCAACTGCTGAAATCTCTGTTAAGACTTACTCCAGCCCATCTACACCCTCAAAGCCATTGAAGCCCTCCCCTGCCCATCCTCCACCAAACGGCCATACACAGACACAGACCGTGCAAGTCTGCCCAGTAACTGGCCTTAGTTCAATATTTAATATTATTTTCTGATTCTAAATCTTCTGTGTTCATCCCACGCTTCTTTGAACTCAGTCACAGTTTTACTCTCCACCACCTCAGCTGCGGGGTTCTCCAGCGGCTGGCGGACAGAAGCATTTCCTAGAGACCCGGCACCCAACAGGTACACACCCCTGAGCCACCCCCTTGACACCTTTTGGGTTCTGGAACAAATTGTCAGCGTTGCCATTATGGCCTAAGGGGAAGTTGCTTTGATAAATGAGTACCTGTACTTTGGATTACGAACATGCTTCTGGAACGAATTATGCTCGTAAACCAATGTACCACTGTACATTCTTTTGTTATACATCCTCAGTTACCCAACCAATTAGATTTAATATGAAATATTTAGACTCCTGACACTACCTTTGTAGCCGAAACATTGTCAGTGTTAGGTCTGTTTTTATTCTACACTGCATATATTCTCTTTAAAGTGATGACTTGGTCTTTTTGGCTGTTTTGTGCTTGTTTGCTGTTCTCCTTTTTGGGTGTTGTTACCTCTCTCTACATAGCAGAACTTCTCCTTTGAATACCCATCCCAGAATCCAAAGCCCTGTTATCAGCACCAGTCACATAACATATGCCTGTCTTTATGGTGTCTATCTCTTGCCCTACTTTTACCGTTGACTGACAGACATCTTGGTAGTGCCAGCACTTGGGGGAGGGGGGGACCGACAATGATGCTTCCTTCTTGCTACATTAGCTGCTTGCTTCATGTTTTTCATGAATCATTCATGACCCTTTGGTGTTATTTTGAAAATATGTTCTCTGAGGATTGTGTTTGTCTAATTGTTTTTTTATAACTTTATTTTTGTAAAGTGTGTAAACCATATAGTTTTAAACAGTATAGAAATTTTTTAAATAAATAAATAAAAATAAAGGTAACCGTACTCTTTTCTTTCTTCTCAGTGCAACATAGATCCAAAAACTGGGGAACCCCAGGATGAATTAAACCTAGAAGCTGTCCAATTCTGCCAGAAGCTTGGCAGCAGGGCCACACGTGTGTCTGAGGTGATCGGCTCAAAGGACCCAGTCATCTACAAAGCCATCCAGGAGGGAATAGAACGAGTGAATGAAAGAGCTGTGTCCAATGCCCAGAAGATACAAAAATGGACTATTCTGGACAAAGATTTCTCAGTGTTCGGAGGAGAAATAGGTCTGTGCTCAATGTAGCTCATGGCTAAGGGGAATTACTCGAGTCCTCATTGTGTCCCAGGGACTCTCTTAGGTCACAGGGAAGCTAGGTGGTTTTTAATAAATGGTATAATAAAATGATTTCTTATGGGCAACTGTACAGTATATTGTTGCCAAAAGCTCTCCTTGGCTAGGCAGGGGGAAAAGAGTTATGTGATTAAAGTCTTTTTCTGCAATTTGGGAGTAGGATTTGGGCCAAGTGGAGAAAGTGATTAGGGAACACTTTAGAAAAACAAGTTATTACTGTGATGAGGATCAGTTATTTATGGACATCTTTTCCATGGTTCTAGAGCAGAGTTAGGAAGGTACATCCTTCCCATGGTTCTAGAGTAGAGTTATGAAGGGACATCTTTCCCATGGTTCTAGAGCTCTTCCAGTTTCTAGTTATTTCCTCTCTGATTTTGTCTCTTGCCTTCTCTCCAGGTCCAACTATGAAACTGAGGCGTCCTGTTGTGTCACAACTTTACCAGGTTACGATTGATGCCTTCTACAAGTTGTGATGTAATATTCTGGGCCGTGAAGCTAGATCTGTGAAGAATAATAATTTGGGAGGGATTTTGGGGAAAAGGATGGTTCCTGGGCACACTGAAGCCTACTGATCTTCATTGCCGCTGTATATGCCAACACTTTATTGACTATAAATCATGATCAGAAGATAAAAAAATAATTGCCAGAATCTTCATGGACTAGATGCATGGTCTAAGCCCAGCAAGGTCTCACATCATATCTCATAAGCATAGTCCTGCACATTCAGACCAATGATCCATCTAGCCCAGTATCCTGTTTCTACAGTGGCCAATTCAGTACCTGGCAAAACCCCCCAAATAGTAGCAGAATTACTGTGGATGGGCCATTTGGCCTTTATCGGCCATTGTGTTTCTCTGTTTCTTCTTCAATTCTAATCAGAACACCCAATAACTTGGGCAGATGTTTTCAAGATTCTTTTACAATTGTGCAGTGCATTTGCATAATTTTGAATTAGTAGATTAAAGGTCTCATTTTCAAAAAAGATGAATGGTTTTCTTGCCACACCTTCTAAGTCACTATTTTTAAAACCCATTTTGTAGACAGTTATTTATGCTGTTTTCCTGCACAGTGCAACTAAATCTCAAGGGGGCATGATGGAGGCATGTTTTGGGTGGGACTAGGGCAGGCTCATAATCTAGACATTTGTCTGCAACAATGGAACGTTGTGGAGTATATCCAGGGCACAATTTGGACATTTGAGGCCCAACCTGTTTTTATAACGAATAAAAGCCAAGAAGGTGGCCAAACTGACCGGATGACCACCGGATGGATGAAGGCATGGCCCCCCCTCAAAGATATGAATGAAACAGTGCATAGCTGCCAATATGCCAGCCAGTCTTATTACAGCAGCAGGCAGATTCCTGGGGTAGCCTGGTGGTTGGTGTAGTGAACGATAGAGATGGGGACTATGGTGGATTATGTGAGCCTTCCCAACCCCTCACTAATCTCATGCAGGCATAAGGGCTATTGATGTTGTGTACAGTTGGGTCTGGTAGGTTTTGGAGGACTCAACACATAAGGGGGTTATGTGGCGAGATGTGTACCTGGGTCTTTTTCTGTAAAGATCACTGCAGTGCTCCACTGATTTGCTGGGATATGTGGGTGGGTAGTCTACTAAAATGCTGGCATCTCCTACATCTCAGTGGTTTCTTTTGTGCAATTTTCTTTTGTTTTTTTTAAATATCTTTATTCATTTTTAAACCATACTTAAGTGCAACATATTATACCATCTTATTACACTATAAAAGCACTTAAAATCAATCAAATTGTGGATTTTTTTTGTGTGTGCATGTGAAAAGATCAATGCATTGTGCACAAACATTTCAAAATGGCCATTTCCAAAACTAAAAGATGGACATTTTCCTGTTCCTCCCCACTTCCCAGCCTGGACTTTCTCTATTCCAGATGCAAAAATGTCCAGTTCCCTCCAGCTCCTTTCACATAAGCTTAATTTCTTTGCTCACACAGCCCCCCTTCCCATTTGCAAGCACCCATTGAAGGGACACGTATCAGAACTTTAGTAAGTGTCCTTAGGCATATGTTGTTTAAAGATGCAAAGGTAGGCCCTGTTTATCTTTCCCTTCTTTGAAGACAGGTAATGTTTAAACAGAGATAATGTGAAGTGAATTCAATTGTTTTGTTAAGCCGTATTTACAGACAGCTTTAGTTAAGAAGCTCTGCTGGTCAAGGCTTTTTCTGACCCTCTGTGGACTTCAATCTCTAGCTAGGAAAAATGCTGATGTGTTTAAAGTTTCATGTGACCTTACGTCACATGCCATCACATGCTGGCAAACCTGATTCGTATAAATATGTGAAACTCATAATAAAAGACGGACATATTTGAAAGATGGTTTCTGGTCTTTAAGATGTGTCCCCAGGTACCTGACTTACATATGACAGAGACAGAGAAAGTATGGGGCAGGAATTGGGACCTGAATCCTTTTCAGTTGGGGGCACGTCCGCGATGGGCAGATGATATCACCAGTATTTTGTGAGTATTTCTGAATTTTTTCTGTTCTTTAATACTCACTGGGTAGTGGTGACCTGTACCCAACCCCTTATTTTAAGTTCAAGCTTTGGGTTCTATTATGGAGTTTTTTTGGGGAAAAATCTCGGGGTACTTTTGGTAAGCACCCCTCATATATATAAGCAGCTGCCATTCTTTCGGAAAGAATGAAATTATTTATAGAACCCCCCTGCCCACTCTGTCATTTGTAAGGTTAAAAAACTTTTATAGAGTATAAGATTTTATTGTCTCTTATTACTGTACCTCGCTTATAAGGTAAGATAAGCGAATATTTTTGCATTGTTATATTGGGTTTTGTAATGAGTCATAAAGGCACTTACTCCTAGACAAATGAGACTTGTACGGCTGTGTGTGTGTGTATGACATTTTTCCTTCAGTTCCCATCTTTCTGTGTCACCAATGTTTACTACTGAGGTAGGACATGCTGTTATGTGGAATGAATTGAATGCGCTGTTTGAATCAGTCTAAGATCTTTCCCTTGTAGTTTGTACACAAGCCCTAATTTTGTGTGTTTCTTCTACCGGCTGCTTTCTTTGTGTTCTGTGCTGGATCATAAAAAAAAAAAAAAAAAAAGAAACAAGAAAAAGAAAAAGAAAAAATTCCGTTTTAAAGGTTTTCTTTCTTGTGCAGAGCAAAGCTAATCTGTTCTTTGCTTTCATTATCAGGGTCTGTGCATGAATGTTTTTGTCCCTTCCCCCAGACTTCTCTGTTTGGGCTTCCACTGACCCCCTATAGTGCTTCTTTGAAGTTACTCATTCTTGGTTTTATAAAGCAGTAAGGTGAGATTCCACTGCTTGTCTCTTGACTTTTCTCCGGCATTATCAAAACCACCATCTCTTCTTATAATACGCCCATCGCTCTTGTTGCCAAAGCTGATGGCATTCCCTGTTTCATCCTAGATTTAGGGCTGTTAGTGTTTTGGTAATTCTCATTGCCCTTATGTTTCTTCCACCATTCCATCGGCAGCCAATGATTTTTTTCTGTCATTATCCTAAAGAATGCTTTATTTTTAGTCCCTTTGGTGAGGCTGCCTTCACCTTTAAGCAACAGTATACCTAGTGTGGAATGTCCTTCGGGCTATTCTACAAAGTCATGCACTGCCCTTCATGGTCCTATTCTTATTTTGTACAACTTTTTGTGTTCCATAATTCAGGAGACCTGTCAGGCTGATAGTTTGTATCTTTTATAATGATTGTCTGTGTGTGGTCACAAGGTGTCATGAAATAAACTGCACTGGTGTACATCTGAAGTGAAATACCTGGGTTTTGTCCTGTCTCATGGTCAGAGGAAAATCTGCACTTTCTGCACTGCTGCTATTCTGTGTCTGCCCCGCCCAGCTACCAAGAAAGACATGCTTACTTTTCTTGCTATGATTGGTCACTGCCGCCAATGGATCTCTGCTTGTTCCTTCTATGACCAGATTTTGAGACAGACCCTGGTTTCTGAAATGACTGCTCTTATCAGATGGACTTATGAAATGTTGGACATTTAAGATGTGCTTTGGTTTCTAGCTCAAGTTTGGGTTTTCCTGCTTATGCCCACATGTTTTATCTCTTTGTTTGGGACTATTGTAACACCATGAAGGGAGAACATGGCGGTAAATTACGCTCTGTTGCCTTTTTTTATAGTCACTCCTGTTCAAGAAAGCCCTGGCTGCTTGTGCTATGGTGGTAGAGATGGTTACTTCTTTGATCCTAGGTCACCCCATTACCCTTCATACTTTTCACGATGTCCAAGCCCTTCTTTTAAATAGGCTTCTGGGTCTCAAGGGTGAACAGGATTCTCTTCCTCTCTTTTTTCACAGCTTCAGTCCTTTGTTACCACCCCCTCCTCTGAATTTGATGCCTGGCATTTGGCAGGTGCCCAAAGCCGCCCTTCTGGACGGACTTTGGTGCAAAGAGGGGAAACCCTGGATACCAGCTGCTAGCTCTCCCTTATTCATTGCCCAATATCATGGTATTGGTTATCGTAGTGCTCGCTCGACATTTTAACTTCTTGCTAGTGATATTTTCATTCTTGACCTTTTGTTCCTTGATACAGAGATATATAGCTCAATAATTACAACTGGCACGGTTGTGAATTGAAAATAAATTGGAAAATACAATTCCTTTCTATTGTTTTAGCTGAAGTTAGGATGTTGCTAATTTAAAATGTTTTTTTCCGGATTTATACATAGCCATCCCAGATCCGTTTTGGCACAGATATTTCTAATGTTTTCCACGGGTCCTCTTTATCACTGCAGAGATAGAGACGCTCCAAAGAGACATTAGCTTTATGCCCTTTTTCCAAATATGAGATGGTTATGATATACATTATTTGTAGTTTTGGTTTTTTTTATATCAATGTGTTTATTTGCAGAGTTAAATTCAGCCCTGCACACTTGACAGATGGAGAAATAGCTCCACGTTTAAAAACTTTATGTTTTGTCTGTGTCATGTCTACTTGTCTTAGTTTAGTGGGTACCCCAGGATACATAATATTGGCCATTTCTAGAGCTCTTTTTCCACTTCTTACTAGCCTAACTGCGCAATGTTCTTTTACTTTTAGCTTTTATATTCTGAATATAGTTTAGTTAAGGGTTATATGTTTAAGAAAAAAGTTTTACTTTATACAGCATTTATTTCGTGGTGTTCCCTACATATGATCCATTCAATATACATTTCTGAATACATTCAGTACATCAGTATGGTCTCTCTGAAGTGCATAATAGTTATATGAAGCACGAAAAAACATATCCTTTTGGATTGTTCAATTAAGAACCTTAAGTAAGTGAGTATTGTCTCTCTTTTGCCATGGCTATGCTAAGTGAATGAATTGGTATTGTGCATGTTGCCACATTCAGTACAGGCAACATGGTTTCTCTTGTTTTCTATCTCTTATTTGGATCACATTGGAGTACAGCTGCTGAATGATATTTGGAATGCTTTTCAAGCATTTCTTTTCAAGTATCTCTTTCTGTATGCACAGACATCTGGCTGCTCTCCCTTTGAGGTTCTCACGGGATGACCTTTCCCCGCCCCATGGGTAGATTTTCCCTTGATACAGGAGGAATACGTCCAAAAGCTAATTGAAATATTAGGGCTTGTTCAAAGAAACGTGTCTTGCACTTCTCCTTTCTCTCCACAGATTCCTACCCATTTTTTCCAGCCTGGTGATTATCCAGCAGCTTTCCAAGGATCGGAAGCAGACAGATTTCCCCTTTGGCCTTCCCACTACTGTGATCGCTGTGACCAGGCCCGCTGCACTCACTGAGGAGTTTCCTGTTTGGATCCACGCAAGTCGCTTGAAGAGGGTTAACCTAAAACCCCAGAAGCAAGTCTTCCCTGCGCAGATTTCACCTCCTCCAGTGGAACAACATGATGATCTCATTGCAGCATTCTACCAACTTTATCATTCTCTTACTGGCACTGCTGCTGCTAGTTTTTCTCCCTGTATGAATCCTTTTCACTGGGTCTACAGGGATGATGTGTTCTGGGTCCACGACACTTTCTGCCCATACCCATCTGTAAATGACACTCCTGCTGTAAACAGCACCCCCGACACCTCTTTGCGAACACGATGTCAAGCTGGACTACTCCCTCGCAAAGGCTGTCCTTCAATTGGAATCCAGAAAAGACCGATGCTACCCTTTGGTATAATTCCAGCAGTGTACAAGTTGCCACCTTCTCCTTTGAGTATTGTGACATTGTGGACTGTTTATCAATTGATATCCCAAGGCTGTGCCATTGGTCCTCAGAGATTCCTAAAACTAAGGACATATATGTATATGTTACTGACTTACGTTGGGGGGATAAGTGTGCATTCTGGGGAGTGGTAGGGTGGAATATTAATACTGACTGGGTTTATAAACTAGAAAATACTCTGAAAAACAGTGGACCAAAATGGTAAATCACTGCTTACTTGTATGACCCTTCATAAGGTTGGACACTGTTATAGGAAAAGTGTTCCTGCACAAATTATTAAGCTTTCTCTTACTATTGACAACCCTAGACCTACTGATGAAGGTATGTACATTATGGACATGAGGTTTAAGGGTGGGTCTAGCTATCATCAGTTTTCTTATGGGATCTATCTACCTCCACTTATCCTCTCCCGCCATCTTGTGGGGGCCCCAAAAAATACTAACCCACTGGCCCCTACATTCAATAAACTTACTGACATGATGGCTATTGCCAATCCCACTTTTGAAGATATTGTGGCTGTTGAGGTAGGGTTTTCAAAACGTAACCTTTGGTTAGAATGGATGAAATTCACTGCTGATCAACATAATAAGAGTAATTGTTACATATGTGCTCAAGCTAGACCCCATCTAGGAACCGTACATCTGGACCTCCCTCCTGGTATCCAACCATGCCTTTTTGGGTTATTTACCTATCCCCTTTGTGCACTGTAGTGTTCTAAATACCCTTTGTTGCCAGGACAACAAAAGCTTGATATTGCCGTTATCATCTATAAGGGCAATTACACATGTCATGTTTCTAATTTGACACAGAGTAGTTTTGTAGGTAATTTACCCCCAGGTTATTGTTCTGTCTTGGCTCATAGGTATGCCCCATTGGTACTACATTAGATTTGATATTTACTGGCTTTATGGAGACTTTTGGCTCCCTGTTAAGCTACCCAGCCAGTGGATAGGCCAGTGCACTTTAGTTAAGGTTACCATGCTCCTGCATATTTTTCTGAAAGGCATCCTTCCTATTCACATGGTTTTTCCTTTTATTTGTCTTGATATAAATCTGATCAGATGTATACATAGATGCTATAGGGGTCCCAAGAGGGGTCCCAGATGAATTTAAGGCCCGAGCTCAGGTTAAGGCTGGGTTTGAGTTCCTTATTCCCTTTATTACTATTAATAAGAATGTTGATTGGATTAGTTAAAATTATTATAATCAGCAACGCTTTGTGAACTATTCTAGGGACGCCTTGCAAAGTATTACTGATTAATTAGGCTCCACTTCTCAGATGGTTCTCAAAATCGTATGGCCCTAGCTAGGATTCTAGCTGAAAAATTCTCCTCAGTACTTTATGCTGTTGTACTTTTCTTTCTGACAATATAGGTCCTCCTATGGACATTCAGAAATTAGCAGACCTCTTTGCTGAGTTCAAATGTAACTCTGATTTATCTAATTTTTGGGATCAGCACTTTAGTTGAATGCATAATCTCTTATTATTTGCACTCTTATCTTGACTGCTCATGTACTGTGTTATTCGTATTACAGCTCCTAAAAGACCCCTCCTTGAGAGACATACCTAAGGTATCACTCCCTTCCAGCTCATGCTGTGTATTTGTGACGTCATTTACATGTCGTAAGAGGGGATTTGAAGGGACACGTATCAGAACTTTAGTAAGTGTCCTTAGGCATATGTTGTTTAAAGATGCAAAGGTAGGCCCTGTTTATCTTTCCCTTCTTTGAAGACAGGTAATGTTTAAACAGAGATAATGTGAAGTGAATTCAATTGTTTTGTTAAGCCGTATTTACAGACAGCTTTAGTTAAGAAGCTCTGCTGGTCAAGGCTTTTTCTGACCCTCTGTGGACTTCAATCTCTAGCTAGGAAAAATGCTGATGTGTTTAAAGTTTCATGTGACCTTACGTCACATGCCATCACATGCTGGCAAACCTGATTCGTATAAATATGTGAAACTCATAATAAAAGACGGACATATTTGAAAGATGGTTTCTGGTCTTTAAGATGTGTCCCCAGGTACCTGACTTACATATGACAGAGACAGAGAAAGTATGGGGCAGGAATTGGGACCTGAATCCTTTTCACCCATCATTCACAACCTTCCGGCTTGTTTCTCAGATTGTTCTCATTCACAAATCCCTCTGCACCAAACAATACTCCACTTTTTCAATTCCCCTCCACTCTTCTAGCCCACTATGTCAATTAGGCACATTGGGTTGTTTCGTCCTCACCTGTGTTTGTGAACTGCACAATTCAAAGCAGCAGTCAATCCTGGGCAGGAAAGGATGAGGATGCGGCCCGATGTACTGCCTTGGTCTGATTCCTTTCCTGAGGAGGGCAGAGGGAGTATAGTGCACTAAACACCCTTGGTCTCCAACTTCCCAAGGAATGGCATATGAAGTGGATGTTTGAGCCTTTTCCAGAATCTCAGGGGCCCTGTTTAGTTCGTCCCAATCATGCCCTTCTGTTTTAACTCAACACTTTTTATTGACTTTGTCAGCATCTGGCCTCGCTGTCTTGACTGGATTATAAGCTTCATTTTATGTGTTTTTTGTAGTACTAGGACTATTTAGCCACTGCTGATCCCTGGAAATAAGTGATAACAGATCTATTTGGGGGGGATCTGCTGGAGATTTGTTAGAAACTGGACAACAGGCCTCAGTTCAATTCTGTATGTTTTTTCTTTACTCTTAAGCGCAGACACAGCAGTTTTATGGATGTTCCCTCTCCCCAAACAGGAAACGCACAATCTGAATAATAAATTATAATTTTTATTTTAAATTAAAATGACTCAATAACTAAAATAAATCAAATGAAAACAATATATAATACAGCTATATTGTAATACTGTGCAAATTCTGGAGTGCATTGAAGATCACAGAACAGTCTGGATCAGTGGTTCTTAAACCTGTCCTGGGGGTTTTCAAGATATCCCTGATGAATATACATGAGGCAGATTTGCATACCTGCCACCTCTATTATATGCAAATCTGCTTCATGCATAGTCATCAGGGATATCTTGAAAACCCCCAGGACAGGTTTAAGAACCATTGGTCGGGAGTATTTGAAAGATCTCAGAAGATGACTGGAGCCCTTCACAGTTGTCTGAGGATCCCAGAACATAGCAAGACCTCAGAGCATGAAGGACTGTGTCTGGAGGATCTCAAAATATATGACTGTCCTTTGCAGTGCCTTGAGGAATCCAGGGCATGAAAAGAACCCTATGAGGACATTTTTGAGCAAGTTCTTCAGCCCCCATGTGGTACAGGAAGGAGTGCAGAAAATTAAGAGGGCCCTATGCCAACTGGAGAATCTCAAGAGTAAAAGAGGGGCCCTGATCATCTGCTGTGGGTCCTGTGTTTTCAGTCAAGGATTTCATAATATAATGAGGACCCTTGCAGATGCCAGTAAGATACCAGAATACTACAAAGCCCCTGAATTTGGCTGTGAAATATCTGCAGGGGCTCCATGAAGCATCAGGGAAAATCTGTGAACACAATGGGATTCAGACAATGCAACCTTAATTTCCAGCAGATGCCACACTGTTTCTGATCATAAAATCATAAGCAGAAAAAAGGGCAATGATTAGAGATTGTCTTCAGTTCCTTGATTATCATATTTCAGGAGTTTATAACAATGATCTAGCAGATGAAAAGTTAAAACAGAAGCAAATGAACCAGTTAGAAAAGAGCTGAACTTTGGGAACTGTTCACCCTTCTTTCCATGGTCCACCTGTACAAAGGTCAGAGGCTTGTGCACATGAGACTACGGATGCATTTGACTAATTACACACATGAACCACAGAGAAATCACATTAGAAAGGTAGCCTTGATTCTAGTACACTGTAAAATGACTGCAGTTTCAGTGATTAAGGATGGTGCCTGCACCCTGACACCACACAGACAATTTCTTTGTACATGATTAAGGCAGGATTTTCACAGCAATCATGAGCAAAAACGGATGGAAAGACGACCCTTCTGCAGTGGCATGAATGGAAGTCATGATGCACCAATTTTCATAGTGAATGTGTGAGGATTGCTATGGACGTAGGGGTTGAAAGCAATCAGGAAGTAGGTCCTAGAGTCTCCATAGAGTGCAAAAGTGATTGCACTCCCTGAAACTGACTGTAAGCAGGTGTCTACAAAGACCACTGACAGCAAAGTTCAAAAACTGCCCACATCCAACACTAAAATGAACGTCCTCTTCCCACCCCCCATTTTCACAATTCAACAAAGAAAGGAGCTACAGCAAAGGGAGACCCTTCATTTAGCTGCCATAACTGTCTAGAGAATATTAAAAACAGTACTTAATTACTTTCTGCATATTTCCCCGCTTTTGTAAAAACCTCCCTGGCTCCCAATAATCTCTAGGGTTTACCGTATTTTTTGCTCCATAAGATGCACTTTTTCCACCTCCAACCCCTTCCCGTTACTTTTTTAAAATTCTGATGCCCTCCCTTGCTGGACGCGACTGCCTGCCTGGTTCCCCAAGCACTGATGCAACTGCCTCCGAGTCCTCTTCCCTTGCGGAAGAGCAGTACACAAGGCTGCCAGCCTGGTCCCACGCCACTTCCCATGAGCATTCTTAACAAGAGAGATCTTGCAGGAAGTGGCACGGGATCAGGCTGGCAGCCTTGTGCGCCACCCTACTGCAAGGGAAGAGGACTCTGAAACAACCGTGTTAGCTGTCAGTGCTTGGGGAACGAGGCAGGCAGCCACGCCCAGCATGGGAGGGCGTCAGAATTTTAAAAAGGTAACAGTGGGGGGGGGGGGGGGGGAAGGGAGGCCAGGAGCTGCCCTGCCTAATTAAAAATAAGTACCGGGGGGGGGGGGGGGGGAAGGGGCGGGGGCAGGCCTGCCTGATCTCTCCCTGCCTGCCACTAGGCCTTCCTGCCCTGGCCCACCACTGGACCACCAGAGGGGGGACAGGGTGCAGAGCCTGGCAGGGAGAATTTGTTTCAGAATGTTTTTTTTTTTCTTGTTTTCCTCCTCTAAATATAGGGTGCATCTTATGGAGCGGAAAATACGGTACTTTAAATGCCCATGTGTGACATTTGAGATCTTACATAGCACTCTTTTTCCTTTAATTCCTCTATCCTGGAACTCTGTGAGTCCTGATATTACCAGATCTATCCAACAGCTTAAATTATCTTCTCATTAAAAGGCGTTAGCTATATTGGAAAATTAGGGAAATCTCTTTACTTTAAAATCACTGAGCTTTGGAATAATTTTCCTGTCCAGCTGCGTATGTTGGGCTCTTTCCAATTATTTTGAAACATCTGAAAATGTGGCTATTTTCAAAAATGTAAATTCCGCTGCTCTCTATCTAATCACTAATTCGTATTATATTTTCCTTTCTTTAAAACTCTGGTAAACCGTGCCGTGCTCTATCTCTATAGAGAAGATGTAGTACATAAGCTTAAGGTTTAGTTTAGCTTAGCTTAGAGTAAACTTGTACTTTCCTCATTTCATTACTTGTAGTTATGGAACCTAAATAAAGAGGTGTTTTTCTTGTGAAAAATGTGAGCAGTTTGCTTCAGTTACTGCAGCCCAAAGGGGTGGAGGGAATTCTGGCTAAAGAAACTAAAAGGATTAAGGACTTGCAGAAGGGAAGCAGCTTTCTTATTTCTAGAAATCTTTGCCCCTTCCCATAAAGAAGGATGCAAGTCATGGTTCGGTTATCCTTAGCACACCCACAACCACTGCCTCTGAGAACAGAAAACTTTGCCCATATGAAACAAGACACAGAACGCAAGGTGGGCAAAGTGCCTGCACTCATTGCCTTACATAGAAGAAAACAAGGTGGTAAAATTCCAGCATCAATAAAGATAACCCTGAATGACCAGAGGTCACCTGCAGTACTTTGCTATCGCCTTAGCATTCTTAGCACCGACTGTGGTGGGAACAACTCTGATGCTCATCGGCATTCTATGAGCCTCGGAGCCGTTATTGCCGTGGTCGGCTCTAAAAATTGCTACCGGGGGGAGTGTCTGGAGAAGTGCTAAAGTTTCAATCAATATAAATAAATCTTTAACACCTGAGAATTCCGTCACTTTTTTGTCCAAGTATTTTCCACTCGAGCTTCCGATGACGCCTGTTCCTGAAATTTGATTTCGAGACCTCTCTCATGCTTGAACATGGGGCCTCCAAGGTCTAAATGTTAAAATGGAACTGCACCATTAAAAGTTCAAAAAATTATGATTCAATCATGATTTTCAGTAAAACACACTGGTGAGTTTTCTTTGAATTCACAGTGGCTTGAAGTTATTTTCTTTCTTTTTTTAAATAAAGAACAACTTCTTTTGGACTGGGCTTTTGCATTCACTATGGGGACAGGTTTGGCCCCTTTAAAAGATTATTAGGTCCAGCTGGCGATTACATCACATGCTGACGTTTCAAATTTTAGACAAAGAGCGCGGCCATGTTACAAGAAAAAAAGTGAGCGGTTGAGCCCTGTAATTATTTCAGATCCTTTCATTCCTGAAGCAGTCGTACTGGTGAAACGTTGGCTATCGTCAGCAGTTGGATCACAGTGAAAAATGCTTAGCACTTGCTTGCATTCATCTACAACAGCAGTGATTCAAAATCACAGATAGTGAAGTTGACAAGATAAGTGAATCTAAGGAAATTCATTTAGAGACTTTTTATGAGATGCTGAGCACCAGTTCATAATTTTTAACGTTGAGGATTAAAGATCTCCAACATGAGAGACTTTAGACTAAGAATTCTGTAGCACGTTCATTTAAGGATTGTTCACAGCGGAATCGAAATTGAGGGGAGATTTTTATGCCTACACGGAGGCACAAATAAGTCCCAGACTGTGCCGGCTTTTCCTCCCTAATCATATGATTGTATAATCTTACTACTAACTGTACTGTCCGAGCTACTAATTCTGGAGGTGTTTTTTGGTATTTTATAGGGCTCCACTGGTTTCATATTCTTGATTTGACATTTTAGTCTCCAAGAGTGCTCCCATTTCTGCATTCAGGATCCCTGGAACTTCTGCAAATTCTCTTCTTTCTACTTTCAAAGTCTCCGCATTCCAAGCTGCTCTGAAGTCTGGGGTTTCAGAGACATGTCCTGCTCCTGCCTCCATGGTCTCTAGAGTCCTAAAAGAGGCTTGATGATCCAGTGCAAGTTGCATAGCCCAGATACTGAGGGGACGCATGTATGCCAAGGAACGATAGATATTTTTCTCACAGTAGGCCTCTGGGGTCTGAAATCCCATACCCAGACGTTCCCACACGGTCCTGTAGCAGCCCTCTGCAGTGTCAAAGCCTTCTTTCACCAAACCCTGTCAGACACAGAAAAAAGGATACAAGGTTAGGGTTCAGGCAGTAGAAAAGGAACCAGGATGGCAGGGTGTGCAGTTGCAATACCTGAAATTCTTTAAAGATGCTAGTGACCTGCCCAAATCTATCATCTTGGCTCAGTGGTGGGCAACTCCAGTCCTTGAGGGCCGGAATCCAGTTGGTTTTTAGGATTTCTCCATTGTAAATGCATTGAAAGCAGTGCATGGAAATAGATCTCATGCATGTTCATTGGGGAAATCCTGAAAACCCGACCACCAATCTGCAATCCAAGCCCTCCCGTGGGCGCATGGATGAGGGAGGAGGAAGAGGGGACGCCAAACGAAAAGAGGGAGGAATAACCACAGGGAGTGCGGAAGGAAAACCACTCCCGAAACCCCCCGGGCACATGTGGGACCCCCAACTGTCTGCACAAAGAAAGAAATTAAATCAGGGGGGAAAAAACCCTGGGGGTCCCTGCTGAAACCTGCCCCTGTGTTTGCAATACAGGGGGAAGGTCACCTGAGATTGCAGACAAAATGGAGGGGCCAGACAGAGAAAATGGTGAAGTTCCCGCCAAAAATGCTCCCTCCATGGCCTGTAGCGGCTGAGAAGCCTGAACAGTCCCAGCCGCTAAAACAGGCAAGTCGGCATCAGCTGTCAAAAAATCAGCTGAGAGGGAATCCTTTGTAACCCAACTGTTGGTGGTTCGGGGAATCCCTCCGTGGGCGGCTGGGGAAGACCGGACTTCCCCACTGCTCCCAGTCGACTTGCGAGGCACCATCGGCGGGAAGCTCTGGGCACCTGCAGCCGCTGCCGATGGAGCTCCACCACCTCACCGGCCCAAACCGCTGAGTTCAGGCCAGCCGCAAGTGCCTCGCAGCTGGACCAAATTGTGTCCCACTCCCCCGGAGAAGGGCACAATTGCTCCATACGCGACCTAGCTAGAAACAAAGTGCTGATTAGATGAAAAAAATACAGTAAAATACAGTTATCTTTAAAGGGAAACAATGCTCCAGACCAGCACGACCTCAGATTTTTTTTTTTTTTTTAAAAGAACAGACTTCACAGGCTCTCGAAGCCATATGCCTTGCTTGATTTAGGGGGCAAGGCTTACTGCTGAGGCTCCTCTAAAAAAATGTGGGGAGGTGGAGGAAGTGGGGGGAGGGACCCCGCTCGAGACCCGCCGGGTTTGACACCCCCGAGGTCGGACGGACCCCCAAACAGGGCCCACCCAAGCTCTGTCCGGCCAAAAACAGGGACTAGAAATCCCCTAAACAAATTCCAACAGCCCTACCAAGGGAGATGGGTACAGATCACTCAACACCTGCTGGAGACTGAAAGAAGACTGATGTAAATAGAGAAGGGAGTATATTATATACTGTCCCACAGTTTTGTTTTCAGTCTCCACCTGCTGGTCATGATTGGATATATACCCATTTGTAAAGATTAACCTCTACTGGTCTGGAGAGTGCTAAAGAAGAGCCTTTTACAATCATAGGGAGGGTTTATTCAAATATCGTGACAGCCAGCCTCAGCAGGATGTTATCCCGTTTGTGTCTACATTTAACCAGATGTCTAGAACAGAGCGAGTTCTACGGAGGCACATGAATATCTTGTGTTACATCCATGTTTTCAACACACGCGGGTACTATTTTCCTATGGTCACAATAGGAATTTATGTGACATCGTAAGCCCAAGTGTTCTTAGACCGGTACTGACTGAGCAGATTTCACAGGCTGCACTGGGACATCGCAAATGTGGTAACTGCTCAGTGTGTCCTCTGATTGAGTCTGGTGTGTTCATTCACCCCGGGACGGGTTTACAATCTACAGATTGTTACCTCATGTGTGACTGAGGGGGTTATTTACATCATTGTGTGCCCTTGTTCTATGCTGTACGTGGGACACAGCTCCCGCCGGTTTAAGACCAGACTACTTGAGCATAGATCATATTTGAATACTCGATGTGTGGAGGAGCCTATGGTTGTACACTGTCTTGAGGCTCAGCATGAGTTTAATTGAGCACCTCCCTTATACAGCTAGACGCGGTGATTGGAGGCAATGAGTCCAGTCAGCTGGATTAAATGCTCAGATTAAATGGGTGGCGTTGTTTGGTTGAAGCAGATTGTGGATTGGTCTGCTGGTTCAAGGGGCGAAGTCTGGATAGGTTTAACAGCTGTGAACTGTGCTGTTTCTTTGCGCCAGAAGTTCATTGTGTGTGAAGTTGGTGCGAGTTCATTGCCTATGATTCAGGAAGTTACAAATCCCTGACGCAGCAGAGCGAAACAGAGATTTTCACATCGGATCAATTGGCTGCGGGGTCAGGGCGTTGGTGCACTAATTGGGTGTGCTTTGGAGCCAGCTTGGACTTCATCGGCAGCTGCGCTTTTTTGCTTTCTCTGCTTATGTAGCAATATTGGTGTCTGTTATGCTGAGGTGCCGATTGTTCCACACAATGAACTTGTGAGTTTTTTGGCAGTTTTTTCTGGGGGCTGATGCTACAGTATCTCGTCCTTCCACCATTGCTTATTTAACACACATGTGCAAGTGGTTTCAGTTTGTTTGCTTGCTTTATAAGAAGTGGAGTTTTTTGCTATATGAGGCTTTTTCTCCACTTCGTTTTCTTTCTCTCTCTGTGTTGGATGGTGAGGTCTTGCAGTGTCCTGGTTGTTCCATATAGGGCATAGGTTTGAGTTATTTTTCATTGTATATGTCCTTGTTCAACCGACTTGTAACCTAAGAACTCTCAAGCCTTATCTCTATACTCGGCCTACATGTATTCGATGACTTTACTTTGTGCCTTTTTTTCGCTGATTGTTCAGCTCTTCTTATTGTAAACCGCCTCAAACTATTATGGCTTTTGCAGTATATAAGAATAAATTATTATTATTTTCCTGAGTTGTTCTGAGTAATCAAAATCACCCATTATTATACTGTTGCCCAATTCTCCAGCTATCCTAATCTCTAAAAACATTTCTTCATCTGTCTGCTCATTTTGTCCTGGCAGATAAAGACCTGAATGGTCTTTCCAGTCTGCCCAACCGTACCCTCTCTTTAAATGATTTAATTTAAATTGTTCTTTGGTGAAAGAGGAAAAAGAGGTGGCTGGTAGGCTAAACAAGTTCTTCTCGTCGGTCTTTACAATAGAGGACACATCCAGTGTGCCAGAACCGGAAAAAATCTTCAGGGGAGATCAAGAGGGGAAATTATCATGCATGGAGGTAAGCCTCGAAGACGTTCTTAGGCAGGTAGATAGATTAAGAATGGACAAAGCTCCGGGCCCAGACGGGATCCACCCGAGAATACTGAAAGAGCTCAGAGATGAAACAGCAGAGTTACTGCAGCATATTTGCAACCTGTCCTTGAGAACAGGGGTAATCCCGGAGGACTGGAAGATAGCGAATGTTACACCGATCTTCAAAAAAGGATCGAGAGGCGACCCGGGAAACTACAGACTGGTGAGCTTAACCTCCGTTCCGGGGAAGATGGTCGAATCAATGATCAGGGAAGGTATCAATGAGCATATAGAAAAAAATAATCTGATGAGATCGAGCCAGCATGGTTTCTGTAAAGGCCGATCATGCCAGACAAATCTACTGCATTTCTTTGAGGGGATAAGTAAGCAATTGGACCAAGGTGACCCAGTAGACATTATATATCTAGATTTCCAAAAAGCCTTTGACAAGGTGCCCTATGAACGCTTACTGAAGAAACTGTGGAGTCACGGGGTGGAAGGGGACGTGTACAGATGGATCAAAAATTGGCTGGCGGACAGGAAACAGAGGGTAGGAGTAAAGGGGCACTACTCTGACTGGATAGGGGTCACAAGTGGTGTTCCGCAAGGGTCAGTGCTGGGACCATTGCTGTTCAATATATTTATTAATGATCTAGAAACGGGGACAAAGTGCGAAGTTATCAAGTTCGCGGATGACACAAAACTCTCCAGCAGGGCCAGAACTGTTGAGGAATGCAAAGAATTGCAAAGCGACCTGAACAAACTGAGTGAGTGGGCAAAAAAATGGCAGATGAGCTTCAATGTGGAGAAATGTAAGGTCTTGCACATAGGGAAGGGGAACTCCATGTACAGCTATACGATGGGAGGGAGGGTACTCGGGGAAGGCAGCCAAGAAAAAGATCTGGGGGTAGATAGCACAATGTGCAGCGGCCTCAAAAAAAGCGAACAGAATGTTGGGCATTATCAAAAAAGGTATCACTACCAGAACAAAAGAAGTTATCCTGCCACTGTATCGAGCAATGGTGCGCCCACATCTGGAATACTGCGTCCAATACTGGTCGCCATACCTCAAGAAGGACATGGCAATACTCGAAAGGGTCCAGAGGAGGGCAACGAGGATGATAAAGGGTATGGAGAACCTTTCATATGCCGAACGGTTAGACAGGCTGGGGCTCTTTACCCTGGAGAAGCGGAGACTGAGAGGGGACATGATAGAAACTTATAAAATCATGAAAGGCATAGAGAAGGTGGAGAGGGACAGATTCTTTAGACTAGCAGGGACAACTAAAACAAGAGGTCATTCAGAAAAACTGAGAGGAGACAGATTCATAACGAATGCAAGGAGGTTCTTCTTCACTCAGAGGGTGGTGGACACCTGGAACGCGCTTCCCGGAGAGGTAATAAGACAGAGTACAATTCTGGGGTTCAAAAAGGGACTAGATGACTTCCTAGAAGCGAAGGGGATAACAGGGTACAGATAGAGGTTTACCGTACAGGACATTGAGCGAATAGGGTATGGATATTTTAGGTTAGGCAGGGAACACTTTCAGGTCATGAACCTGGGGGGCCGCCGCGGGAGCGGACTGCCGGGCACGATGGACCCCTGGTCTGACCCGGCAGAGGCAACGCTTATGTTCTTAGATATTTCTGGGCCAGAAACCTAGAGTTCTGCCCGGTACTGTACTTAGATTCCATCTACTGGAGTCTCCGTCAAAGCTCACTTCAGCCCATCCTCAACTGAATAGCCATATACGTGCAAGTCTGCCCAATATTGGCCTTAGTTCAATTTATACCATTATTTTCTAATTAGAGATCCTTTGTGTTCATCCCACGCTTTTCTGAACTCTGTCACCGTTTTCTTCTCCAGCACCTCCCTCGGGAGCGCATTCCAGGCATCCACCACCCTCTCCATAAAGAATTTCCTAACATTACTCTTGAGTCTACCACCTCTCAACCTCAAATTATGTTCTTTGGTTTTACCATTTTCCTTTCTTTTGAAAAGATTTTGTTCTACATTAGTACCTTTCAAGTATTTGAACGTCTGAATCATCTCTCCCCTGTCCATATTCAGGACTTCCAGTCTCTCCTCATATGTCTTTTGGTGCAAACCTCCTACTATTTTCGTCACCTTTCTCTGGACCGCTTCAAGTCTTCTTATGTCTTTTGCCAGATATGGTCTCCAAAATTGAACACAAGGACCTTCTTTCTTCTACTGGTCACGCCTCTCTCTATACAGCCTTCTGGCAACAGCCGCCTTGTCACACTGTTTCTTTGCCTTTAGATCTTCAGAAACTATCACCACAAGGCCTCTTTCCCTATCTGCACATATCAGCCTCTCACCTCCCAGCTAGTTTTTGTGATCTTGGACAAAACACTTACCCCTCCATTGCCTCAGGTACAAATTTATACTGAAAACCCTCCAAAAGCAGGGAAAATAGTGTCCCTGAACGTAACTCATTTTGTTCTACTACCGAAATAAAATGTTTCCTAGGTAGCATGAGGTAGATAAAAGTACGGGCCCTTATATGTTGCATACCTTCTGGTGCTAAACTAAACTAAACCTTAGGTTTGTATACCGCACCATCTCCATAGTCGTGGAGCTCGGCACGGTTTACAGGAATTGTGGTGAGAAAGGAACTCCAAGGAAAGGGCTAGATGAAGATCAGAGGAAAGGGGAATGTTTAGAGGACTAGGATGTCAGAGGAGGAGGGAGTGTTAGATTTTTGAGAAAAGCCAGGTTTTCAGATGTTTACGGAAGGGTTGGAGAGAACTCAGGTTCCAAAGAGGGGAGGTAAGGTTGTTCCAGAGCTCGGTGAATCTGAAGGGGAGGGAGGTCCCCAGTTTTCCTGGGTGGGAAATGCCTTTTAATGAAGGGAAGGATAGTTTCGATTTTTGGGTAGGTCTGGTATTAAGATTTGAGGAGTTCCAAGAAAGTGGAGGAAGGATGCTGTGGAGGATCTTGAAAGTTAGGCAGATGCATTTGAAGTGGACTCTGGAAATTATCGGAAGCCAGTGAAGCTTGGATAGGAGCGGTGAGACGCGATCGAATTTACTTTTTGCAAAGATAAGCTTGGCCGCAGCATTCTGAATCCGTTGGAGTCTGTGAAGGTTTTTCTTCGTTAGGCTTATGAAGATAGAATTGCAATAATCCAGTCTGGAGAGAATGATGGATTGGACAAGAACAGCAAAATGTTTTTGATGGAAACAGGATCTTACTTTCCTCAGCATGTGTAGGCTGAAATAGCATTTTTTTACCAGGGAGTTGAGGTGGTCATTGAAGGACAATGTAGAATCAATGATGACGCCCAGGACCTTGCTGGAGAATTCGAGCTGCAGAGTGGAGCCAGAGGAAAGTGGGATTGAGGTGGGTAGCTGAACTAATTTTGGGCCGAGCCAAAGTAGTTTTGTCTTAGATTCATTCAATTTCATTTGGACGGTATGGGCCCAAGATTGGAGGTTCGAGATACAAGAGGATATGTTCCCTGAGAGATTAGTGAGGTTCGAGTCGGTCTCGAGGAGGACAAGGATGTCATCAGCATAGGTGTAGATTGTTTCAAGGGGGGATAAATGGAGGAGTTTTAGAGAGGACATATAAATGTTGAAAAGGATAGGAGATAAAGGTGAACCTTGCGGGACTCCACAGATTGGTTTCCAGGGGGAGGATGAGGTGCCATTTATGTTGACAATGTAGGATCGGGAACAAAGGAATTTTGAGAACCATTCAAGGACTGTAGAGGTGTTGCCAATCTCGGAGAGTTGGTAAATTAGAATATCATGGTGAACAATGTCGAAAGCGGCAGAAAGATCGAATTGCAGGAGGACGGCGAACTTGTTGCAGGAATGAAGTTGTTGAACTGACTGGAAGGTGTGTAAGCTGTTTGGGCAGTGTGACACAGGTGAGAATAAATTATCCGAGTTTGTCCAAGCTCCTTCCCTTGTTTAAAAGCAGA